>NC_090451.1:30795498-31095498 GCF_031143425.1 Pleurodeles waltl
TGCGCCCGGGTGACACCAGAGGGTTCCAGTGGAGCAGGACGAGCGAAATGGAGGTCTCTTCTGGTGCGGTGTTGTAGCTGCAGAGTACCTCTGGTGAGATGTGTCCCTGGCCTCCTGGTGTTGCCTCGTGCCATGTGTGTGGTCTTGTGTTCTGCTGTACTATGGGATGTGTACAATATACACGTCTGGCTGTTCGTCTCCTCTGGTGTGGTGTTGTAGCTGCAGAGTACCTCTGGTGAGATGTGTCCCTGGCCTCCTGGTGTCGCCTCGTCCCAGGTGTGTGTTCTGTGTTCTGCTGTACTATGGGATGTGTACAATACACACGTCTGGCTGTTCGTCTCTTCTGGTGCGGTGTTGTAGGTGCAGAGTACCTCTGGTGAGATGCATCCCTGGCCTCCTGGTGTCGCCTCGTGCATCTGTGTTGTCGTGTTCTGCTGTACTATGGGATGTGTACAATATACACGTCTGGCTGTTCGTCTCCTCTGGTGCGGTGTTGTAGCTGCAGAGTACCTCTGGTGAGATGTGTCCCTGGCCTCCTGGTGTCGCCTCGTGCCATGTGTGTTGTTGTGTTCTGCTGTACTATCGGATGTGTACAATATACACGTCTGGCTGTTCGTCTCCTCTGGTGCAGTGCTGTGCTAGCTGCAGAGTACCTCTGGTAAGATGTGTCCCTGGCCTCCTGGTGTCGCCTCGTGCCATGTGTGTTGTCGTGTTCTGCTGTACTATGGGATATGTACAATATACACGTCTGGCTGTTTGTCTCCTCTGGTGCGGTGTTGTGCTAGCTGCAGAGCACCTCTGGTGAGATGTGTCCCTGGCCTCCTGGTGTCGCCTCGTGCCATGTGTGTTGTCGTGTTCTGCTGTACTATGGGATGTGTACAATATACACGTCTGGCTGTTCCTCCCCTCTGGTGCAGTGTTGTGCTAGCTGCAGAGTACCTCTGGTGAGATGTGTCCCTTGCCTCCTGGTTGTCCCCTCATCCCATGTGTGTTGTTGTGTGTTCTGCTGTACTATGAGATGTGTACAATATACACGTCCGGCTGTTCGTCTCCTCTGGTGAGGTGTTGTGCTAGCTGCAGAGTACCTCTGGTGAGAGGTGTCCCTGGCCTCCTGGAGTCGCCTCGTGCCATGTGTGTGGTCTTGTGTTCTGCTGTACTATGGGATGTGTACAATATACACGTCTGGCTGTTCGTCTCCTCTGGTGCGGTGTTGTGCTAGCTGTAGAGCACCTCTGGTGAGATGTGTCCCTGGCCTCCTGGTGTCGCCTCGTGCCATGTGTGTTGTCGTGTTCTGCTGTACTATGGGATGTGTACAATATACACGTCTGGCTGTTCGTCTCCTCTGGTGCGGTGTTGTGCTAGCTGCAGAGTACCTCTGGTGAGATGTGTCCCTTGCCTCCTGGTTGTCCCCTCATCCCATGTGTGTTGTTGTGTGTTCTGCTGTACTATGTGATGTGTACAATATACATGTCTAGCTGTTCGTCTCCTCTGGTGCGGTGTTGTGCTAGCTGCAGAGTACCTCTGGTGAGATGTGTCCCTGGCCTCCTGGAGTCACCTCGTGCCATGTGTGTTGTCGTGTGTTCTGCTGTACTATGGGATGTGTACAATATACACGTCTGGCTGTTCGTCTCCCCTGGTGCGGTGTTGTAGCTGCAGAGTACCTCTGGTAAGATGTGTCCCTGGCCTCCTGGTGTCGCCTCGTGCCATGTGTGTTGTTGTGTTCTGCTGTACTATGGGATGTGTACAATATGCACGTCTGGCTGTTCGTCTCCTCTGGTGCAGTGCTGTGCTAGCTGCAGAGTACCTCTGGTAAGATGTGCCCCTGGCCTCCTGGTGTCGCCTCGTGCCATGTGTGTTGTTGTGTTCTGCTGTACTATGGGATGTGTACAATATACACGTCTGGCTGTTCGTCTCCTCTGGTGCGGTGTTGTGCTAGCTGCAGAGCACCTCTGGTAAGATGTGTCCCTGGCCTCCTGGTGTCGCCTCGTGCCATGTGTGTTGTTGTGTTCTGCTGTACTATGGGATGTGTACAATATACACGTCTGGCTGTTCGTCTCCTCTAGTGCGGTGTTGTGCTCGCTGCAGAGTACCTCTGGTGAGAGGTGTCCCTGACCTCCTGGTATCGCCTCATGCCATGTGTGATGTCGTGTTCTGCTGTACTATGGGATGTGTACAATATAGACGTCTGGCTGTTCGTCTCCTCTGGTGCGGTGTTGTGCTAGCTGCAGAGTACCTCTGGTAAGAAGTGTCCCTGGCCTCCTGGTGTCGCCTCGTACCATGTGTGTTCTCGTGTTCTGCTGCACTATGTGATGTGTACAATATACACGTCTGGCTGTTCGTCTCTTCTGGTGCAGTGTTGTAGCTGCAGAGTACCTCTGGTAAGATGTGTCCCTGGCCTCCTGGTGTCGCCTCGTGTCATGTGTGTTGTCGTGTGTTCTGCTGTACTATGGGATGTATACAATATACACGTCTGGCTGTTCGTCTCCTCTGGTGCGGTGTTGTGCTAGCTGCAGAGTACCTCTGGTGAGAGGTGTCCCTGTCCTCCTGGAGTCGCCTCGTGCCATGTGTGTGGTCTTGTGTTCTGCTGTACTATGGGATGTGTACAATATACACGTCTGGCTGTTCGTCTCCTCTGGTGCAGTGTTGTGCTAGCTGCAGAGTACCTCTGGTGAGATGTGTCCCTGGCCTCCTGGTGTCGCCTCGTGCCATGTGTGTTGTCGTGTTCTGCTGTACTACGGGATGTGTACAATATACACGTCTGGCTGTTCCTCCCCTCTGGTGCGGTGTTGTGCTAGCTGCAGAGTACCTCTGGTGAGATGTGTCCCTTGTCTCCTGGGTGTCCCCTCATCCCATGTGTGTTGTCGTGTTCTGCTGTACTATGGGATGTGTACAATATAGACATCTGGCTGGTCGTCTCTTCTGGTGCGGTGTTGTAGGTGCAGAGTACCTCTGGTGAGATGCATCCCTGGCCTCCTGGTGTCGCCTCGTGCATCTGTGTTGTCGTGTTCTGCTGTACTATGGAATGTGTACAATATACACGTCTGGCTGTTCGTCTCCTCTGGTGTGGTGTTGTAGCTGCAGAGTACCTCTGGTGAGATGTGTCCCTGGCCTCCTGGTGTCGCCTCGTGCCATGTGTGTTGTTGTGTTCTGCTGTACTATCGGATGTGTACAATATACACGTCTGGCTGTTCGTCTCCTCTGGTGCAGTGCTGTGCTAGCTGCAGAGTACCTCTGGTAAGATGTGTCCCTGGCCTCCTGGTGTCGCCTCGTGCCATGTGTGTTGTCGTGTTCTGCTGTACTATGGGATGTGTACAATATACATGTCTGGCTGTTCGTCTCCTCTGGTGCGGTGTTGTGCTAGCTGCAGAGTACCTCTGGTGAGATGTGTCCCTGGCCTCCTGGAGTCACCTTGTGCCATGTGTGTTGTCATGTGTTCTGTTGTACTATGGGATGTGTACAATATACACGTCTGGCTGTTAGTCTCCTCTGGTGCGGTGTTGTAGCTGCAGAGTACCTCTGGTGAGATGTGTCCCTGGCCTCCTGGTGTCGCCTCGTGCCATGTGTGTTGTCGTGTTCTGCTGTACTATGGGATGTATACAATATACACGTCTGGCTGTTCGTCTCCTCTGGTGCGGTGTTGTGCTAGATGCAGAGTACCTCTGGTAAGATGTGTCCCTGGCCTCCTGGTGTCGCCTCGTGCCATGTGTGTTGTCGTGTTCTGCTGTACTATGGGATGTGTAAAATATACACGTCTGGTTGTTCGTCTCCTCTGGTGCGGTGTTGTGCTAGATGCAGAGTACCTCTGGTGAGATGTGTCCCTGGCCTCCTGGAGTCACCTCGTGCCATGTGTGTTGTTGTGTGTTCTGCTGTAATATGGGATGTGTACAATATACACTTCTGGCTGTTCGTCTCCTCTGGTGCGGTGTTGTGCTAGCTGCAGAGTACCTCTGGTGAGAGGTGTCCCTGGCCTCCTGGAGTCGCCTCGTGCCATGTGTGTGGTCTTGTGTTCTGCTGTACTATATACACGTCTGGCTGTTCGTCTCCTCTGGTGCGGTGTTGTGCTAGCTGCAGAGCACCTCTGGTGAGATGTGTCCCTGGCCTCCTGGTGTCGCCTCGTGCCATGTGTGTTGTCGTGTTCTGCTGTACTATGGGATGTGTACAATATACACGTCTGGCTGTTCGTCTCCTCTGTTGCGGTGTTGTGCTAGCTGTAGAGCACCTCTGGTGAGATGTGTCCCTGGCCTCCTGGTGTCGCCTCGTGCCATGTGTGTTGTCGTGTTCTGCTTTACTATGGGATGTGTACAATATACACGTCTGGCTGTTCCTCCCCTCTGGTGCGGTGTTGTGCTAGCTGCAGAGTACCTCTGGTGAGATGTGTCCCTTGCCTCCTGGTTGTCCCCTCATCCCATGTGTGTTGTTGTGTGTTCTGCTGTACTATGAGATGTGTACAATATACACGACTGGCTGTTCGTCTCCTCTGGTGCGGTGTTGTGCTAGCTGCAGAGTACCTCTGGTGAGAGGTGTCCCTGGCCTCCTGGTGTGGCCTCGTGCCATGTGTGTGGTCTTGTGTTCTGCTGTACTATGTGATGTGTACAATATACACGTCTAGCTGTTCGTCTCCTCTGGTGCGGTGTTGTGCTAGCTGCAGGGTACCTCTGGTGAGATGTGTCCCTGGCCTCCTGGTGTCGCCTCGTACCATGTGTGTTCTCGTGTTCTGCTGCACTATGTGATGTGTACAATATAGACATCTGGCTGGTCGTCTCCTCTGGTGCGGTGTTGTGCTAGCTGCAGGGTACCTCTGGTGAAATGTGTCCCTGGCCTCCTGGTGTCGCCTCGTGCCATGTGTGTTGTTGTGTTCTGCTGTACTATGGGATGTGTACAATATACACGTCTAGCTGTTCGTCTCCTCTGGTGCGGTGTTGTGCTAGCTGCAGAGTACCTCTGGTGAGATGTGTCCCTGGCCTCCTGGAGTCACCTCGTGCCATGTGTGTTGTCGTGTGTTCTGCTGTACTATGGGATGTGTACAATATACACGTCTGGCTGTTCTTCTCCCCTGGTGCGGTGTTGTAGCTGCAGAGTACCTCTGGTAAGATGTGTCCCTGGCCTCCTGGTGTCGCCTCGTGCCATGTGTGTTGTTGTGTTCTGCTGTACTATGGGATGTGTACAATATGCACGTCTGGCTGTTCGTCTCCTCTGGTGCAGTGCTGTGCTAGCTGCAGAGTACCTCTGGTAAGATGTATCCCTGGCCTCCTGGTGTCGCCTCGTGCCATGTGTGTTGTTGTGTTCTGCTGTACTATGGGATGTGTACAATATACACGTCTGGCTGTTCGTCTCCTCTGGTGCGGTGTTGTGCTAGCTGCAGAGCACCTCTGGTAAGATGTGTCCCTGGCCTCCTGGTGTCGCCTCGTGCCATGTGTGTTGTTGTGTTCTGCTGTACTATGGGATGTGTACAATATACACGTCTGGCTGTTCATCTCCTCTAGTGCGGTGTTGTGCTCGCTGCAGAGTACCTCTGGTGAGAGGTGTCCCTGGCCTCCTGGTATCGCCTCATGTCATGTGTGATGTCGTGTTCTCCTGTACTATGGGATGTGTACAATATGCACGTCTGGCTGTTCGTCTCCTCTGGTGCAGTGCTGTGCTAGCTGCAGAGTACCTCTGGTAAGATGTATCCCTGGCCTCCTGGTGTCGCCTCGTGCCATGTGTGTTGTTGTGTTCTGCTGTACTATGGGATGTGTACAATATACACGTCTGGCTGTTCGTCTCCTCTGGTGCGGTGTTGTGCTAGCTGTAGAGCACCTCTGGTGAGATGTGTCCCTGGCCTCCTGGTGTCGCCTCGTGCCATGTGTGTTGTCGTCTTCTGCTTTACTATGGGATGTGTACAATATACACGTCTGGCTGTTCCTCCCCTCTGGTGCGGTGTTGTGGTAGCTGCAGAGTACCTCTGGTGAGATGTGTCCCTTGCCTCCTGGTTGTCCCCTCATCCCATGTGTGTTGTTGTGTGTTCTGCTGTACTATGAGATGTGTACAATATACACGACTGGCTGTTCGTCTCCTCTGGTGCGGTGTTGTGCTAGCTGCAGAGTACCTCTGGTGAGAGGTGTCCCTGGCCTCCTGGTGTGGCCTCGTGCCATGTGTGTGGTCTTGTGTTCTGCTGTACTATGTGATGTGTACAATATACACGTCTAGCTGTTCGTCTCCTCTGGTGCGGTGTTGTGCTAGCTGCAGGGTACCTCTGGTGAGATGTGTCCCTGGCCTCCTGGTGTCGCCTCGTACCATGTGTGTTCTCGTGTTCTGCTGCACTATGTGATGTGTACAATATAGACATCTGGCTGGTCGTCTCCTCTGGTGCGGTGTTGTGCTAGCTGCAGGGTACCTCTGGTGAAATGTGTCCCTGGCCTCCTGGTGTCGCCTCGTGCCATGTGTGTTGTTGTGTTCTGCTGTACTATGGGATGTGTACAATATACACGTCTAGCTGTTCGTCTCCTCTGGTGCGGTGTTGTGCTAGCTGCAGAGTACCTCTGGTGAGATGTGTCCCTGGCCTCCTGGAGTCACCTCGTGCCATGTGTGTTGTCGTGTGTTCTGCTGTACTATGGGATGTGTACAATATACACGTCTGGCTGTTCTTCTCCCCTGGTGCGGTGTTGTAGCTGCAGAGTACCTCTGGTAAGATGTGTCCCTGGCCTCCTGGTGTCGCCTCGTGCCATGTGTGTTGTTGTGTTCTGCTGTACTATGGGATGTGTACAATATGCACGTCTGGCTGTTCGTCTCCTCTGGTGCAGTGCTGTGCTAGCTGCAGAGTACCTCTGGTAAGATGTATCCCTGGCCTCCTGGTGTCGCCTCGTGCCATGTGTGTTGTTGTGTTCTGCTGTACTTTGGGATGTGTACAATATACACGTCTGGCTGTTCGTCTCCTCTGGTGCGGTGTTGTGCTAGCTGCAGAGCACCTCTGGTAAGATGTGTCCCTGGCCTCCTGGTGTCGCCTCGTGCCATGTGTGTTGTTGTGTTCTGCTGTACTATGGGATGTGTACAATATACACGTCTGGCTGTTCATCTCCTCTAGTGCGGTGTTGTGCTCGCTGCAGAGTACCTCTGGTGAGAGGTGTCCCTGGCCTCCTGGTATCGCCTCATGTCATGTGTGATGTCGTGTTCTCCTGTACTATGGGATGTGTACAATATAGACGTCTGGCTGTTCGTCTCCTCTGGTGCGGTGTTGTGCTAGCTGCAGAGTACCTCTGGTAAGATGTGTCCCTGGCCTCCTGGTGTCGCCTCGTACCATGTGTGTTCTCGTGTTCTGCTGCACTATGTGATGTGTACAATATACACGTCTGGCTGTTCGTCTCTTCTGGTGCAGTGTTGTAGCTGCAGAGTACCTCTGGTAAGATGTGTCCCTGGCCTCCTGGTGTCGCCTTGTGTCATGTGTTCTGCTGTACTATGGGATGTATACAATATACACGTCTGGCTGTTCGTCTCCTCTGGTTCGGTGTTGTGCTAGCTGCAGAGTACCTCTGGTGAGAGGTGTCCCTGGCCTCCTGGAGTCGCCTCGTGCCATGTGTGGTCTTGTGTTCTGCTGTACTATGGGATGTGTACAATATACACGTCTGGCTGTTCGTCTCCTCTGGTGCGGTGTTGTGCTAGCTGCAGAGTACCTCTGGTGAGATGTGTCCCTGGCCTCCTGGTGTCGCCTCGTGCCATGTGTGTTGTCGTGTTCTGCTGTACTACGGGATGTGTACAATATACACGTCTGGCTGTTCCTCCCCTCTGGTGCGGTGTTGTGCTAGCTGCACAGTACCTCTGGTGAGATGTGTCCCTTCTCTCCTGGGTGTCCCCTCATCCCATGTGTGTTGTCGTGTTCTGCTGTACTATGGGATGTGTACAATATAGACATCTGGCTGGTCGTCTCCTCTGGTGCGGTGTTGTAGGTGCAGGGTACCTCTGGCGAGATGTGTCCCTGGCCTCCTGGTGTCGCCTCGTGTCATGTGTGTTGTCGTGTTCTGCTGTACTATGGGATGTATACAATATACACGTCTGGCTGTTCGTCTCCTCTGGTGCGGTGTTGTGCTAGCTGCAGAGTACCTCTGGTGAGATGTGTCCCTGGCCTCCTGGTGTCGCCTCGTGCCATGTGTGTTGTCGTGTTCTGCTGTACTATGGGATGTGTACAATATACATGTCTGGCTGTTCGTCTCCCCTGGTGCGGTGTTGTAGCTGCAGAGTACCTCTGGTGAGATGTGTCCCTGGCCTCCTGGTGTCGCTTCATGGCATGTGTGTTATTGTGTGTTCTGCTGTACTATGGGATGTGTACACCAGCTCCGGCCACGTCTGGCTGTTCGTCTTGTCTGGTGCTCTTGCCCTGGTCTACTGCTGTGCTGCTGTTTCTTGTGTGTGCTGTCTGCAATCTAGGTCTGTTAAGCTGCCTCTTTTCCTAGAGTTGTCTGCTGCTGTCTGTTGTTTCGGTGTGGTTGGCTGCAGGGCACAAATCCTAAAAAAAGAAGTGGAGGGACTGACCATGTTAGGCAGCATGCAAATGACATCACAGTGTGTGGCATCATACATGGCACCACAGGAAGTGACATCACTATCAAGGACTTTACAGGAAGTTACATCACAAAAAGTGACATCAGATCTTAAGAGCTCACACATGTTTAGCAGGCCTGTCAGGAGTACACTTGAGCGCATCACGAATATACAAGCAAACACTCCTGATTTAGCGGGAGTAAGCCTAAGTCATGTGTAAGCTACACATAAAACAATGTCTTTTGTCAGGTAAAGCTTCTTTAACCCAAGGCTTTAACAAAGCTGCTCCAGCAGGGGTAATATTCCATATGCAGCATATTTCCATGTAGATGTGATTGCTCTAGCTGCCTGAGACCCCCAGGGGGGAGACCGCTCTCCTGTGCCAAGTATCCTTACTGAGCCCCACCCACCACTTAATGTGCATGAGGGGGACCTGCACTGGGTCTAGGAGATTGAAGCTCATTTTCCACCAACAGCCCACGATTCAATGGAAGATAGAAAGACAGAAAGGGAAGACAGGAGAAAGAGACAGGAAAGCAATGATGATGGCAGAAAAAGGGGTGAAAAAGAACCTGAAAGAATAAACCAGTGAAGTGCACGCAAAGAAAGAAAAGGTTAAGGCAACCTTGGCGTTCAGCAATGGGGCTCTAAGAAAGGGTTTGGGCTCTGCATTTATGTTTTTACAAACTACAGGCTGCCGCCCAAAAGGCCTCCTCCACATTCAGCAGCAGACATCGCTCATGTGCTTATAGATGGCAGGACTATATCCAGGCTAACCTCACATTCACCAGTGCATCCCAGCAGCTCACCCCAAAATCAGCACAACCAGAGCACCCAGTCTGTGGTCTGGTTAGCTGCCTGCTCTGCCTGCCTGCCCTGCTGCTGCTGTGTGGTCTGGGTCTGGTTAGCTGCTCTGCTCTGCCTGCCTGACCTGCTGCTGGTTAGCTGCCTGTTCTGCTCTGCCTGACCTGCTGCTGCTCTCTGGGTCTGGTTAGCTGCCTGCTGCTGTCTGTGGTCTGGGTCTGGTTAGCTGCCTGCTCTGCCTGCCTGACCTGCTGCTGCTGTTTGTTGTCTGGGTCTGGTTAGCTGCCTGCTCTGCCTGCCTGCCTGCCCTGCTGCTGTCTGTGGTCTGGGTCTGGTTTGTTGCCTGCTCTGCCTGCCTGACCTGCTGCTGCTGTTTGTTGTCTGGGTCTGGTTAGCTGCCTGCTCTGCCTGCTGCTGCTGCTGCCTGTGGTCTGGTTAGCTGCCTGCTCTGCCTGCCTGCTGCTGTCTGTGGTCTGGGACTGGTTAGCTGCCTGCTCTGCTGCTGTCTGGGTCTGGTTAGCTGCCTGCCCTGCTGCTGCTGTCTGTGGTCTGGGTCTGGTTAGCTGCCTGCCCTGCTGCTGCTGTCTGTGGTCTGGTTAGCTGCCTGCTCTGTCTGCCTGACCTGCTGCTGTGTGTTGTCTGGGTCTGGTTAGCTGCCTGCTCTGCCTGCCTGCCTGCCTGCCCTGCTGCGGAGTCTGGGTCTGGTTAGCTGCCTGCTCTGCCTGCCTGACCTGCTGCTGCTGTCTGTGGTCTGGGTCTGGTTAGCTGCCTACTCTGTCTGCCTGACCTGCTGCTGTGTGTTGTCTGGGTCTGGTTAGCTGCCTGCTCTGCCTGCCTGCCTGCCCTGCTGCGGAGTCTGGGTCTGGTTAGCTGCCTGCTCTGCCTGCCTGACCTGCTGCTGCTGTCTGTGGTCTGGGTCTGGTTAGCTGCCTGTTCTGCCTGCCTGCTGCTGTCTGTGGTCTGGGACTGGTTAGCTGCCTGCTCTGCTGCTGTCTGGGTCTGGTTAGCTGCCTGCCCTGCTGCTGCTGTCTGTGGTCTGGGTCTGGTTAGCTGCCTGCCCTGCTGCTGCTGTCTGTGGTCTGGTTAGCTGCCTGCTCTGCCTGCCTGACCTGCTGCTGTGTGTTGTCTGGGTCTGGTTAGCTGCCTGCTCTGCCTGCCTGCCTGCCTGCCCTGCTGCGGAGTCTGGGTCTGGTTAGCTGCCTGCTCTGCCTGCCTGACCTGCTGCTGCTGTCTGTGGTCTGGGTCTGGTTAGCTGCCTACTCTGTCTGCCTGACCTGCTGCTGTGTGTTGTCTGGGTCTGGTTAGCTGCCTGCTCTGCCTGCCTGCCTGCCCTGCTGCGGAGTCTGGGTCTGGTTAGCTGCCTGCTCACCTGCCTGACCTGCTGCTGCTGTCTGTGGTCTGGGTCTGGTTAGCTGCCTGTTCTGCCTGCCTGACCTGCTGCTGGTTAGCTGCCTGACCTGCTGCTGCTGTCTGGGTCTGGTTAGCTGCTGCTGCAGTGAAACCCCCTCTGTGGTTTGCGGCTGCCGACCACTGCCGAGGCTGAGGCACATCTGTAGCCTGACCTGGGCCTCCTCTGGAAACATCTGGCGGGCGGAGGGGCTGCCCGGCCGGATGTTGACACTGGAGGCTGCCCAGGGACCGGCGGCGACTCCCGCCGGGGCTCGGTGTGTGACCTTGGGCTGCCGAGAACTTCAAAGGCGCCCTCCTCTCGGTCTTCAACAAACAATAACACGGGAGGGGTGGGGGAGAGGCCGGAGGGAGCGGGCGGGGGCTGTGAATGAGTGAAGGTGGGGGCCGGGGGGGTGGGGGTCGCTTCTCTTGGCTCCAGTAATCCTTGTCCCTGTGGAGTTCCCCTGCAGGCCCGGTGCACTCTGGACACAGGTCAGGGTTTGATGTCACGGGGTTCTTGGACTAGGGTGGGGGCACTTAATCCTTCGACTAGGGGGGTTGTCGGGTTGAGCCAACCCCCCCCACCCCAAGCCCCCCCCAAAAAAAACCACTGACTCCCCTCCCCGTCACTCAGTGAATACTTACAATTTGGTTGGCTTCCTAAACATGAGCGCTGAGAAGAGGCTGCATACAGGCGCTACACAGGATCCTAATCCAGGACCGGGCGCCACAATGGGTCCTAGTCCAAGCGCTACAAAGGATCGTACTCCAGGACCGGGAGCTACACAGCATCCTATTCCAGGACCGGGCGCTACACAGGATCCTAGTCCAGGCGCTACAAAGGATCTTACTCCAGGAACAGACGCTACAAAGGATTTTACAACAGGACCAGGCGCTACACAGCATCCTATTCCAGGACCAGGCGCTACACAGGATCCTAGTCCAGGCGCTACAAAGGATCTTACTCCAGGACCAGGCGCTACAAAGGATTTTACAACAGGACCAGGCGCTACACAGCATCCTATTCCAGGACCAGGCGCTACACAGGACTAGAACTGCTACACAGTAGTTATTGTAGCAGGGGCTCTTCACACTTATTTGCACAACCCCAACCCCCAACAACCACTTCTTAGAATAAAATGTGCAGCGCCCCCTGCCCCCAAATGACAAATTGCAAAAAGAATGGCGAACGGAGAAAATGACCAGCTGCACAAAACTGAGGCCATGGGGTGTCTGTTTGGGGCCAACATCAGAGACTAGCGCCTCGATATGTACTTGTAGTTTTTATCGGGCAGGTGCACCCAGGACCCAGAGGGCTGTACAGAAGGGGTGGGGGGCGAGGGCACCAGGAAGGCTCAATCATGAGACAGAAAATAAATATTCCTTCCAGTCCGGCGGTACAGGGTTAGAGAGGATATCTGTACTAAGGAGCACCGGTAGGTCAGGCTGGCATTACCTGATGCATGGCATGTGCCTGCCCCTTCCTCCAACAACACACTGCATCACCCCGGCCTGAACTCACCCGCCCCCCCCACCCCCCCTCAGCAAACTGTCCGTGAGAGACCACCTGCGGGCTACCAAGAGGTCTTAGATGGCACCCACATTAACCCGCCTTGACGCAGATCTTACGCAGCCTTAGCAGACCCTCAGCCTGGCCTTGCTCGCCCTCCAAGACACTCTGCCAGTCTAAGGTACCCTCTGCCAGGCGTGCTAACCCTCAGAGACACTCTGCCAGTCTAAGGTACCCTCAGCCAGGCTTTGCTAGCCCTCAGAGGCACTCCGCGAGTCCTTCAGTGCCCTTCACCAGGCCTTGCTAACCCTTAGTTATCACAAGCTAGGCCTCAGCCACCCTCGGAGATACTCTGCCAGTCTAAGGTACCCTCTGCCAGGCGTGCTAACCCTCAGAGACACACTGCCAGTCTAAGGCGCCCTCCCCCAGACCTTGCTAGCCCTCAGATACACTTTGCCAGTCCTTTAGTGCCCTCTGCCAGGCCCTGCTGACCCTCAAAGATACTCTGCCAGTCTACATTGCCCTCAGCCAGGCCTTACTAACCCTCAGTTATCACAAGCTAGGCCTCAGCCACCCTCAGAGACACTCTGCCAGTCTGAGGTGCCCTAAGCCAGGCCTTGCTAACCTTCAGTTATCACAAGCTAGTCCTAGGTCACCCTCAGAGACACCCTGCCAGTTCAACAGTGCCCTCCGTCAGGCCTTGCTAACCCTCAGAGACACTCTGCCAGTCTAAGGTGCCCTCAGCCAGGTCTTGCTAACCCTCAGTTATCACAAGCTAGGCCTCAGCCACCCTCAGAGACACTCTTCCAATCCAAGGTGCCTTTGCCAGGCCTTGCTAACCCTCAGTTATCACAAGCTAGACCTCACCCACCCTCAGAGGCACTCTCCCAGTCTAAGGTGCCCTCGCCAGGCCTTGCTAACCCTCAGTTATCACAAGCTAGGCCTCAGCCACCCTCAGAGCCACTCTCCCAGTCTAAGGTGCCCTCGCCAGGCCTTGCTAACCCTCAGTTATCACAAGCTAGGCCTCAACCACCCTCAGAGACACTCTGCCAGACTTAGGTGCACTCTGCCAGGCGTGCTAAGCCTCAGAGACACTCTGCCAGTCTAAGGTGCCCTCCACCAGGCCTTTCTAGCCCTCAGAGACAGGTGCCCTGAGCCAGGCCTTGCTCGCCCTCAGACGCTCTGCCAGTCTAAGGTGCCCTCAGCCAGGCCTTGCTCGCCCTCAGACGCTCTGCCAGTCTAAGGTGCCCTCAGCCAGGCCTTGCTTACCCTCTGTTAGGAATGGCCCTTTTTGCAGGGTCATCCCCAGTCTTTTTGCCTCCTTCCTCCTATTTGTTCTGACCTGTTTTTGTTGGCTTTCTGACTCTAGGCACTTTACCACTGCTAACCAGCGCTAAAGTGCATATGCTGTCTGTGTGAAGTGTACTGTTGATTGCTTTATCCATGATTGGCATATTTGATTTACTAATAAGTCCCTAGTAAAGTGCACTAGAGGTGCCCAGGGCCTGTAAATCAAATGCTGGTACTGGGCCTGCAGCACTGGTTATGCCACCAACAGTAGTAGCCCTGTAAACATGGCTCAGACCTGCCACTGCAGTGTCTGTGTGTGGAGTTTTAAACTGCCAATTCGACTTGGCAAGTGTACCCACTTGCCAGGCCTAAACCTTCCCTTTTACTACATGCAAGGCACCCCTAAGGTAGGCCCTAAGTAGCCCCTTGGGCAGGGAGCAGTGTATGTTTAAGGTAGGACATATACTAGTGTATTTTATATGTCCTAACAGTGTAATACTGCCAAATTCGGTTTTCACTGTGTAAGGCCTCTCTCTCTCATAGGTTAACATGGGGGTATCCCTTTAAATATCCTTAAAGCGCAGATTCCCTTTGAGAGCAGATAAAAATGTGGAGTTTGGGGTCTTTGAACTCACAATTTAAAAATACATCTTTTAATTAAGTTGGTTTTTAAATTGTCTCTTTGAAAATGCCACTTTTAGAAAGTAGGCATTTTCTTGCTTAAACCGTTCTGTGACTCTGCTTGTTTGTGGATTGTCTGTCTGGGTCATTTTGACAGTTGGGCTGGTTGCACTTCTCTCTAAACAGTGACACAAAAGGGGGCGGAGTGTAGCCTGCATATCCTTATGAGCCATCTGAGTTAGAGTGGAGGGAGGAATGGTCATTCACACCTGAAAGGAATGTGCCTGCCCTCACACAATGCAGTCTCCAACCCCCTGGTGAGTATCTGGGGCCTGGCCTGGACAAGGAAGGATCTTGCAAACACTCAAGACTTTGCTTTGAAGTTTGCCAACTTCAAAGGCGGAACTGGATGAGAATCTTTCTAGAACCAAGAGGAACCTCTGTCCAGGAGAAGAGCTAAAGAACTAAAGGAGGAGTACTGTCCCTTTGCTGTGTTGCTTTGCTGGACTGGCCTGCAGTTGCTGCTTCTGCCTGAAGAGTGCAAAGGGTGAACTTTGCTGTGTGTCCTGCTTGAGAAAGTTCTCCAAGGGCTTGGAATAGAGCTTGCCTCCTGTTGGAAGTCTCAGGGACACCAAAGACTTCAGTTTCCTCGACCTGCAGCACTGGGAACTGTGTGTTTTGTGCTGTTCAAGAGAAGAAACCACCACGACGCCGCCAACAATGCCGCTGGCCTGCACCGTGACCTGCCGACGCCACACGGAGTCGCATTGCCCTGCTCCGCACCGCGACTCTGATCTCCCCGATGCCCTAATTGGACGACTTCACCGAGCCGCTGCTCGCACCACGACCTGTGGGCCCGCACTCCGACATCGCCTGCTCACACCGCAACCTGGGCATCACCGACGCTCCTGCTGACATCGGCACCACTGCCTGCACCGTGGCCTGTGGACACCATTCGTGAGATACACAAAGCATTGTCCCACCCCACACCGCAGCCCCGGTCTACCAACGCCACTACCATCGACTCCTGTGTCGTCACCAGGCATCCCTGCCTGCACCGTTGCCTGTGGACACTGCTCGTGAGGGTGACGAAGCACTGGCCCGTCCCGCACCGCTGGCTTGGGCCTACCGACGACAGCGCTTCAGCAACGACGACGACGCTGCCTGCATCGTAACCTGTGGACACCGCACGTCGCATCGCCCCGCTTCATAACGCAGCCCTGGTCTCACTGACGCCGCTGGATGCAGTCACCGAGCCGCTGCCTGCACCGAGACCTGTGGGCATCGCACGTCGCATCGTCCCGCTTTGCACCGCAGCCCTGACGCCATCCACGCCGGCCCACCTGACTTCATCAGCCTGGAGTTCGATCTGCAACCTCAAGGCCTCTGTGACCTCAAGGGCCCGACAACTCCTGCAACGACTACGGAACTGACACCGCAACATCAGCGATGCTCCTCTCCGGAGCTCACTGCGAGGATCACAACGCCCTGCAAATCCAAGGTACTGTTTGTGGGTCTTCCCGACACCCTAGCTGGCCTGCAACGCCACAGCCAGCCTGAACTTTTGGTTTTGCTGATCACGACGCCGTGATAGCCCACGGTGGAGCTATCGACTTCAATGAACTGTATTTTTGAGTGCATCTTGCAGAATTCATATTTTTATTTCTGTATGTTGGATTTTTATCGTATTTGGCCTTGTTTTATATAGATAAATATTGGCTATTTTTCTAACTCTGGTGTGGTGTCCTTTTGAGGTGTTTTCACTTATTACAGTGTGTTAAGTGCAAATGCTTTACACATTGCTCCTGAGATAAGCCTGACTGCTTTTGCCAAGCTACCAAGGGGGTGAGCAGGGGTTATCTGAGTGGGTATCTCCCTTATCCTGACTAGAGTGAGGGTCCCTACTTGGACAGGGTGCAAACCGACTGCCAACTAGAGACCCCATTTCTAACACCCTCAGTTATCACGAGCTAGGCCTCAGCCACCCTCAGAGACACTCAGCCAGTCTAAGGTGCCCTCAGCCAGGCCTTGCTAATCCTCAATTATCACAAGCTAGGCCTCGGCCTCCCTCAGAGACACTTCCATACAGGAATCCATCATGAGTGATTTAAGTAAAGCTTGTTGTGTTGAGCAGTGCTAGATGTTTTATTAAGTTCTGAGCATCTAACCCCAGAGCACCTCCCCGAGTAAGCTTTGGACTGCTCAACTTCACTACTCTGAAGGTCAAGTGTTAAAGGGATGTACTTGGTGCTCAGTTTTAGGCTCAATGGTAAAGTTCAGCTCAAGGAAACCAGTGGTAAATGGTCCGATTGACACAATATTAGCCAAGTAACCCCGGGCTTCTGGAACTCTCAAAGAAGTTCCCACAAGCAGGCAGACTGAGAAAGAGCAACACAACAAGGAGTACCAGGCATATCAAGCGGGAGCCTGAAAAACCACCAGAGCAGGCATATCAGAAAACCAAAGACACAATAGAGAATCACAGGAAACATCAGGGGGAACGCAGGGAGTGCTGGGTGCTTCTCAGGGTGCTTGTGGGCACAGATCAGGTCAGTGACCTCCTCAGGACTTACCCTGCTGGGGAGGCACTCTTACGGGGCCCCAGGACATCAGAAGGTGGTCAGAGAAGCACAGCAGGAACCCAAAACAGAAAAGAGAGAGAGTAGTTAGTGAGGTGCCAGTGTGGGTCCTCACTCCTTTCCTTCCCTCTGCTCCTTCCCCACGAGTTGGTGGCTCTCCACTCTCCACTTGGGGTCCCCCTTGCCATGCTGGCCTCTGCACCCCGCTCCTTTCCCCATGTGCTGGCTCACCTCTCTCTACCACATTACTTACCTCTGCTCCCCTCCGGATCTGCTGCACTCCGGTCCTCCTTCCCCGTCAGCTGGGACTGAGCCACCAGCGCCCCCGACAGGGCCATGCTGGAGAGTGGGTGCAGTCCTGTGGCATGAGAGGCCAAGGGAACGGCAGGGGCCTGGTGGGACAGGTGCTGGAGCTGCTGCTGCAACAAGAGACAGGAGGCTTCAGGGAACTGAGGCTGGCACTTGCACAGTCTTGTAATGAAACTGCATTTATATAGCGCTTACAAGCCCCGACGAGGCACTGAAGCGCTTTCGCACTGGGCAGCACCAGAGTGTTTCCAGTGGTAATTGAGGGTTATTGGGATTAGTCTTGTGCTCTTAAGGAAACCATTCTATGCATTTACTCCGGTTTCCATGTGGTGAATTAAATTAATAGGAGGTGGGTGATCCTTAGTGCAAGGATGTGTGAGTTCATGCAAATGGCGGTAGTAATATATAAGCAGCAAAAGATTAGGTATCAGTGGCGTAGCAAAGGCCCCGCAGCCCCTGTGGTGCAGGGGACCCCCGAGCTCCAGGGGGCCCCCTCAGCACTATGCACGGGCGGCAGGCCCCTGATTGGGTGGGGAGGGGGGACCCCTACAGGTACTTTGCAGGGGGGGAGGGCATAAGCTTTGTTACACCACTGTTAGGTATTGTTAGGTTGCAGAGTATGTTTTACAGGACAGGTTGGGATCTTTGAAATGAGGTGAAGTACAATAAGGGGCATTAAGGCACCTTTGAATGTGATTTAGAGTAGGCTGTGCTCAGAGAGAGGAGGCGCGGATGATGGGAAGGAAGGAGAGTCTCATTTGGAAGAAAAGGGGGGTGACAATTGTAAGTTTAAAGTCAATGTCCGCAGGCATTCAGAGGCTTTTAATGAGACTGAAACACATGCAATGAGTGTGCAGCACAACTCACAAGAAGGACAGCAACACAAACTGCTGCACTCCGCTGCTCCGGAGCAATTCTCACAAGCGCTGTCTTCGCAGCGCTTAATCTGGGCACCGATGCCAGCAACACAAGTGCTTTCTGTGCCCGACCCAGCATTGTAGGAATAAAGCGTGCCCTGCATATGGCCTCTATTCTCATTCTCTGGCCGCCCCACCTTTACCTGAGGCAGGTACCCCAAAATCTCAAGGTCGACTCACCCCAATGACACTGTTCAGCTCTGCCATGGTCACCTGCTTGGCGCGTTCGACGGCCTGGACCACCTGCTGCTGGTGCTGAGGAGGGAGGAGACAGAGGTGAGCCCAGCCAGGGTCATTTCAACATGAGACTGACCCTTCCCCATCCCAAGCAGCCTTCCAGGAGCCAAGGCCGCTCAGACTGTACATACCACACAAGCACCACCGACCAGCGACTACGAAACACAGACATAGAAACAGAAAGAAATAGAAAAAGCAACTTGTATAGCAGTGAAGAACAATCACCTGGAGAGTGCCTTTTATCGAACAAAGTTTATTCAGTTACAGAAAAGGTCATATTTTTAACTTGATTTTGATATGCAGCTCCTCTGTGTGTGAGTTAGGGTTCACTTGGCTGTTTGGCTTCTTATGGTCTGTTGTTCTAGCCATTACACATTTTAGTGGTTTTCCAGTTTTAATTTGAAACCATATTTGTAATTATATACATTACCTAGTGGCAGTCACCATTAGGTAGTTGGTGGGGACCTAGTTTCTATAGAAAAAGCATTTTTACTTGCCTATATCTTTGGTGCCGGTTGACAAATCTTCACAAAATTTTCCACAATTTTGACGCTCATGTCAGCTGCTGTCTGGAAAGTTTCAAGGTGATCCGTCAAGCGGGGGGCCGAGAAAAAGGAGGGTCCCAAAACATGTTTTCTCCATGTTCATTTCCATGGGGATTTTGAACAGGAATAGCGGCCGAACCACTGGGCAGATTTACACAACATTTGGCAGAAAGCTAGCTCTTGGCCCAGAAAGAGACCTTTTTGTTTATTATTATTATATATGTATATGTCTCCCATCCCATGGCAACTTATTAGATCAATGAAGTGAAGGTAACAAAAAACAAGCATTTGCAATTCAATGGGTCTCGTGTTTTAGATTTAGAGCTATTACCATTGTAAATTCCTAACTGGACTTTTCTTGCCACATAAATTGAAAATGAAAAGTAAAACAGTTGACATAAGCAAGTGATTTCATAGCGCCACCATGAGCACGAGAATTATTGGCTCCCTGCGTGAAGGTCTAGAAGATCGCAGCTGGGATGATAGGCAAACCGAAACCAGAGGAAGGGCCATCACATGCTGACATAGTGTGACGGCCAACAAAAATGTTCACTTAGTGAAATCGCCAGGGAGGGAACTCAGCACACAAAGGAGGGGCATTTCACAAAATGCTCCAATAAAAATGAAGCATTTAAAACAAGCACATCAAGGAATGAATAGCAAGAGTGGGTGTGGTCAAAAGCTCACAGAGAGATTACAAAAGGCCAGAGCGCTTGTGCGCTCGACCCTAAAAAAACAAACACACAGAGGAAACAGTAGCACACCCAGTCAGACTCTCCACACACATGATATCATGTGACTCCACGCCAAATCCAGACAAAAGGACTCTCCCACAGGGCACACATCATAGCGGACTGTCAGACTCGCCTGAGCCAGGGAGACCGACTCTCATTCAGGGACCTAATCACATGACCCTTACAGATTCTCCTAAACCAGGGAGGTCTACTCTCCCACAGGGACCAGACCACAAGACACTGCCAGACTCTCCTAAACCAGGGAGACCTTCTCTCCCACAGAGACCAGACCACAGGACCCTGTCAGACTGACTTAACCAGGCAGATATTCTCTCCCACAGTAACCTGATCACAGGACCCTGACAGACTCTCTTAACCAGACAGACATACTCTCCCGCAGTAACCTGATCACAGGACCCTGCAGATTCTCTTAACCAGACAGACATACTCTCCCACAGTAACCTGATCAAAGAACCCCGTCAGACTCTCCAAACCAGGCAGAAATACTCTCCCACAGGAATCTGATTACAGGACCCTGACAGACTCTGAGCCAGGGAGATCTACTCTGATACAGGGACCAGACCACAGGACACCGCCAGACTCCCCTAAGTCAGGACACCTAGTCTCCCTCAAGAACCAGACCACAAGTGCTTGCCAGACCCTCATAAGTCAGTGAAACCTACTCTCCCAAAGGGACCAGACCACAGGACCCTGCCAGACTCTCTTAACCAGGCAGACATACTCTCCCACAGTAACTTGATCACAGGACCAATTAGACTCCCATAAGCCAGGGAGATCTAGTTTGCCATAGGGACCAGGCCACAGGACACTGCCAGACTCTCCTAAGCCAGGGAAACCTACTCTCCCACAGACACCAGAGCACAGGATACTTCCAGACTCTCATAAGCCAGTGAGACCTACTCTCCCACAGGGACCAGAACACAGAACCCTGAAAGACTTTTTTAACCAGACAGACATACTCTCCCATGGGAACCTGATCACGGGACCCTGTCAGACTCTCTTAAGCCAGGGAGATCCACTCTCCCAAAGGAACCAGACCACTGATCGTTGCCAGACTCTACTAGGCCAGGGACACCTACTCTCCCACAGGGACCAGATCACAGGTCCCTGCCAGACTCTCCTGGGCCAGGGAGACATGCTCTCCCACAGGGACCAGATCACAGGACATTGGCAGACTCTTTACTCAGGAGACATACTCTCCCACAGGAACCTGATTTCAAGACACCATCAGACTCTCCCAACCTAGGCAGGTAACCAAGGAGGGGTCCAGCTGCTCTTCAAGCCTCCTCCGTAGGCCCCGGCACCAAAAGCTGCCATTTTACCCCAGAGCGCAGCACGAGCCCCACTTACCTCCTGCGCCAGGAAAGGAATGACTTGGGCACAGATTCCGCTCAATCGCTTGACAATCTCAACCTGCAAGAAAGAAGAGAAGAGTGAAGAGAGGGTCTCTGTGCCCACGGGCACCACAAGTCCTGACACAGCAACTTTCACCCAATTCCTTGACTGGCAAAGGCATGGCATCATTCCCTCGAGTATCAGACCGACAAGTGCCCGGCACCACTCACTCAGCTGTCCTCTCCCAACAACATCCACTCGACTGGCGCAAATGCCAACACCACTCACTTAACTGCTGACCGGTTTACACCCAACACTACTCACTCAACTGGTCATCTGGCACATAGCCAACATAATTCATTAGATTGTAGGATTCTCATATGCCAGGCACAGTTCGCTCGCCCATCAGCTAGATAGTGACCCAGCACCATTCACTTGAATGTGCAATGGGTACATGCCCATCACCATGTACTCAACTCTCTGACTGGCACATACCAAACACTGTTCACTCAACTGTGCGATTAGCACATGCCAAGCACCATGTACCCAACTGCCTGATAGAAATAGGCTCAACACCCTTTACCCGATTGTGCGATTCATGGCTGACCAACGTCATTTTATTGGTAGACATATACCAAGCACCATTCATTCAACAGTCTAACGCAGCACATAGAAGCCTCTCACAGTGCAAGAGACACTAGATAAATGGTGCACACACATCAATGCTTTTTAAACCCTTACAACTTTGTCCCTTATACCATTCAGTACACCGTGCCCCCCACTCACGCGCACTTGCTCAGATGGTCCCTCACTCCCTCAGTGCAGGCCTGGCCCGACTGCCCAGCCTGGCAGACACCTCCCAGTAAGCGGACGCATCCCCTGTGCACTTCAGGGTGGCGTGGAGATCTCTCATTTATATGGAGCTGTGTTCATCCCCATGAGGAGCTGATGCGGTCTCTAGAGACCAGAAATGTGATGGTAAAACCTTAACACCAAGGTGCAGTCATGCAGTGAAGCGAAAGGGGGAAGAGACAGGGCTCTTAAGTTTCCAAATCCCAGTATTTGGTTGGGGAATAATGCATCAATGGAGAGTGACCTCTCAGGGTTGAGTCCGAGTGCCATGTGTGTCTGGGAGGTTGTTCAGTGGCTGGTGTGTGTATGGCAGGCTGCTCTTGCTCTGTGTATGCAGGCTGCTGGCAGGATGGTGTGTGTATGGCAGGCTGCTCGCAGGATAGTGTGTACACGAGGCTAGCTGCTCGCAGGATGGCGTGTGTACAGCAGGCTGGTCGAAGGATGGCGTGTGTACAGCAGGCCGCTGGCAGGATGGTGTGTGTATAGCAGGCCGCTCGCAGGATGGTGTGTGTATAGCAGGCCGCTCGCAGGATGGTGTGTGTACGGCAGGCTGCTCGCAGGATGGCGTGTGTACGGCAGGCTGCTCGCAGGATGGCGTGTGCTCTGCAGGCTGCTCGCAGGATGGCGTGTGCTCTGCAGGCTGCTCGCAGGATGGCGTGTGCTCTGCAGGCTGCTCGCAGGATGGCGTGTGTATGGCAGGCTGCTCGCAGGATGGTGTGTGTACGGCAGGCTGCTCGCAGGATGGTGTGTGTACGGCAGGCTGCTCGCAGATTGGTGTGTGTACGGCAGGCTGCTCGCAGATTGGTGTGTGTACGGCAGGCTGCTCGCAGATTGGCGTGTGTACGGCAGGCTGCTCGCAGGATGGCGTGTGTAAGGCAGGCTGCTCGCAGGATGGTGTGAGTATGGCAGGCTGCTCGCAGGATGGCATGTGTACGGCAGGCTGCTCGCAGGATGGTGTGTGTACGGCAGGCTGCTCGCAGGATGGCGTGTGTACCGCAGGCTGCTCGCAGGATGGCGTGTGTACCGCAGGCTGCTCGCAGGATAGCGTGTGCTCGGCAGGCTGCTCGCAGGATGGTGTGTGCTCGGCAGGCTGCTCGCAGGATGGCGTCTGTACGGCAGGCTGCTCGCAGGATGGCGTGTGTACCGCAGGCTGCTCGCAGGATGGCGTGTGCTCGGCAGGCTGCTCGCAGGATGGTGTGTGTACGGCAGGCTGCTCGCAGGATGGTGTGTGTATGGCAGGCTGCTCGCAGGATGGTGTGTGCACGACAGGCTGCTCGCAGGATGGTGTGTGTATGGCAGGCTGCTCGCAGGATGGTGTGTGCACGGTAAGCTGCTCGCAGGATGGTGTGTATATGGCAGGCTGCTCGCAGGATAGTGTGTACACGAGGCAGTCTGCACGCAGGTTGCTGTGTGTACGGCAGGCTGCTCATGGGATGGTGTGTGTATGTATGACAGGCTGGTCAAGTAGAGTCAGAGGATGAGGTAAATAGAAGTGAACACAGGTTAATGAGGAGACACGAGGGCCCCTTGTGGAATGCGAGAACTAAAGCGAGACATGGAGACATGGAGATTAGACAGCAAGTGAAGGCTCCAAGGCGAGAGGTAAGGACTCCAAGGTGGAATCTTAAAACGAGGTGGGCAGAAGGCAAACAGATTAGAACGGAGCGGTGATGGCTCCAGGACAAAGTGAAGGTGAGGGCTCCAGGGTGGATTGTGGACACTGGCAGGCAGCTCCCAGGGCACGAGCTCGTACGGTGGCATATAACACCAAGGGCCCCAAGCAGGCATCATAGCTAGCAGCTGGGGGGCTTGCATATGACTGAATGCCAAGTACCTTCAAACGCATGGAGGAGCATCGCGCTCGGCAGCTGGCCTAGCCTGGGGTGGCAGTGAGGCATAGCTACAGGGATGCACCATTTCAGAAGAATGGCAGGGTCTGGAGTTGGATCGAGCACTGGCAGTCAGCTGGCAAGGCCTGAAGTGACAACCTTGCCCCACACCTGCAGAGCCTGGAGCAGACCCATGGCAGGCAGCTGCCAAGGCCTGGAGTAGCGCCGGGCTCGCAGCGGGCACCTGGCAGAGTCTAAAGCAAGCACCGTGCTACAAAGCTGGCAAAGCCTGGAAGGTGGCACATGGCAGGCTGCTGGTGACGCTAGGAGTGCTCAGCCTTAAAGACAGGGGTCCTGAGCTCATTCAAGAGCATCTCACCACCTTGGGCCTGGAGGATGCACCATGGCAGGCAGATGGGAGGGGAGGAGTCAGGGCCCGAGGTAGGCACTATAGCTGGCAGGGCGTCAGGGCCTGCACTAGCCACTATAGCTGGTAGGGCGTCAGGGCCTGCAGTAGGCACTATACCTGGCGAGGCGTCAGGGCCTGCGGTAGGCACTATACCTGGCGGGAACATCAGGGCCTGTGGTAGGCACTATAGCTAGTAGGGCGTCAGGGCCTGCAGTAGGCACTATACCTGGTGGGGCGTCAGGGCCTGCAGTAGGCACTATACCTGGCGGGAACATCAGGGCCTGTGGTAGGCACTATAGCTGGTAGGGCGTCAGGGCCTGAGGTAGGCACTATTGCTGGTGGGGCGTCAGGGCCTGCAGTAGGCACTACAGCTGGTGGGGGCGTCAGGGTGCAGTAGGCACTGTAGCTGGCTGGGCGTCAGGGCCTAAAGTAGGCACTGTAGCTGGCTGGGCATCAGAGCCTTCAGTAGGCACTATAGCTAGCATGGCTGCAGTAGGCATTATAGCTGGCGGGGAGTGTCGGGGCGCTATAGGGACTATAGCTGGCGGGGCCTCACGGCCTGAAGTAGCCACTATAGCTGGCTGGGTATTAGGGTCTGCAGTAGGCACTACAGCTGGTAGGGGCGTCAGGGTGCAGTAGGCGCTACAACTAGCGGGGCAGCAGGGCCTGCAGTGGGCACCATGGCTGGCAGTGGCTGGAGCCGCCTCGTTGCTGGCAGCTCGAAGGGCCCAGAGCTTGTTCCTTGGCATGTAACACCCGAGCCTGGAGCAGGCATCATAGCTGGCACCCTGCCAGGCTCCCTGGCACACAGCCCGGCGATGACAGCGAGGAGAAAGCTGGTGGGGGGAGAGAACGGAAAAGAAAGTGTAACTGGAACAACTGGGCCTGGCCGAGGATGAAAGAGATTCCTCTGTGTGAGGCTTTCATTAACCCCTCACTCCCCAGCGGTGGGTGAACCCCAGAGCCTGGCCCCTCCCTTACACTCACCGGATCCCCAGCCCTGCACCTGAGGGGGTGTTAAGCTTCTGTAACACACTCATGTGCAGGGGCCTCTCCCTTTGGGATCCGACCCCCGCCGACTCCCTCCCATCAAAACCCGCAGCTCTACCATTGGCCTCTTACCCTGTCCGCTTCTGACTCCCCCCCCCCCCCCCCCCCCCCAAAAGGGATCGACACGCCCGATGGCACTTTATAGTTAAAGCCTCTCAGACACCGCTCCAAAGCCCTCCTGCCGGGTGCCCACCTCCGGTGCCACCTCGTGTCTGCCCATTCTTCAAAGCCTTGGCATGCTGGCAGAGGAGGCTGGCGTGACCAGGACCGGTGCCAGCTGCTGGCAAGGCCGGCGAAGGGCGACCTCGTCTCCTCTCTCAGGTCACGGAAACACTGAATTATGTCGCGGTGTTTGTACAGCGCTTTTCTATTCATGGCAAGGCCCAAAGCGCTTTCCGATTAGAGTAACTAGGCGCTCAGTTTGTAATGCATCACAAAATCAGAAAGAAAAAAAAACAAACAGAACATGCCTGGTTAGTCATCAACTATGCAGACGAACCCTCACACACCCACCTGGGTACCACGCTTCAAAGGGCTGTCCACATCTGCCCAGCACTTTGGTAGGAAAGATGGTCTTGATTGACCAAGTTGAGGACTTTGGTGGTCGTCGTGCCTCAACTTTTGATGCAGTCAGTGGTGATCTGTGTGTAAATAAAAATCCCTCCACTGAAGTCAATCCTGGTGTCAAACGCTGTGGGGTATTTCAAACAAGAACAGGAGATTTAAGGGATTGTTCTTGTGTACAAATATGTCCCCAAGTCGACATGTTTCAGCCATATAACTGGATCCTCATAGGTCCTCAGCCTTCTTCAGGACTAAGAACTTAGCACCAGGACCAGAAGTAAATTCCCCGGAGAGGTCGGTGACCTTGGCGGACCCTGTAGTCGCACATTTGTCAAGGGATTGTGCCAGCTGGTATCCTGTCCCTGGATCCAAAGCCCCCGAACGTTCATGCCAACATCATGGATGCATGTTTGAGAGGAGTTAAGTTTCGGGTGATTCTGTGGCATACAGTGACCCATGGCTGGAGGGCTCCGGCCGAGGCCAGGCGTGTCCATTACCGGGTATTGTTCCAGCTTTCGGGTGATCTGCTTATGGTAGCAAACCTGCAGTAGGGCATCTTGAAAGAGTGGATGAGCTCAGAGTGGGCAAGTCCTTGCTTCTCCAGGTTTGCCTTGAGGTCAGATATTTTTCTTAGGTCAACTGAAACTCTTCAAAAGAAAGGGAGTTTTAAAGACCACCCTGGACAGGGGGGCTGCAGAAGAGGCAATGGGAATGTTTTTGGTTATTTTTGGGTCACAGGTGTGTTGGTGAGCCAGCTGCACTACCAGTCTTGATTTCATCAGTGGTTTTCTTTGTGGAGAGCAAGCTAAATAAGCATTGGCAAAGCCATTAGGCGATGCCTCTGACACTGGGGTGTAAATGTGCAGTTCAACCTTGTACCTACACCATACACCAAATGGCAGTGCCCATGAAGAGCTCACCTGGGAGTGTGGCCATCGAAGAACTCAAGGCGGCAGGGGGACAGCAGCCACCAGCTACACTGACTAGCAGCAGCAGTCCAGCACAGGGTGAAACTGCGGAAAGGGGCCACCTGGGGGTATTAAGGCAAATGGCACCCAAGGTCCCATTGGATTGGTACTTTGGGGGCAGCAATCTTGGGTCAGGATATCCTGTTGTAAAAGACAATACATGGTCCTCCTAGGGCCAGGTTTGCATTCAAGCACTGACAAAAACAATTACAAGATTCATATTGCCATATATGCGGTGAAGACTTAAATGTGTGATCATTGAGAATACTGAAGGTGGAAAAGAGTCCCTCGTGCATTACAACGGAAGGCGGACTGATACAACCTACCAGGCGACAGCACAAGGAGAGAGGGAAATACTGGTGACAATCCAATAGGCTATAGCTAGAGTTATCTGTAGCAAGAGCTAACAGGCACTGGCATTCACAAACACTGCTAAAGCCAATAGGTCTCACCTTTATAATGTGAATGCAGAGTTGTTAGTTCTGCCAATGTTTGTTTATGAAGTATTAAGGTAAAAGTGAAATATTTCAAAGTACCGGAAGAAATACAACACATAGCTTATTGTCTCTCAAAACTATACAAAGTGCTTAATTTGAACCGGTGGTTGCAGGTGGGGCACACAGCTAATCATCTTTGAGGACCAACACTTAGGGGGTGATTCTAACTTCGGCGGGCGGCGGAGGCCGCCCGCCGAAGTTCCCCCACCAAAATACCGCTCCGCGGTCGAAAGACCGCTGAGGGTATTTTGGGATTTGCCCTGGGCTGGCGGGCGGCCGCCAAAAGGCCGCCCGCCAGCCCAGGGCAAATCAACCTTCCCACTAAGATGCCGGCTCAGAATTGAGCCGGCGGAGTGGGAAGGTGCGACGGGTGCAGTTGCACCCGTTGCGTATTTCAGTGTCTGCTAGGCAGACACTGAAATACTTTGTGGGGCCCTCTTACGGGGGCCTCTGCCGTGCCCATGCCATTGGCATGGGCACGGCAGGGGCCCCCAGGGGCCCCGCGGCACCCCCTACCGCCATCCTGTTCCTGGCGGGCGAACCGCCAGGAACAGGATGGCGGTAGGGGGTGTCAGAATCCCCCATGGCGGCGCAGCAAGCTGCGCCGCCATGGGGGATTCTAAGGGCAGCGGTAAACCGGCGGGGTTAGAATGAGGGCCTTAGTTTTCCTCATCAGATTTTGGCCTAGAACTAGAGA
Organism: Pleurodeles waltl; assembly: GCF_031143425.1. Classification (NCBI taxonomy): domain Eukaryota; kingdom Metazoa; phylum Chordata; class Amphibia; order Caudata; family Salamandridae; genus Pleurodeles; species Pleurodeles waltl. The sequence goes on from NC_090451.1 coordinate 30,823,167, forward strand.
GAAACCTGCAAGGAGGAAAGGAGGAGGAATAGAAATACAGAAAAAAATGCCAGCAGAGATGAAAAAGAACATATAAGAGAGAGATTAACGGGACTCAAGGTGTCTGTTGGTGGATGAAAGAGGCATGAGGTGGACTCAAACATTACTTTCAAGCTAGTGACACACACCTACAAGGCACTTCACAACATCGGACCGGACTGCCTCAACCACTGCCTGACCTTCTATACCCCCGCCAGGCATCGCCAATCTCCCAACTCGCCCTGGCCGCCATCCCCGGAGGAAGATTCCTCTACCTCGCAGCCCGGACACGGAACACACTTCCTTGACCGGCCACCTCGCTGAAGCAGTTCAGGAAGGATCTCAAGACCTGGCCCTTCGAGTGATCAACACCCCCACAACAGCGCCTTGAGACCCCATGGGTGATAAGCTGTGCTTTACAAGTGCCTGATTGATTGATTGATCAATCAAAACTACACAGCCTTGGTATTTGGCACACCAACATTCTAAAGTTCCTGCTCCGGGCATCTAAGCAAAACTTAGATCTAAGCAAAACTGTGGGCCCTGGTGCCAACCAATTCTTTTACAAATTAAGCACCGACTATACATTAAATTCAATGTTTTCAATCTTTATGCATGGCGGTTACTTTTTCAAATACTTTTCACTCTGGAAGCTCTGAGCCTAATTTGAAATGAATAAGGGAGTATCAGAATGTGAAGGAAAGTACTTGCCAAGTCCTAAGTTACCTTCCAGAGGATTCAGCCATTTGTTGTAGCACAGGGGACAGATTAATAGGCCTACAAGAGAAGTCTAATGCTAAGTACACCTTCAGTCACAGACACTAGCTGGGTGAGTGCAGTGGCATAAAGCCTTTGTGTGCCTTATCTTCTGCTTTCACACAATATATAAAATGCTGGTGATAAAACAAAACAACCCTAAAAAGTCTGCTCTTCAGCCACATCACAACAAAATGACCACGTTGCTGTGCTTTTACAAACGCACTTGGAAAGGTGGGAAAACACAATGCATGAAGTGTGGGTGAATCAGCAAATGAGGAGGAGAGCTAGAAAACACATGCACTCCCTTGGAATGCTGAATGAACAAGACAAACAAGTAGTTCCCTAAATATAAACAGCAGAAGGATGCAAGCCAGCCAACCAAAAGGATTGTAAAGAGGTTATGCTTCAGAAGAGGAATAATCGGAGGACGAAGGCAAGCCGTCGAATAAGAAGCAAGCAAATGAGAGTGACAAAAAATCTAACCAATGATAAGCAACGGGGGAGCTGTGAGGCCAGTAAGGTCACCATAAGTCTTTTGCAAGCAGACAACTTGTGCTTCTGGTAGGCTCGGTGTATAGAAGTGGAGGCTGTGACAAGGCGGTACATCAGGGAATGTGACTCTAGAGGGCTTGGGAGTTGCGAAGGAGGTGGGACGATGGGTGTGGCGAGACAAGGTGCACAAGGAGTATCTCCATTTACATGTGGAAGAGCAGAAGCCAATGAGGGTGGGGGCGCCATGACACACCGGCTTCCCTCCCGCTACTCGCCTGTTTGTGCATCTCTATGTTGAGGCCATAAGACATCTCGTAGTACTGAAAGGAAAAGAAGACATGATCAGTGAGTTCACCAATAGGACTTCACCCGCCGCAGTGATCACTAACCACCCGCTCTGAGCTCCACCAGTTTACACAGACGGCCCTCTCCTGCCACAACCACCTCTCGGTGCACAAGAGTAGCAGCGTGAAGGGAAAGACGCAGAGGAACTGCCATTAAATAACCTGATGAGAGTGACTACTCATGCCGAAGGGCCAGCCCAAGACACTGACATCAGAATGGCAATGAAGGGCAGGCGACAGTGTGAGACCCCGAAAGACAGGCGACAGAGGAGGTGACAGAGTGCGAGACACTGAAGGACTGGTCACAGGGCGCAAGATATTGAAAGAGAGGACACAGAGTGCGAGACACACAGGGAAACACCAGGGCGCAGTCACTTCTTCCCTGTGTGGCCTCCAAGACTGTTCAGCCTGATAAAGGTGCGCACTTCAGCAGAGGGTCCCAAAAGGCCGCACTCCATCTGTCACACGTCCCTTAAACCCCCGCCCTCCCTCTCTGCTACTGAAACACCGGTCCGTCCATCTCTCTGCCACTGAAACCCCAGCCCCTCCATCTCTCTGCCACTGAAACACCGGCCCCTCCATCTCTGCCACTGAAACACCGGCCCCTCCAGCTCTGCCACTGAAACACCAGCATCTCCATCTCTCTGTCACTGAAACACCAGCGCGCAGTCACTTCTTCCCTGTGTGGCCTCCAAGGCTGTTCAGCCTGATAAAGGTGCGCACTTCTGCAGTGGGTCCAGAAAGGCCGCACTCCATCTGTCACACGTCCCTTAAACCCCCGCCCTCCCTCTCTGCTACTGAAACACCGGTCCGTCCATCTCTCTGCCACTGAAAAACCAGCCCCTCCATCTCTCTGCCACTGAAACACCTGCCCCTCCATCTCTCTGCCACTGAAACACCTGCCCCTCCATCTCTCTGCCACTGAAACACCTGCCCCTCCATCTCTCTGCCACTGAAACACCTGCCCCTCCATCTCTCTGTCACTGAAACACCAGGGCGCAGTCACTTCTTCCCTGTGTGGCCTCCAAGACTGTTCAGCCTGATAAAGGTGCGCACTTCAGCAGAGGGTCCCAAAAGGCCGCACTCCATCTGTCACACGTCCCTTAAACCCCCGCCCTCCCTCTCTGCTACTGAAACACCGGTCCGTCCATCTCTCTGCCACTGAAACCCCAGCCCCTCCATCTCTCTGCCACTGAAACACCGGCCCCTCCATCTCTGCCACTGAAACACCGGCCCCTCCAGCTCTGCCACTGAAACACCAGCATCTCCATCTCTCTGTCACTGAAACACCAGCGCGCAGTCACTTCTTCCCTGTGTGGCCTCCAAGGCTGTTCAGCCTGATAAAGGTGCGCACTTCTGCAGTGGGTCCAGAAAGGCCGCACTCCATCTGTCACACGTCCCTTAAACCCCCGCCCTCCCTCTCTGCTACTGAAACACCGGTCCGTCCATCTCTCTGCCACTGAAAAACCAGCCCCTCCATCTCTCTGCCACTGAAACACCTGCCCCTCCATCTCTCTGCCACTGAAACACCTGCCCCTCCAGCTCTCTGCCACTGAAACACCGGCCCCTCCAGCTCTCTGCCACTGAAACACCGGCCCCTCCAGCTCTCTGCCACTGAAACACCGGCATCTCCAGCTCTGCCACTGAAACCCCAGCCTCTCCATCTCTCTGCCACTGAAACCCCAGCCCTCCCTCTCTGCCACTGAAACCCCAGCCTCTTCATCTCTCTGCCACTGAAACCCCAGCCCTCCCTCTCTGCCACTGAAACCCCAGCCTCTTCATCTCTCTGCCACTGAAACCCCAGCCCTCCCTCTCTGCCACTGAAACCCCAGCCTCTCCATCTCTCTGTCACTGAAACCCCAGCGCGCAGTCACTTCTTCCCTGTGTGGCCTCCAAGGCTGTTCAGCCTGATAAAGGTGCGCACTTCTGCAGTGGGTCCAGAAAGGCCGCACTCCATCTGTCACACGTCCCTTAAACCCCCGCCCTCCCTCTCTGCTACTGAAACACCGGTCCGTCCATCTCTCTGCCACTGAAAAACCAGCCCCTCCATCTCTCTGCCACTGAAACACCTGCCCCTCCATCTCTCTGCCACTGAAACACCTGCCCCTCCAGCTCTCTGCCACTGAAACACCGGCCCCTCCAGCTCTCTGCCACTGAAACACCGGACCCTCCAGCTCTCTGCCACTGAAACACCGGACCCTCCAGCTCTCTGCCACTGAAACACCGGCATCTCCAGCTCTCTGCCACTGAAACACCGGCATCTCCATCTCTCTGCCACTGAAACCCCAGCCCTCCCTCTCTGCCACTGAAACCCCAGCCTCTTCATCTCTCTGCCACTGAAACCCCAGCCCTCCCTCTCTGCCACTGAAACCCCAGCCTCTCCATCTCTCTGCCACTGAAACCCCAGCCCTCCCTCTCTGCCACTGAAACTCCAGCCTCTCCATCTCTCTGCCACTGAAACCCCAGCCCTGTCTCTCTGCCACTGAAACCCCGCCCTCCCTCTCTGCCATTGAAACTCCAGCCTCTCCATCTCTCTGCCACTGAAACCCCAGCCCTGTTTCTCTGCCACTGAAACCCCCGCCCTCCCTCTCTGCCACTGAAACTCCAGCCTCTCCATCTCTCTGCCACTGAAACCCCAGCCCTCTCTGCCACTGAAACACCGGTCCCTCCATCTCTCCGCCACTGAAACACCAGCCCGTCCATCTCTCTGCCACTGAAACACCAGCCCCTCCATCTCTCTGCCACTGAAACTCCAGCCCCTCCATCTCTCTGCCACTGAAACCCCAGCCCCTCCATCTCTCTGCCACTGAAACTCCAGCCCCTCCATCTCTCTGTCAATGAAACATCAGCCCCTCCCTCTCTGCCACTGAAACCTCAGCCCCTCCATCTCTCTGACACTGAAACATCAGTCCCTCTCTCTCTGTGCCACTGAAATACCATCCCTCTTCTTCTCTGCCACTGAAACACCTGCCCCTCTCTCTCTGCCACTAAAACACTTGCCCTCCATCTCTCCGTCACTGAAACACCAGGCCCTCCATTTTTCTACCACTGAAACACCAGCCCCTCCATCTCTCTGCAGCTGAAACACCAGCCCCTCCATCTCTCTGCCACCGAAACACCAGCCCTTCCATCTCTCTCTCTGCCACTCAAAACTCCAGCCCCTCCATCTCTCTCTCTGCCACTGAAACACCAGCCCCTCCATCTCTCTGTCACTCAAACATCAGCCCCTCCACCACTCTGCCGCTGAAACACAAGCCTCTCTCTCTGTCACTGAAACACCCGCCCCCTCCATCTCTCTCTCTGCCACTCAAAACTCCAGCCCCTCCATCTCTCTCTCTGCCAATGAAACACCAGCCCCTCCATCTCTCGGTCACTGAAACCCAGCCCATCCACCTCTCTGCCAATGAAACACCAGCCCCTCCATCTCTCTGTCACTGAAACACCAGCCCCTCCATCTCTCTGTCGCTGAAACATCAGTCCCTCCACCTCTCTGCCGCTGAAACACCAGCCTCTCTCTCTGCCACTGGAACACCAGCCCCTCCATCTCCCTGCCACTGAAACACCAGCCTCTCTCTCTCTATGCCAATGAAACACCAGCCCCTCCATCTCTCTCTCCTCCACTGAAACACCACCCCCTGCATCTCTCGGTCACTGAAACCCAGCCCCTCCACCTCTCCACCACTGAAAAACCAGCCCTTCTCTCTCCCTGTCACTGAAACACCAACCCCTCCATCTCTCTCTGCCACTGAACACCAGCCCCTCCACCTCTCTGTCACTGAAACACCAGCCTCTCTCTGCCACTGAAACATCAGCCCCTTCACCTGTCACTGAAACACCAGCCCCTCCATCTCTCTGCCACTGAAACACCAGCCGCTCCATCTCTCTGCCAATGAAACACCAGCCCCTCTCTCTCCCTGTCACTGAAACACTAGCCCCTCCGTCTCTCTCTCCTCCACTGTAACACCAGCCCCTCCATCCTCTGTCACTGAAACACCAGCCCCTCCATCTCTCTGTCACTGAAACACCAGCCCCTCCACCTCTCTGCCACTGAAACACCAGCCCCTTCTCCCTGCCACTGAAAAACCAACCCCTCCATCTCTGTCACTGAAACACCAGCCCCTCCATCTCTCTCTCCGTCACTGAAACACCAGCCCCTCCATCTCTGTCACTGAAACACCAGCCCCTCCCTCTCTTTGCCACTGAAACTCCAGCCCCTCCATCTCTTTGCCACAGAGACTCCAGCCCCTCCATCTCACTCTCCTCCACTGAAATACCGGCCCCTCCTTCTCTACCACTAAAAATCCAGCCCCTCCATCTCTTTGCCACTGAAACCCCAGCCCGTCCATCTCTCTCTCTGCCACTGAATCCCCAGCCCCTCCATCTCTCTCTGCCACTGAAACACCAGCCCCTCCATCTCTCTCTGCCACTGAAACACCAGCCCCTCCATCTCTCTGCCACTGAAACACCAGCCCCTTTATCTCTGTCACTCAAACATCAGCCCCTCCACCACTCTGCCACTGGAACACAAGCCCCTCCATCTCCCTGCCACTAAAACACCATCCCCTCCATCTCCCTGCCACTGAAACACCAGCCTCTCTCTCTGACACTGAAACACAAGCCCCTCCATCTCTCTGCCAATGAACCACCAGCCCCTCCATCTCGTTGTCACTGAAACACCAGCCCCTCCATCTCTCTGTCACTGAAACGCCAGCCCTACATCTTTCTGTCACTGAAACCCAGCCACTCCATCTCCCTGCCAATGAAACACCAGCCCCTCCATCTCCCTGCCACTGAAACACCAGCCCCTCCATCTCTGTCGCTGAAACACCAGCCCCTCCACCTCTCAAACACCAGCCTCTCACTCTCTCACTGAAACACAAGCCCCTCCATCTCTCTGCCACTGAAACACAAGCCCCTCCATCATCTGCCACTGAAACACAAGCCCCTCCACCTCTCTCTCTGCCACTGAACACCAGCCCCTTTATCTCTGTCACTGAAACATCAGCCCCTCCACCTCTCTGCCGCTAAAACCCCAGCCTCTCTCTACCACTGAAACACCCGCCCCTCCATCTCCGTCACTGAAACACCAGCCTCTCTCTGACACTGAAACATCAGCCCCTTCACCTGTCACTGAAACACCAGCCCCTCCATCTCTCTGCCACTGAAGAACCAGCCCCTCCATCTTTCTGTCACTGTAACACCAAGCCCTCCATCTCTCTCCCCTCCACTGAAACACCAGCCCCTCCATCTCTCTGCCACTGACACCCAGCCCCTCCACCTCTCCTCCACTGAAACACCAGCCCCTCCACCTCTCTCTCCTCCACTGAAACACCAGCCCCTCCACCTCTCTCTCCTCCACTGAAACACCAGCCCCTCCACCTCTCTGTCACTGAAACACCAGCCCCTCCATCTCTCTGTCACTGAAACACCAGCCCCTCCATCTCTCTGCAAATGAACCACCAGCCCCTCCATCTCTCTGTCACTGAAACACCAGCCCTTCCGTCTCTCTGCCAATGAAACACCAGCCCCTCCACCTCTCTGTCACTGAAACACCAGCCCCTCCACCTCTCTCACCAGCCCCTTTATCTCTGTCACTGAAACATCAGCCCCTCCACCTCTCTGCCGCTGAAACCCCAGCCTCTCTCTCTACCACTGAAACACCCGCCCCTCCATCTCCGTCACTGAAACACCAGCCTCTCTCTGACACTGAAACATCAGCCCCTTCATCTCTCTGCCACTGAAACCCCAGCCCCTCCATCTCTCTGCCACTGAAACTCCAGCCCCTCCATCTCTCTGTCAATGAAACATCAGCCCCTCCCTCTCTGCCACTGAAACCATCAGTCCCTCTCTCTCTGTGCCACTGAAATACCATCCCTCTTCTTCTCTGCCACTGAAACACAAGCCTCTCTCTCTGCCACTGAAACACAAGCCCCCTCCATCTCTCTGCCAATGAAACACCAGCCCCTCCACCTCTCTGCTATTCAAACATCAGCCCCTCCTCCACTCTGCCGCTGAAACACAAGCCTCTCTCTCTGCCACTGGAACACAAGCCCCTCCATCTCCCTGCCACTGAAACACCAGCCTCTCTCTCTGTCACTGAAACACAAGCCCCTCCATCTCTCTGTCACTGACGCACCAGCCCTACATCTCTGTCACTGAAACACCAGCCCCTCCATCTCCCTGTCACTGAAACACCAGCCCTACATCTCTCTGTCACTGAAACCCAGCCCATCCACCTCTCTGCCAATGAAACACCAGCCTCTCTCTGCCACTGAAACACCACCCCCTGCATCTCTCTGTCACTGAAACACCAGCCCCTCCACCTCCCCACCGCTGAAACATCAGCCCTTCTCTCTCCCTGTAACTGAAACCCCAACCCCTCCATCTCTCTCTGCCACTGAACACCAGCCCCTCCACCTCTCTCCCTGCCACTGAAACACCAGCCCTCCATCTCTCGGTCACTGAAACATCAGTCCCTCCACCTCTCTGCCGCTGAAACACCAGCCTCTCTCTCTACCACTGGAACACAAGCCCCTCCATCTCCCTGCCACTGAAACACCAGCCCCTCCATCTCTCTGCCGCTGAAACACCAGCCTCTCTCTCTCACTGAAACACAAGCCCCTGCATCTCTCTGCCACTGAAACACAAGCCCCTCCACCTCTCTCTCTGCCACTGAACACCAGCCCCTTTATCTCTGTCACTGAAACATCAGCCCCTCCACCTCTCTGCCGCTGAAACCCCAGCCTCTCTCTCTACTACTGAAACACCCGCCCCTCCATCTCCGTCACTGAAACACCAGCCTCTCTCTGACACTGAAACATCAGCCCCTTCACCTCTCACTGAAACACTAGCCCCTCCATCTCTCCTCCACTGAAACACCAGCCCCTCCATCTCTCTGTCACTGAAACCCCAGCCCCTCCACCTCTCTGGCACTGTAACACCAAGCCCTCCATCTCTCTCTCCTCCACTGAAACACCAGCCCCTCCATCTCTCTGCCACTGACACCCAGCCCCTCCACCGAAACCCCCACCCCTCCACCTCTCTCTCCTCCACTGAAACGCCAGCCCCTCCATCTCTCTGCTAATGAAACACCAGCCCTTCCGTCTCTCTGTCAATGAAACACCAGCCCCTCCACCTCTCTGTCACTGAAACGCCAGCCCCTCCATCTCTCTGCTAATGAAACCCCAGCCCCTCCACCTCTCTGTCACTGAAACGCCAGCCCCTCCATCTCTCTGCTAATGAAACCCCAGCCCCTCCATCTCTCTCTGCCAATGAAACACCAGCCCCTCCATCTCTCTCTCCTCCACTGAAACAGCAGCCCCTCCACCTCGCTGCTAATGAAACACCAGCCCTTCCGTCTCTGCCAATGAAACACCAGCCCCTCCATCTCTCTGCTAATGAAACACTAGCCCCTCCATCTCTCTCTGCCAATGAAACACCAGCCCCTCCACCTCTCTGTCACTGAAACACCAGCCACTCCATCTCTCTGCTAATGAAACACTAGCCCCTCCATCTCTCTCTGCCAATGAGACACCAGCCCCTCCATCTCTCTGCCACTGACACCCAGCCCCTCCACCGAAACCCCAGCCCCTCCACCTCTCTCTCCTCCACTGAAACGCCAGCCCCTCCATCTCTCTGCTAATGAAACACCAGCCCTTCCGTCTCTCTGCCAATGAAACACCAGCCCCTCCACCTCTCTGTCACTGAAACGCCAGCCCCTCCATCTCTCTGCTAATGAAACCCCAGCCCCTCCATCTCTCTCTGCCAATGAAACACCAGCCTCTCCATCTCTCTCTCCTCCACTGAAACACCAGCCCCTCCACCTCTCTGCCAATGAAACACCAGCCCCTCCACCTCTCTGCCGCTGAAACCCCAGACCCTCCCTCTGTCACTAAAACACCAGCCCCTACGTCTCTCTCTCCTCCACTGTAACATCAGCCCCTCCATCTTCTGTCGCTGAAACCCAGCCCATCCATCTCTCTCTCCTCCACTGAAACACCAGCCCCTCCATCTCTCTCTCCTCCACTGAAACACCACCCCTTGCATCTCTCTGCCACTGAAACACCAGCCCCTCCATCTCCCTGCCACTGAAACACCAGCCTCTCTCTCTCTATGCCAATGAACCACCAGCCCCTCCATCTCTCTGTCACTGAAACACCAGCCCCTCCATCTCTCTGCCGCTGAAACACCAGCCTCTCTCTCTCACTGAAACACAAGCCCCTCCATCTCTCTCTCTGCCACTGAACACCAGCCCCTTTATCTCTGTCACTGAAACATCAGCCCCTCCACCTCTCTGCCGCTGAAACCCCAGCCTCTCTCTCTACCACTGAAACACCCGCCCCTCCATCTCCGTCACTGAAACACCAGCCTCTCTCTGACACTGAAACATCAGCCCCTTCACCTCTCACTGAAACACCAGCCCCTCCATCTCTCCTCCACTGAAACACCAGCCCCTCCATCTCTCTGTCACTGAAACCCCAGCCCCTCCACCTCTCTGTCACTGTAACACCAAGCCCTCCATCTCTCTCTCCTCCACTGAAACACCAGCCCCTCCATCTCTCTGCCACTGACACCCAGCCCCTCCACCGAAACCCCAGCCCCTCCACCTCTCTCTCCTCCACTGAAACGCCAGCCCCTCCATCTCTCTGCTAATGAAACACCAGCCCTTCCGTCTCTCTGCCAATGAAACACCAGCCCCTCCACCTCTCTGTCACTGAAACGCCAGCCCCTCCATCTCTCTGCTAATGAAACCCCAGCCCCTCCATCTCTCTCTCCTCCACTGAAACACCAGCCCCTCCACCTCTCTGCTAATAAAACACCAGCCCTTCTGTCTCTGCCAATGAAACACCAGCCCCTCCACCTCTGTCACTGAAACACCAGCCCCTCCATCTCTCTGCCGCTGAAACCCCAGACCCTCCCTCTGTCATTAAAACACCAGCCCCTACGCCTCTTTTTCCTCCACTGTAACATCAGCCCCTCCATCTTCTGTCGCTGAAACCTAGCCCATCCATCTCTCTCTCCTCCACTGAAACACCAGCCCCTCCATCTCTCTCTCGGTCACAAACCCCAGCTCCTCCACCTCTCCTCTCTCTGCCACTGAAACATCAGCCCCTCCACCTCTCTGCCGCTGAAACCCCAGCCTCTCTCTCTGCCACTGAAACACCAGCCCCTCTCTCTGCCACTGAAACACCAGCCCCTTCGTCTCCCTGCCAGCCCCTTCTCTCTGCCACTGGTACACCCCCCCCCCTCTCTCCGCCACTGAAACACAAGCCCCTCTCTCTGCCACTGAAACACCAGCCCCTCCGTCTCCCTGCCACTGAAACACCAGCCCCTTCGTCTCCCTTCCACTGAAACACCAGCCCCCTCCGTCTCTCTGCCAATGAAACACTAGCCCCTCCATCTCTCTGCCAATGAAACACCAGCCCCTCCATCTCTCCCCAGCCCCTCCATCTCTCTTTCACTGAAACACCAGCCCCTCCATCTCTCTCTCCGTCACTGAAACACCAGCCCCTCCCTCTCTTTGCCAATGAAACACCAGCCCCTCCATCTCTTTGCCACTGAGACTCCAGCCCCACCATATCTCGGTCACAGAAACACCCGCCCCCTCCATCTCTCTCTCTGCCACTGAAACACCTGCCCCACCATATCTCTGTCACAGAAACACCCGCCCCCTCCATCTCTCTCTCTGCCACTGAAACACCAGCCCCTTCATCTCCCTGCCAGCCCCTTCTCCCTGCCACTGAAACACCAGCCCCTTCGTCTCCCTGCCACTGGTACACCAGCCCCCCTCTCTCTCCGCCACTGAAACACAAGCCTCTCTCTCCACCACTGAAACACAAGCCCCTCTCTCCGCCACTGAAACACCAGCCCCTCCATCTCTCTGCCACTGAAACCCCAGCTTCTCTCTGCCACTGAAACCCCAGCTCCTTCATCTCTCTGCCACTGAAACCCCAGCCCCTTCATCTCTCTGCCACTGAAACACTAGCCCCAATGAAACACAAGCCCCTCTCTCTGCCACTGAAACACCAGCCCCTCCATCTCTCTGCCACTGAAACACCAGCCTCTCTCTGCCACTAAAACCCCAGCCCCTTCATCTCTCTGCCACTGAAACCCCAGCCCCTTCATCTCTCTGCCAATGAAACACCAGCCCCTCCATCTCTCTCTCCGTCACTGAAACACCAGACTCTCCATCTGTCACTGAAACACCGGCCCCTCCCTCTCTTTGCCACTGAAACTCCAGCCCCTCCATCTCGCTCTCCTCCACTGAAATATCGGCCCCTCCTTCTCTCTCTCTGCCACTGAAACACCAGCCCCTCCTTCTCTCTGTCACTGAAACACCAGCCCCTCCGCCTCTCTCTCTGCCACTGAAACACCAGCCCCTCCACCACTCTGCCGCTGAAACACAAGCCTCTCTCTCTGCCACTGGAACACAAGCCCCTCCATCTCCCTCCACTGAAACACCAGCCCCTCCATCTCCCTGCCACTGAAACACCAGCCCTCCATCTCCCTGCCACTGAAACAGCCCCTCCACCTCTCTGCCACTGAAACAACAGCCCCTCCATCTCTGCCACTGAAACAACAGCCCCTCCATCTCTGCCACTGAAACAACAGCCCCTCCATCTCTCTGCCGCTGAAACCCCAGCCTCTCTCTCTGCCACTGAAACACCAGCCCCTCCACCTCTTGGTCACTGAAACCCAGCCCCTCCATCTCTCGGTCACTGAAACCCAGCCCCTCTCTCTCCCTGTCACTGAAACACCAAACCCTCCATCTCTCTGTCACTTAAACACAAGCCTCTCTCTGCCACTGAAACACCCGCCCCTCCATCTCCGTCACTGAAACACCAGCCTCTCTCTGACACTGAAATATCAGCCCCTCCACCTGTCACTGAAACAACAGCCCCTCCATCTCTCTGACACTGAAACACCAGCCCCTCCATCTCTCTCTCCTCCACTGAAACGCCAGCCCCTCCATCTCTCTGCCACTGAAGCACCACCCCCTCCATCTTTCTGTCACTGTAACACCACCCCCTCCATCTTTCTGTCACTGTAACACCAAGCCCTCCATCTCTCTCTCCTCCACTGAAACACCAGCCCCTCCATCTCTCTCTCCTCCACTGAAACACCAGCCCCTCCACCTCTCTGCTAATGAAACACCAGCCCTTCCGTCTCTCTGCCAATGAAACACCAACCCCTCCACCTCTCTGCCGCTGAAACCCCAGCCCCTCCAATTCTCTGCCGCTGAAACCCCAGCCCCTCTCTTGGTCACTGAAACACCAGCCCCTCCATCTCTCTCTCCTCCACTGTAACATCAGCCCGTCCATCTTCTGTCACTGAAACACTAGCCCCACATCTCTCTGTCAATCAATCAATCAATCAAGGCATTTATAGAGCGCGCTACTCCCCCGTGAGGGTCTCAAGGCGCTAGGGGGGGTCTCTGCAGCTCAAAAAGCCAAGTCTTGAGGCGTCTCCTGAAGGCGAGGTGGTCACTGTCACTGAAACCTAGTCCATCCACCTCTCTGCCACTGAAACACCAGCCCCTCCATCTCTCTCTCCTCCACTGAAACACCACCCCCTGCATCTCTCTGTCACTGAAACACCAGCCCCTCCACCTCTCGGTCACTGAAACCCAGGCCCTCCACCTCTCCACCACAGAAACACCAGCCCCTCCATCTCTCTGTCACTGAAACGCGAGCCTCTCTCTGCCACTTTAACTCCCGCCCCTCCATCTCAGTCACTGAAACACCAGCCCCTCCATCTCTCTGCCAATGAAACACCAGCCCCTCCATCTCTCTCTCCTCCACTGAAACACCAGCCCCTCCATCTCTCTGATAATGAAACACCAGCCCCTCCACCTCTCTGCCGCTGAAACCCCAGCCCCTCTCTCGGTCACTGAAATACCAGCCCATACGTCTCTCTCTCCTCCACTGTAACATCAGCCCCTCCATCTTCTCTCACTGAAACCCACCCCATCCATCTCTCTCTCCTCCACTGAAACACCAGCCCCTCCATCTCTCTCTCTCCTCCACTGAAACACCACCCCCGCATCTCTCTGTCACTGAAACGCCAGCCCCTCCACCTCTCGGTCACTGAAACCCAGGCCCTCCACCTCTTCACCACTGAAACACCAACCCCTCAATCTCTCTCTCCTCCACTGAAACACCACCCCATCCATCTCTCTGCCACTGACACCCAGCCCCTCCACCTCTCCACTGAAACACCAGCCCCTCTCTCTCCCTGTCACTGTAACACCAGTCCCTCCACCTCTCTCTCATCCACTGAAATACTATCCCCTCCATCTCTCTCCTCCACTGAAACACCAGCCCCTCCACCTCTCTGCCAATGAAACACCAGCCCTTCCATCTCTCTGCCAAGGAAACACCAGCCCCTCCATCTCTCTCTCCTCCACTGAAACACCAGCCCCTCCATCTCTCTGCCAATGAAACACCAGCCCTTCCATCTCTCTGCCAATGAAACACCAGCCCCTCCACCTCTCTGCCGCTGAATCCCCAGCCCCTCCACCTCTCTGCCGCTGAATCCCCAGCCCCTCCAACTCTCTGCCGCTGAAACCCCAGCCCCTCTCTTGGTCACTGAAACACCAGCCCCTCCATCTCTCTCTCCTCCACTGTAACATCAGCCCCTCCATCTTCTGTCACTGAAACACTAGCCCTACATCTCTCTGTCAATCAATCAATCAATCAAGGCATTTATAGAGCACGCTACTCACCCGTGAGGGTCTCAAGGCGCTAGGGGGTGGGGGGGTCACTGCAGCTCAAAAAGCCAAGTCTTGAGGCATCTCCTGAAGGCGAGGTGGTCACTGTCACTGAAACCTAGTCCATCCACCTCTCTGCCACTGAAACACCAGCCCCTCCATCTCCCTGCCAATGAAACACCAGCCCCTCCATCTCTCTCTCCTCCACTGAAACCCCACCCCCTGCATCTCTCTGTCACTGAAACACCAGCCCCTCCACCTCTCGGTCACTGAAACCCAGGCCCTCCACCTCTCGGTCACTGAAACCCAGGCCCTCCACCTCTCCACCACAGAAACACCAGCCCCTCCATCTCTCTGTCACTTAAACACGAGCCTCTCTCTGCCACTTTAACTCCCGGCCCTCCATCTCCATCACAGAAACCCCAGCCCCTCCATCTCTCTGCCAATGAAACACCAGCCCCTCCATCTCTCTCTCCTCCACTGAAACACCAGCCCCTCAATCTCTCTCTCCTCCACTGAAACACCACCCCCTCCATCTTTCTGTCACTGTAACACCAACCCCTCCATCTCTCTCTCCTTCACTGAAATACCAGCCCCTCCATCTCTCTGCCACTGAAACACCCGCCCCCTCCATCTCCGTCACTGAAACAACAGCCTCTCTCTGCCACTGAAACATCAGCCCCTTCACCTGTCACTGAAACCCCAGCCCCTCCATCTCTCTGCCAGTGAAACACCAGCCCCTCCACCTGTCACTGAAACACCAGCCTCTCTCTGCCACTGAAACACCAGCCCCTCCATCTCTCTGCCACTGAAACACCAGCCTCTCTCTGCCAATGAAACACTAGCCCCTCCATCGCTCGGTCACTGAAACACCAGCCCCTCCGTCTCTCTCCTCCACTGTAACACCAGCCCCTCCATCTCTCTGTCACTGAAACACGAGCCTCTCTCTGCCACTGAAACACTAGCCCCTCCATCCTGTCACTGAAACACCAGCCCCCCACCTCTCTACCTCTGAAACACCAACCCCTCCACCTCTCTGCCACTGAAACACCAGCCCCTCCACCTCTCTACCACTGAAACACCAGCCCCTCCATCTCTCTCTCCTCCACTGAAACACCAGCCCCTCCATCTCTCTCTCTCTCTGCCACTGAAACACCAGTCCCTTCATCTCTCTGTCACGGAAACATCTGCCCCTCCACCTCTCTGCCGCTGAAACACCAGCCTCTCTTTGCCAATGAAACACCAGCCCCTCCATCTCTCTGCCAATGAAACACCAGCCCCTCCATCTCTCTCCTCCACTGTAACACCAGCCCCTCCATCTCTCTGTCACTGAAACCCAGCCTCATCTCTCTCTCCTCCACTGAAACACCACCCCTCCATCTTTCTGTCACTGTAACACCAACCCCTCCATCTCTCTCTCCTTCACTGAAACACCAGCCCCTCCATCTCTCTGCCACTGAAACACCCGCCCCTCCATCTCCGTCACTGAAACACCAGCCTTTCTCTGCCACTGAAACATCAGCCCCTTCATCTGTCCCTGAAACCCCAGCCCCTCCATCTCTCTGCCAATGAAACACCAGCCCCTCTCTCCCCCTGTCACTGAAACACCTGCCCCTCCACCTCTCGGTCACTGAAACCCAGGCCCTCCACCTCTCCACCACAGAAACACCAGCCCCTCCATTTCTCTGTCACGGAAACATCTGCCCTTCCATCTCTCTGCCGTTGAAACACCAGCCTCTCTTTGCCAATGAAACACCAGCCCCTCCATCTCTCTGCCAATGAAACACCAGCCCCTCCATCTCTCTCTCCTCCACTGTAACACCAGCCCCTCCATCTCTCTGTCACTGAAACGCGAGCCTCTCTCTGCCACTTTAACTCCCGGCCCTCCATCTCCGTCACTGAAACCCCAGCCCCTCCATCTCTCTGCCAGTGAAACACCAGCCCCTCCACCTGTCACTGAAACACCAGCCTCTCTCTGCCACTGAAACACCAGCCCCTCCATCTCTCTGCCACTGAAACACCAGCCTCTCTCTGCCAATGAAACACTAGCCCCTCCATCGCTCGGTCACTGAAACACCAGCCCCTCCGTCTCTCTCCTCCACTGTAACACCAGCCCCTCCATCTCTCTGTCACTGAAACACGAGCCTCTCTCTGCCACTGAAACACCAGCCCCTCCATCTCTGGCACTGAAACACCAGCCTCTCTCTGCCAGTGAAACACCAGCCCCTCCATCCTCTGTCACTGAAACACTAGCCCCTCCATCCTGTCACTAAAACACCAGCCCCCCACCTCTCTACCTCTGAAACACCAACCCCTCCACCTCTCTACCTCTGAAACACCAGCCCCTCCACCTCTCTACCACTGAAACCCCAGCCCCTCCATCTCTCTCTCCTCCACTGAAACACCAGCCCCTCCATCTCTCTCTCTCTCTCTGCCACTGAAACACCAGTCCCTTCATCTCTCTCTCACGGAAACATCTGCCCCTCCACCTCTCTGCCGCTGAAACACCAGCCTCTCTTTGCCAATGAAACACCAGCCCCTCCATCTCTCTGCCAATGAAACACCAGCCCCTCCATCTCTCTCTCCTCCACTGTAACACCAGCCCCTCCATCTCTCTGTCACTGAAACCCAGCCTCATCTCTCTCTCCTCCACTGAAACACCACCCCTCCATCTTTCTGTCACTGTAACACCAACCCCTCCATCTCTCTCTCCTTCACTGAAACACCAGCCCCTCCATCTCTCTGCCACTGAAACACCCGCCCCTCCATCTCCGTCACTGAAACACCAGCCTTTCTCTGCCACTGAAACATCAGCCCCTTCATCTGTCACTGAAACCCCAGCCCCTCCATCTGTCTGCCAATGAAACACCAGCCCCTCTCTCTCCCTGTCACTGAAACACCTGCCCCTCCACCTCTCGGTCACTGAAACCCAGCCCCTCCACCTCTCCACCACAGAAACACCAGCCCCTCCATTTCTCTGTCACAGAAACATCTGCCCCTCCACCTCTCTTCCGCTGAAAAACCAGCCTCTCTTTGCCAATGAAACAGCAGCCCCTCCATCTATCTGCCAATGAAACACCAGCCCCTCCATCTCTCTCTCCTCCACTGTAACACCAGCCCCTCCATCTCTCTGTCACTGAAACGCGAGCCTCTCTCTGCCACTTTAACTCCCGGCCCTCCATCTCCATCACTGAAACACCAGCCCCTCCATCTCTCTGCCAATGAAACACCAGCCCCTCCATGTCTCTCTCCTCCACTGAAACACCAGCCCCTCAATCTCTCTCTCCTCCACTGAAACCCCACCCCCTCCATCTTTCTGTCACTGTAACACCAACCCCTCCATCTCTCTCTCCTTCACTGAAATACCAGCCCCTCCATCTCTCTGCCACTGAAACACCCGCCCCCTCCATCTCCGTCACTGAAACAACAGCCTCTCTCTGCCACTGAAACATCAGCCCCTTCACCTGTCACTGAAACCCCAGCCCCTCCATCTCTCTGCCAGTGAAACCCCAGCCCCTCCACCTGTCACTGAAACACCAGCCTCTCTCTGCCACAGAAACACCAGCCCCTCCATCTCTCTGCCACTGAAACACCAGCCTCTCTCTGCCAATGAAACACTAGCCCCTCCATCGCTCGGTCACTGAAACACCAGCCCCTCCGTCTCTCTCCTCCACTGTAACACCAGCCCCTCCATCTCTCTGTCACTGAAACACGAGCCTCTCTCTGCCACTGAAACACCAGCCCCTCCATCTCTGGCACTGAAACACCAGCCTCTCTCTGCCAGTGAAACACCAGCCCCTCCATCCTCTGTCACTGAAACACTAGCCCCTCCATCCTGTCACTGAAACACCAGCCCCCCACCTCTCTACCTCTGAAACACCAGCCCCTCCATCTCTCTGCCACTGAAACACCAGCCCCTCTCTCTCCCTGTCACTGAAACACCAGCCCCTCTCTCTCCCTGTCACTGAAACACCAGCCCCTCTCTCTCCCGGTCACTGAAACACTAGCCCCTCCATCTCTCTCTCTCCACTGTAACACCAGCCCCTCCATCCTCTGTCACTGAAACACCAGCCCCTCCATCTCTGTCACTGAAACCCAGTCCCTTCATCTCTCTGCCGCAGGAAACACCAGCCCCTCCATCTCTCTGCCACTGAAACACCAGCCCTTCCATCTCTCTGCCACTGGTGGAGAAGTGTGGCTCAATGGTTAGAGCGGCAGACCCTGCGGCAGAGATCTGGCTCAAGACCAGGGTTCAAGTCCCGCTTCGGCAGGTCTTGGGCTCAATTCCCCTTGACCAGATAATTCTCGCATCGGTGCCTAATCTAATTCATGGGTCCCACTCTGCAACTCTGGGCAATAGCTTGCTTAATCTCCACAATGGCCCCAACAGCGCTTGGATGCCTGGCTTCACCCTGGGGGTGCTCAGGAGTGGGCGCCTCACAGGGAAAAGCCAGGAGGGGTTCCACAGCGGGATGAGTACAGCGCCTTGAGACCCTAACGGGTGAGTAGTGCGCTATACAAGTGCTAATTTACAATTACATTTACTGAAACCCCAGCCCCTACATCTCTCTCTCACTGAAACACGAGCCTCTCTCTGCCACTGAAACCCCAGCCCCTACATCTCTCTCTCACTGAAACACGAGCCTCTCTCTGCCACTGAAACCCCAGCCCCCTACATCTCTCTGTCACTGAAACACCAGCCCCTCCGTCTCTCTCCTCCACTGTAACACCAGCCCCTCCATCCTCTGTCACTGAAACACTAGCTCCTCCATCCTGTCACTGAAACACCAGCGTGCAGTCACTTCTTCCCTGTGTGGCCTCCAAGGCTGTTCAGCCTGATAAAGGTGCGCACTTCTGCAGTGGGTCCAGAAAGGCCGCACTCCATCTGTCACACGTCCCTTAAACCCCCGCCCTCCCTCTCTGCTACTGAAACACCAGCCTCTCGATCTCTCTGCCACTGAAACCCCAGCCCTGTCTCTCTGCCTCTGAAACACCGGTCCCTCCAGCTCTGCCACTGAAACCCCAGCCCCTCCAGCTCTGCCACTGAAACACCAGCCCCTCCCTCTCTGCCACTAAAACCCCAGCCCCTCCATCTCTTTGCCACTGAACCATCAGTCCCTCTCTCTCTGTGCCACTGAAATACCATCCCTCTTACTCTCTGCAACTGAAACCTCTGCCCTCTCTCTCTGCCAATTAAACACCAGCCCCTCCACCTCTCTGCCAATGAAACACCAGCCCCTCCATCTCTCTGTCACGGAAACATCTGCCCCTCCACCTCTCTGCGCTGAAACACCAGCCTCTCTCTGCCAATGAAACACCAGCCCCTCCATCTCTCCGTCACTGAAACACCAGCCCCTCCATCTCTCTCTCCTCCACTGAAACACCAGCCCCTCCATCTCTCTCTCTGCCACTGAAACACCAGCCCCTTCATCTCTCTGTCACGGAAACATCTGCCCCTCCACCTCTCTGCGCTGAAACACCAGCCTCTCTCTGCCAATGAAACACCAGCCCCTCCATCTCTCCGTCACTGAAACACCAGCCCCTCCATCTCTCTCTCCTCCACTGAAACACCAGTCCCTCCATCTCTCTCTCTGCCACTGAAACCCCAGCCCCTCCATCTCTCTGCCACTGAAACCCCAGCCCCTCCTCCTCCTCTCCTCTCTCTGCCACTGAAACACCAGCCCCTTCATCTCTCTGTCACGGAAACTTCAGCCCCTCCACCTTTCTGCCGCTGAAGCACCAGCCTCTCTCTCTCGGTCACTGAAACCCCAGCTCATCCACCTCTCTCTCTTTGCAACTGAAACACCAGCCCCTCTCTCTGCCACTGAAACACCAGCCACTCCATCTCTCTGCCAATGAAACACTAACCCCTCCATCTCTCTGCCAATGAGACACCAGCCCCTCCATCTCTCTGCCACTGGGACTCCAGCCCCTCCATCTCTTTGCCACTGGGACTCCAGCCCCTCCATCTCTTTGCCACTGGGACTCCAGCTCCTCCATCTCTTTGCCACTGGGACTCCAGCCCCTCCATCTCTTTGCCACTGGGACTCCAGCCCCTCCATCTCTCTCTCCTCCACTGAAACACCAGCCCCTCCATCTCTCTCTCCTCCACTGAAACACCAGCCCCTCCATCTCTCTGTCACTGAAAACCATCCCTCTCTCTCGGTCACTGAAACACCAGCCCCTCCGCCTCTCTCTCTGCCACTGAACACCAGACCCTTCATCTCTCTGACGCTGAAACACCAGCCTCTCTCTCTGCCACTGAAACACAAGCCCCTCCATCTCCCTGCCACTGAAACACCAGCTCCTCCACCACTCTGCCGCTAAAACACTAGCCCTACATCTCTCTCCCCACTGAAACACCAGCCTCTCCACCTCCTTTTCACTGAAACACCAGCCCCTCCGCCTCTCTCTGCCACTGAACACCAGCCCCTTTATCTCTGTCACTGAAACATCAGCTCTTCCATGTCTCTGCCGCTGAAACACAAGCACCTCCATCTCTCTGCCACTGAAACACCAGCCCCTCTCTCTCTCTCTGCCGCTGAAACACCAGCCCCTCCATCTACCTGCCGCTGAAATACCATCCCCTCCATCTCCCTGCCACTGAAACACCATCCCCTCCATCTCCCTGCCACTGAAACACCATCCCCTCCATCTCCCTGCCACTGAAACACCGGCCCCTCTATCTCTCTGCCACTGGAACACCAGCCCCTCCATCTCTCTCTCCTCCACTGAAACACTCCGCCCCTATTTTACGTGCCTTAAACACCAGCCCGTGTGTGTATTTGCCCTGGCCACACCGGCCTATGAGTCTATCTGCCCCATAGACACCAGTCTAGTGTCTATCTGCCCCTTAAAGCCCAGCCCCAGTACCTCTCTGCCACCCTCCTTCATTAAGCCCCTCCTGGTGGCAGGTCGCACAGCAGGGTCAGGCATGAAACTGCCTGCCCCCCTTCCGGGACACTGGCACGAGGGTGCCAGGGTGCCTGAGAGAGCGGCACGGCTGCCTTGCCTCTCGGCGGTGGCTCTGGGCCTTGGCCTCTGCTTCCGGGGTGACTGGTCACTTTGGGTCGGGTACACTGGACAGGAGAAGCTAGCTGTTCCTTTATTGACCCTGGGCCACCTCCGGTTTCTTACTTTCCCACTCGCCCTCTGCTTAATGGAAAGACCCTTAAAAGTTCAAATCGTGGGACTTTTGCTCACACTAAACCATGATTCATTTATACACGTACACATCTTTAAGCTAGATAACTTAATGTTTTCCTATAAAGCCCCATTCTTACAGTTTTACTAATCAAAGTGTAAAGAACATTTACTGTAGGTGATCTTTGACAGTGAAAGCCCTTATATCTAATAGAAACCTTCACATCACAACCCCATACCCCTGCGCTGCCCTCCCCCCCTCCCCCCCCCCCCCCCCCCCTCACCTCTGCCACGACAGAGGTGACGAAACTGCGGAGTCCTCGCCCCCACTGCTGGCTAGCCCCCAGGGTGCTGGGCCGGCAGGCAGAGCTCACCCCGACCCAGGAAGTGTTCCTGCATCCTACAGGGCCTTTAGAAGAAGCCAAACAGGAAGGTTTGCTTTCCGAGTAGAATGGCCTAAAAACATAACGCAGGGATTACCCAGGAGGACTACTCTTTTAAAAGCTAACAAGACTGAGCCACTCCAGATGTCTGTCCTCTGCTTCGTCCTCCACAGCTCCCAAAGATGGGACAGAGGAACTGGTCCATAAACTAACCAGTTAAATGGCATGCGTTAGTGTCCTGGGAGGGAAGACACACGTGCAAGAGAGACACCTGCAGGTCATGGTGGGTACTGCATTAAACCAAGCCTCAGAAAAAGGAGGCAGACATCAGTGCATCAGGGACACCTTCTGGTCACTCAAGATAAGACACTGGCTGGACTCCTAGGGAAGGCAGCAGCGACACCCAGGGGTCAGTGGAGGTATAACACTGCTTAATGTTAAGGGGCAGAGAAGACAGGTATTGGTGCGGCAGCGACTGCCTGTGGCCAGTAGGGGTCTGACCATTGACTATTAATAAACTTAGAGAGTCAACAGACATTGGTGCAACAGAGACACCCTGTGGCCAGTAGGGGTAAGGCATTCAGTGTTGAAAGGGAGTGAGCAAACACTGGTGCAGCAGGCAGAGCGACGCACATTCAGTATCGTTCACCTTTGTTCCCAACTACCTGAGAGGAGTAGGACGGGGTAGAGGCACTGGGGGTCGCTCTGGGTTCAAAGCTGGCCACAGAGAAGCAAATTAATGGGTCCCGAAGAGCAGAAGGTATTATCTAAAGCTGCTCTTAAGGCTCTGACCTTTGGTCGGTGAATGTGACTGCATTGCCCCGGGGGCAGCAGGTTTGGGCGCCAGATTGGCTCACCACTGAACCTTCTTCATGGAAGAAACACGCGCAGGCTACCGAAAATGCAAAACTTGGCTTGCTGATTAGCCGCTAAAATTCTCCGAAGAGCCTGCGCCTTGACTACTCTCTGATAACCCCACTGGTTACTTCCAAAGCTGTGGAGCAACTTTCAGATTGCTCCCGCCCTGCTGCCGAACCCGCGTCTCCCTTCCTCTCCCTTCTCCCACTCTGATCGGCCTCCCCCCGTGCCTGCTGCATTTAATGTGGCCTCCAGAGACCGGTCTCCGATGGGTCCGGTCCTCCGGGGAGTGTCAGCTGGATTAAATGGCCAGTCCGGCTCTAGAAAGAAGACTCGTGCTCTTGCTGCTAAAGCGCTTCAACGCCTTGTCGGGGTTGGTAAGCGCTATATAAATAGCGTTTACAAGTACAGGCTGTGGAACAATACGAACTCAGCCTCCAAGTCTTCAGCCGGAAAAACAACTGCAACCTCTGCTCATTGGTTGGTTCGCATTTCTGCGGAGTCTGGGGCTGAAGGGCCTGACGCTTGGACGCTATTTGGACCCGCCTCTGGCTTCAGGGCGCTAGTTGAAGCTGTTCTGTCTCTTTGATCCCCTGAAGAAGCTGTGCCCTCTTGTTCCGGTCACTGCTATGCACCCGGCTGTACTAGCCCCATCACCCAATCTGCCTACTACATGCGACCCCTAGAGGGGCGAGCCTGCAGGTCACGGGGGGTCCTGCCCGGCACAAGGACTGCAGAAGGACACCTTCACTCCCTGGTGGAGGGAGGGGGGTGGTTGGCGCCTCTGAAGTACAGTGGACACATATTAAATTAAGGGGGTGAGTCGATGAACCCGAAGACCCCTCCACCTCCTCACCATGACGTAGTGTCTCTGCACCTCTGTCTTCTCACTGGCCAGCTTGTCACACTCCAGCTTGAGGCTGCAATGGAAACACAGGTTACATGACCCCTCTGGTATCTTATGAACAACAGCATGTGTTTCCTGAGCGTCATCTGCATGTATCTACCTCACCTGTAGGCGCTGGACAACTACCTCACCTGTAAGCCCCTGGACATCTACCTCACCTGTAAGCCCCTGGACATCTACCTCACCTGTAAGCCCCTGGACATCTACCTCACCTGTAAGCCCCTGGACATCTACCTCACCTGTAAGCCCCTGGACATCTACCTCACCTGTAAGCCGCTGGACATCTACCTCACCTGTAAGCCCCTAGACATCTACCTCACCTGTAAGCCCCTAGACATCTACCTCACCTGTAAGCCCCTGGACATCTACCTCACCTGTAAGCCACCAGACATCTACCTCACCTGTAAGCCACCAGACATCTACCTCACCTGTAAGCCCCAGGACATCTACCTCACCTGTAAGCCCCTGGACATCTACCTCACCTGTAAGCCGCTAGACATCTACCTCACCTGTAAGCCCTGGGCATCTACCTCACCTGTAAGCCCCTAGACATCTACCTCACCTGTAAGCCCCTAGACATCTACCTCACCTGTAAGCCGCTAGACATCTACCTCACCTGTAAGCCGCTGGACAAGTACCTCACCTGTAAGCCCCTGGACATCTACCTCACCTGTAAGCCGCTGGACATCTACCTCACCTGTAAGCCCCTGGACATCTACCTCACCTGTAAGCCCCTGGACATCTGCCTCACCTGTAAGCCGCTAGACATCTACCTCACCTGTAAGCCCTGGGCATCTACCTCACCTGTAAGCCCCTGGACATCTACCTCACCTGTAAGCCCCTGGACATCTACCTCACCTGTAAGCCGCTGGACAAGTACCTCACCTGTAAGCCCCTGGACATCTACCTCACCTGTAAGCTGCTGGACATCTACCTCACCTGTAAGCCCCTGGACATCTGCCTCACCTGTAAGCCGCCGGACATCTGCCTCACCTGTAAGCCGCCGGACATCTGCCTCACCTGTAAGCCGCCGGACATCTGCCTCACCTGTAAGCCGCCGGACATCTGCCTCACCTGTAAGCCCCTGGACATCTACCTCACCTGTAAGCCGCTAGACATCTACCTCACCTGTAAGCCGCTAGACATCTACCTCACCTGTAAGCCGCTAGACATCTACCTCACCTGTAAGCCGCTAGACATCTACCTCACCTGTAAGCCGCTGGACATTTACCTGGCCTGTAAACTGAGACTAACCGTGTGTGTACCGGCACCTCAGACTACCTACCTCATCTGTACCCTCAGCTGTAGCGTCAGGACAACCGAGTCAGATGGGCCATCTGGAAACCTACCTCACCTGTGACCTCAGGAAGTCACCTCACCTGTGACCTCAGGAGATCTACCTCACCTGTGACCTCACAAAGTCACCTCACCTATCACCTCAGGAAGTCTACCTCACCTGTGACCTCAGGAAATCTACCTCACCTGTGACCTCAGGAAATCTACCTCACCTGTGACCTGAAGCTGACCGTGTGTGTACCGGCACCTCAGACTACCTACCTCATCTGTACCCTCAGCTGACACGTCAGGACAACCGAGTCAGATGCACCATCTGGAAATTTGTCTCACCTGTGACCTCAAGAAATCTACCTCACCTGTGACCTCACAAAGTCACCTCACCTATGACCTCAGGAAATCTACCTCACCTGTGACCTCAAGAAATCTACCTCAACCCATTCATCTCAGGAAATATACCTCACCTGTGACTTCAAGCCGACTGTGTGTGTACCTGCACCTCAGGCTACCTACCTCATCTGTATCCTCAGCTGTGGCGTCAGGACTGAAGAAGGGTGATACCCTGAAACCGGTCCCAGGATGCTTGTTTCCGGTCCAGGGAGGACCCGGCCTGGCAGTTCGGGCTGGACTGTTCCCATGAGGAACAGGGTCAAGACTGATTTGCATATGGCTGGGTCCGAACTGGGGTGGCATGGTGAGCAAAAGAACGATGGATTAAACCCAGATCTGTGACTGGGGGTGAGTGTTTGCATTGTCAGCACTCCGTCCATCATCCTTTTGTGTTACTAGTGGCATCAGGACAACCAAGTCAAATGGACCATCTGGAAATCTACCTCACCTCTGACCTCAAGAAATCACCCCATCTGTGGCCTCATGAAATCCTCTCACATGTTATCTCAGGAAACCTACCTCACCTGTGACCTGAAGCAGACTGTGTGTTTCCTGGCACCGCAGGCTACCTATAGCATCTTTGCCTTCAGCTGAAGCATGAGGAGATGCCAGTCAACTGGCCATCTGGAAATCTACCTCACCTGTGACCTCAGGAAGTCACCTCATCTGTGATCTTAAAAAGTCACCTCACCTGTGACCTCAGGAAATCTACCTCATCTCTGACCTGAAGCGGAGTGTTTGCCTACTGGCACCTCAGGCTGCTTACCGTATCTTTACCTCCAGCTGTAGCGTGAGGGGATGTGAGTCAACTGGACCATCTGGAAATCTACCTCACCTGTGACCTGAAGCTGACCGTGCGTTACCTGGCACCTGAGACTACCTACCTCATCTTACCCTAAGCTGCAGTGTGAGGAGAAGCAAGTCAACTTGACCATCTGTAAACCCACCTCCCCAGTGAACTCAGAAAATCTACCTCACCTGTGACCTCAGAATGTCACTACATCTGTGACCTCAGGAAGTCCCATCACGAGTTACTTCAGGAAATCACATCACCTGTGACCTCACAAAATCTTCTCACCTGTGACCTCACAAACTCTACCTCACCTGTAACTTAAGGAAGTCAGCTCACCTGTGACCTCATCAAATCTACCTCACCTGTGACCTCAGGAAATCTATCTCACCTACCTGAGCTGTGACCTCAGGAAATTTACCTCACCTGTGACTTAAGGAAGTCAGCTCACCAGTGACCTCAAGGTGATTTTGCATCAATAAGCACCTCAGGCTACCTCTTACTTCAACTTCACCCTCAGCTGCAGGAAGAGGACAACCAAGTCAACTGGACCATCAGCAGATCTTCCTCACCTGTGACCTCAGTAGATCTACCTCGCCTGTGACCTCAGCAGATCTACCTTGCCTGTGACATGAAGCTGAACTTTCTTCTATGGGATATCGGAATACCTACCTGGCCTTTGTGCTGGTCACACCTCACAGTGGACACCATGAGGTCTCTGGAAGGGGAGAGCACTCCTCATACCTCACAGTGGTCACTATGAGATGACTGAAGGGGAGAGCGCGCCTTATACCTCACAGTGGGCACCAGGAGATCTCCGGAAGGGGAGAGCGCCTTATACCTCACAGTGGGCACCAGGAGATCTCCGGAAGGGGAGAGCGCCTTATACCTCACAGTGGGCACCAGGAGATCTCCGGAAGGGGAGAGCGCCTCATACCTCCACAGTGGACAACTCGAGGTGTCAAAGCTGTGAATATTATCCTCTCCCCACTCATTCCAGAAGGGCCCACCCCCCTCGTCCCCAGAAGCCCCCCCTTCTCACCTGTGATACTGCGCCTGCAGGAACTGAAACTCGTCCTTGATGCGGTCACAGATTTCCAGGATTGAAAACTTGAAGGGCTGAGAAGACGGCAGAGGAGTCTGGGGAAGAGAGAGAGTGAGAAGAGGTCTCGCCACCACCCTCCACACCCCCCCTCCAATCCCCCACCTCTCCTAGAACCTGCACACCATCACCACACGTCCGGCTGCGTGTCCTAGACCCCCCCCGTCCTCTGCCACGCATCCCATGTTCACACGTCTGGACGGCTTTTCAGACCCCATCATCTCATCGGGGGGGGTACAGATTAACACCCCCCCCCCCCCGAGAGGCGACAAAGGCTCGAGAAACCAGGTTGAAAGGAGGAGCGCCGCAGAGCTCCGGGGTGCGAGCCTGGACTGGCCCGCAATGCCGCCGCCGCCTGTGTGGATGGACCGTGTTTGGGGCTCAGAAATGGGCAGAGGGGCTGCAGCCGGTGCAGGGTCACCCCGAAACAAACCTAGTCTGAGGCCAGTAAGCGCCCTGCACCAGGACCTTGAGATTTGGGACACGCTAAACATCTGAGAGGCAGGTTTAGGACTGTATCAGAACATATATAAAAACACATTTTTTCTGTATGGAACCTGCCCCCAGACCGTCTCACATTCGTTCCCCGGGCTCCCTCTTTGAGACCCAAAGATGCTGGTACTAGCATGAATTCCAGGATCGTCCCACCCACAGCAGGTTTTCCATTAAGGGGCTAATTTAAAAACAAATTGTAGGTAACATCACTGTATTAAGTTTTATAGATACAGCAAATTTATTGTATACATGAGCTGGACGTTCGTACTTTACAAACTGTATGACTACTTGCTCTAGTCTAGTTTTTTCCCTTTGCATTCTGGGACTTGTAGTCTAGGTCGGCTAAAGAACCTTACAAGTCGCAGAATGTAAAGAACAACTCAGAATGCAACAGCGGGTCGTGCATGAACCCATGAAGCATGGCAGGGCTGCAGGCCTACGTGAATACTCGTTGCCCATCTGCCCCCACCCGCCTTTCTCTTTATTATCGGGTTGTGATAACTTCCCCCACCATTAGCAAGAAACCCTTTCATCACTGACATTGCCTTTAGTTCAGTATTAAGAGGTTGCGCCATGTCACGGGGACACTGTCTACGTGACCTGTGCTGCCACTCAACTGACAAATGCAGCCTGGGAATTGTAGTCTAGCTTCGCTTCAATTAAGCCACCTGATTGAGCTCACCTGGGACAAGATCACTAGTACAAGAAAACCCATGTGTGGCAACACAAGTGCACGTCTTACAGGCAGCGATCTGGTATCTCTGAGACTGGGGCTCCCTGACACCCACCACCCCTCGCATCAAGGCTGCGGCCCTCAGACCTGCAAGGGGGGCGCCTGTCACGTGCTCTTCGGCCAGTCCTGCCCCTCGGAGGGCTGTTCACAGCTTTATAATCCGACCTTTAAGATCCCAGCATGCAGCGCGCTGCTGCAGGGAAAGCCCGGACTGGCCGTGGCGCCGCACATGGAATGGGTCCCTGTGCAGCCTCGGGCACCCCAGCGGCCTGAAGTCTGCACTTCAAACAAAGCCCTTTAAATGTGGCACTTTCAGAGGAGGGAGGTCAGGTCCAGGGGTGCGGGGCCCGGGGCAGGCTGAGCTCCCGGGGGGACACCAGCCTTCATTTACCACTGCTGTCCTGGGGGCTCCTGACTACTGAACCCCAAATACACCCCAAGTGTACCCCTTACCGCGTGACGGGCACGGAGAGGGCGCAGACAAGCTCTTATCCACAGAGGAGATCAGGGCCACAAAGAAAAACATAATAGAATGTACCCAAGAGGAAATACTCACATAATGTGGGATTCCCAGTGAAAACCCGGCACTCCCTGCCCCTTCCCAACTGGAATTCGGAGCCACAAATGTCTTTATTGAGTTTGCGGGTCAAACAGTAGCCCATCCTTTTCACCCACTTTATCGTTTTATGGTGGAGCTTGTGAACCCCAGGCCTGGAGCAGGCAGGCCCTGGTAAGCAAGCATCGAAGTATTGGGGTGCCTTCATCAGACCTCCCGCAGGCTCCAGTAAACAAACAAGTATTGGGGTTCTGTAGGAGGCTGGCCTGGCTTGTAGTGGGTACCAGAGGTACTTACACCTTGTGCCAGGTCCAGTTATCCCTTATTAGCGTGGAAGAGGTGTTTCTAGCAGCTTAGGCTGATAGAAGGTAGCTATGGCAGAGCAGCTTAGGCTGAACTAGGAGACATGAAAAGCTCCTACTATACCACTGGTGTCATATGCACAATATCATAAGAAAACACAATACACAGATATACTAAAAATAAAGGTACTTTATTTTTATTACAATATGCCAAAAGTATCTCAGAGTGTACCCTCAGTATGAGGATGCCAAATATACACAAGATATATGTACACAATACCAAAAATATGCAGTAATATAATAAAAGGAAATAATGCAAGCAGTGTAAAGTTACAATAGATTGCAATAGGAGCTCATAGGTATAGGGGCAACACAAACCATATACTCCAAAAGTGGAATGCGAACCACGAATGGACCCCAGACCTATGTGAGCTTGTAGAGGGTCACTGGGACTGTAAGAAAACAGTGAGGGTTAGAAAAATAGCCCGCCCCAAGAACCTGTAAGGTAGGTGTAAAGTGCACCTACAACCCCCAGAGAGCACAGAAGTCGTGATAGGGGGATTCTGCAGGAAGAGCAAACACCAGCAATGCAACAACAGTGGATTCCCGGACCTGAGTACCTGTAAGACAAGGGGACCAAGTCCAATAGTCGCGACAGTGTCGAGAGTGGGCAGGAGCCCAGGAAATGCCAGCTGAGGGTGCAAGGAAGCTGCCACCTGTTGGAAGAAGCTTGGAGTTCTGCAAGAAAGAAGAGGACTAGGAACTTCTCCTTTGGAGGATGGATGTCCCACGTCGCGATGAAGCTTGCAGAGGTGTTCTCACGCAGAAAGACCGCAAACAAGCCTTGCTAGCTGTAAGAGTCACGGTAGAGGTTTTTGGGTGCTGATGTAGCCCAGGAGGGACCAGGATGTCGCCACTAGGAAGAGGAGACAGAGGGGGCACCCAGCAACTCGGGGAGCCCTCACAGAAGCAGGCAGCACCCGCAGAACTACCCTAACAGGCACTTGGAAGAAGAGTGAACCAGAGTCTCTGCAAAGTCACAAAAGGGAGTCCCACGACGCCAGAGGACAACTCAAAAGGTTGTGCACTGCAGGAAGGAGTACCGGGGACCCAGGCTTGGCTGTGCATGAAGGAAATCCTGGAAGAGTGCACAGGAGCCGGAGCAGCTGCAAATCACACGGTACCCAGCAATGCAGTCTAGCGTGGGGAGGCAAGGACTTACCTCCACCAAACTTGGACTGAAGAGTCACTGGACTGTGGGAGTCACTTGGACAGAGTTGCTGAGTTCCAGGGACCACGCTCGTCAGGATGAGAGGGAACCCAGAGGACCAGTGTTGCAGTCTTTTGGTGCCTGCGTTAGTAGGGGGAAGATTCCGTCGACCCACGGGAGATTTCTTCGGAGCTTCTGGTGCAGGGTGAAGGCAGGCTACCCCCAGAGCATGCACCACCTGGAAACAGTCGAGAAAGCCGGCAGGATAAGGCGCTACAATGTTGCTAGTAGTCGTCTTGCTACTTTGTTGCGGTTTTGCAGGTGTCCTGAGCAGTCAGCAGTCGATCATTTGGTAGAAGGTGAAGAGGGAGATGCAGAGGAACTCTGATGAGCTCTTGCATTCGTTATCTGAAAAATTCCCCAAAGCAGAGACCCCAAATAGCCAGAAAAGGAGGTTTGGCTACCAAGGAAGGAGGATTGGCTACCAAGAGAGGTAAGAGCCTATCAGAAGGAGCCTCTGACGTCATCTGCTGGCCATGGGCACTCAGAGCAGTCCAGTGTGCCCCCAACACCTCTGTTTCCAAGATTGCAGAGGTCTGGGACACACTGGAGGAACTCTGGGCACCTACCCTGGGAGGTGCAGGTCAGGGGAGTGGTCACTCCCCTTTCCTTTGTCCAGTTTCGCGCCAGAGCAGAGCTGGGGGATCCCTGAACCGGTGTAGACTGGCTTATGCAGAGATGGGCACCATCTGTGCCCATCAAAGCATTTCCAGAGGCTGGGGGAGGCTACTCCTCCCCAGCCTTCACACCTATTTCCAAAGGGAGAGGGTGTAACACCCTCTCTCAGCGGAAATCCTTTGTTCTGCCTTCCTGGGCCAGGGCTGCTGGACCCCAGGAGGGCAGAAACCTGTCTGAGGGGTTGGCAGCAGCTGCAGTGGAGACCCCGGAAAGGCAGTTTGGCAGTACCCGGGTTCTGTGCTAGAGACCTGGGGTATCATGGAATTGTCGCCCCCAATACCAGAATGGTATTGGGGTGACCATTCCATGATCTTAGACATGTTACATGGCCATGTTCGGAGTTACCATTATGATGCTATACATAGGTAGTGACCTATGTATAGTGCATGCGTGTAATGGTGTCCCCGCACTCACAAAGACTGGGGAATTTGCCCTGAACGATGTGGGGGCACCAGGGTACCCACACACTAAGTAACTTTGCACCCAACTTTCACCAGGTGAAGGTTAGACATATAGGTGACTTATAAGTTACTTAAGTGCAGTGGTAAATAGCTGTGAAATAATGTGGACGTTATTTCACTCAGGCTGCACTGGCAGGCCTGTGTAAAAATTGTCAGAGCTCCCTATGGGTGGCAAAAGAAATGCTGCAGCCCATAGGGATCTCCTGGAACCCCAATACCCTGGGTACCTCAGTACCATATACTAGGGAATTATATGGGTGTACCAGTATGCCAATGTGAATTGGTAAATTTAGTCACTAGCCTGTTAGTGTCAAATTTGGAAAGCAGAGAGAGCATGACCACTGAGGTTCTGGTTAGCAGAGCCTCAGTGAGACAGTTAGGCATCACAAAGGGAACACATACATATAGGCCACAAACTTATGAGCACTGGGGCCCTGGCTGGCAGGGTACCAGTGACACATAGACTAAAACAACATATATACAGTGAAATATGGGGGTAACATGCCAGGCAAGATGGTACTTTCCTACAGGTTCCTTCACTAGACCCCGGATCACACTGACATTAAGTATTTAGGTTCCTACACCGGACCTGGAACCAGCAGAACCCAGTAAACAAACATCACAGGACACAGCCTCACTGGGGTGAAGTATTGGGGTTTCACCCATTTTATCGTTTTGTGGTGGAGCTTGTGATCCCCAGACCTGGATCCGGCAGTGCCCAGTAAACAAACATTGAAATATTGGGATGCCTCCACCAGACCTCTGCCAGGCTCCAGGAAACAAACATAGTATTGGAGTTCCTACACCCGACCTGGATCACGCGGGCTCCAGTAAACAAACATCAAAGTATTGGGGTTGCTTCACCAGACCAGGGTCACACTGACATGAAGTATTGGGATCCCTCAGGCTCCAGTAAACAAACATCGAAGTATTGGGGTGGCTTCACCAGACCTATGTCAGGCTCCAGTAAACAAGCATTTAATTATTGGGGTTCCTATCCCAGACCTGGATCCGGCGGAGCCCAGTAAACAAACATCACAGGACACAGCCTCACTGGGGTGAAGTATTGGGGTTTCTACACCAGACTTCCGGCAGGCTCCAGTAAACAAAAATTGAAGTATTGGGGTTCCTACCCCAGACCTGGATACAGCAGAGCCCAGTAAACAAACATCATAGGACACAGCCTTACTGGGGTGACGTATTGGGGTTCATACACCAAGCCTGGATCTGGCAGGCCCTGGTTAACAATCATCGCAGGACACAGCCACACTGGAAGAAGTATTGGGGTTCCTACATTGGAACTGGATCCCACAGGCCATAGTAAACAAAAATCACAGAATACAGCCACAGTGGGATGAATGTTGTGGGGGTTCCTGCTCCTTACGAAGCTTCATGCACACAACGGACCCCAGGGAGGGTTAATCAGCACCTTCAGTGGTTCCCACCACTGGTCCCATGGTGGAAGAGTCAGATGAAGCCCTTCGTGCTATGGTTGAGATTGACAGTCCTTGAACTATCTCACCTCAAGCTAGAAAGACAGGCCTGTGGATCAAGCTCACCCAACCTTGTAGCCCATCCTCCCAGCAGGACACATCAGTCCATGCCAACAGTGAAGAGAGTAAAGACCCCACCAGACAATCCTTAGAGATGTTAACCTCAGTCGCTCAATTACTCTCCCGATTAGTGGCCAATGTAGCTATGTCAAGACTCTAGCTTTTCCCTAGCCTCCCTATGGGCCTCGTCAAACTCGCTTTTAACCGCTATCGTGGATTTGAAGAAACAAGTTGAAGCCATAGCAGCTAATCATGAAATGGCTAGTCCAGGTAAATAACGAGAGGGAGTGACTGAAGTGGGTGGTGTTTCTGCTGCGAAAGGCATTGGTAGGCGGGAAACCATCCTATCTAAGCCAGGTAAGCTGGTGTTTCGTTGCACCGGAGGTCAAAGAAGGGCGACTTTGTGGATGTGTTTTCACTTCTATGTGCAAAAAGTAGGGGATTAGAAGTAAGGGAGGAAGATGGGAATAAGCATACTAAGTACAAGAGTAGGGGTGGGAAGAAGTTGCAGAATGTCATAAAAACACCATGAGATTCAGCGAACAGGCAGAATTAGGCACATTGTGCTTCTTGTGATGATTTTTAGCGTTGGGAGCTTGTTCTGCACTGAAAAATCAGCAAGAATGGCACCAAGTTGTGCCCAGAGGGTGCTGCTTTTAGAGTTGATTTTGCTGCCACTTGAGTAGATTTTCTACTCAAGGGTCAGCTTTCTGACCAAGAACGGTCGTGACCACCCGCATTGGGGAAATCTCGCTGGGTGCCCTCCTAGCTAACGAAAATCGCACTAGGGGATGCCAAATCTCACTTGCGCCTGCCAACTGGCCATCAGCGAGCTGCATGCGAGAAAAAACTCTGTCATGCGGCAATTGGTGGAATTTGACCCAAAACTCTGCCAATTTATCGCCCATCCATACACAAGAGATTAATCAGAACATTATTAATTGTTTATTTGGTTTTAATGTTTACATGACTATTATGCTTAGGAAGAACCCAGAATGAGCAGCCTCCATGATTTTGAATTCAAAGATAGTTTACACGGGGCACCGACTGGCTTGGTTATGACCTTGATTTCAGATGATTTCAGATGGCCGAAGGTCAAAGATACTGAAATTGGGTGGGATCAGATTGAGGGGTATGCAATGAAAGGACCCCGTCAAAGAACCTTTTCATTCACAATATTCCACTGGGGACAAAGAAGGAGCTTGCTAGGCTTTCAACAGGAAAGTATGCACTCGCCCAGCAGGGTCATGCACATTCAAACATTTCTGCTCCTTCTGATGGCCTGGCCTCCTACCCATAGATTAAGGGGTTTTCCTTTGGTTTCAGGATCTTATCCCTGGGTGCCCCTCACCCACTGTGAAATTCAAGTGCCAGTGCAGACTCACACATGGGTGGTAACTGAGAAACTCCTTAAGCAGGGCTTGCTTGGTAGAACTGCAGACCGGTTTCTACCTCCACCCCTTAACACACTTTTATGTTCACCACTGGGAGTAGTTGACAAGAGAGAACAAGACCAGTTCAAACTGATCCATAAAATCTCTGCCCAAAAGAGGCATCAGTCAATGAAACAACAGACCCTCAGGCTTGTCCAGGGAGCTATTCATCTATTGACCAAGCCTTGGCAAGGCTTAAGAGGTTAGGTTTGCTGGCCCTGGTAGGCGAAACTGCCATTGAATCTGCATCTAAACTCCTCCCAGTGCACGGAGATGACTACCACCCGTTAGGTTTTCAATTCAGAGGCATGTACTACTATGACAGGTGCATGCCTATGGGTTGCTCTGTTTCCTGCTCCTAGTTTGAGCAGTTCAACTCCACACTGGAACAGATACTTACAAAGAAAACTGTCCACCAGGGTGGTTGTTACCCACAACCAGGATGATTTTCACCTGATGGGTCCACCTGGTTCAGATGTATTCTGGTCTGCATTGGACGCTTTAATTGCATTATTCAAAGAATTAGGGGAACCCCTCACTCCTGACAAGACAGCTGCTCCATCGACTTGCATCAACTTTTTAAGCACTGAGATCAGCACTGTTGTAGGCATCTGTCACCTCTCACCAGATAAACGGAATGGCTCCCAAGTCAATCAACAGTGTTAGCCCTCATGAAAGTGACCTTACACCTGCTGTAGGTTTAAGTAAAACTGCTCAGTTTCGCCATGACACAACCATTCTCCAGATCCACTGCTGGGTCAGTGGCTGGCCTTACAAGGAAGCATCAGTACACCAGACTCCTTGCTGAGGTCAGTCATGATTCAGTGGTTTGGTGGTGTGACCCACTCCACAAATATCCAATCAGAAGCTGGGTTTGTTTACAGATTTGGCTGGCAGTTTTGGTTTGAGGGCAGTATTGGGCACTTAGTGGTGTAGGGGGTACTGGCCACGTTCTTGGCATCGGGGATGGGTGTAAAAAAACATTGCTTTCCTGGAACTATTCCTGGTTGTTGTGTCTTTAACCTTTTGGTTTGATGAATTCAGGAACAGGAGCATCATCTTCTGGTCTGATAACAAGGCAGAGGTTGAGGCATTTAACAGTCAAGGGACTTCCCGCAGGTTGGTACTGGGTTTGATGAAACACCTAGTCCTTCTGTGTCTGCAACTTAATGTACTACTTAAGGTGAGACATGTGACTGGAATGCATACCAATGCTCCTGATGCTTTGTCTCGATTCAAGTTGCAGGAAGTTTGGAGATTTCATCCACATGCTTGCAAGAAGAAGACCAAACTCCTGGAGGATGTGTGGAAGATTGGTGTTCCGCATACCAGATTTGGTGGTTGCTCCCCTCTTTAAGTGCACACAGGTGGTGTACATACAATACTTTCTAAACTATAGATCCTTCTTGCAGGAATGGTGTGGGGCGGATCCTTTCACAGTTGACTCGCTTTGCATGTTCTTGGGGGCATCGCACGAAGAATGAAGGCCAGTTTCCCACACTAGGGCACATGTTTCAGCTATGATGTTCCTTGCTAAGCCTAAGTTGAGGTGCGTGTGCCACGTGGTTACACCTTTCTTATAAAGAAAGCCTAAGCGTGATGATCGAGACTGGGCGCCAGGTCAAGTGATCTTAGGGGACCACTAGAAGCCAAGAAGCTTGCCACCATGGTAAACATCTTACACAACATGTGCACGTCACCCTATGAGGTGGCCTACTTTTCTTCCACATCTGTTGTGGCTTTTTACGGTGCCTTCATGGTGGGTGAACTGGTGGGGAACTCTAGACAGGACCAGGCAGGTAGCACGTAGTTCTTGGACAAATAAATCAAGCATGACAAATTGGCCATTAGGTTGAGGGGGTCCAAGACAGATCAGGTTGGAAGGGGGCTACCATCAAGCCACGGGTGGCCCCCGGTACTTCACTTTGCCTGGCTGCACATACAAAGGCATGTCTGTCCTAACGTGTGAGCGTGGCAGTGCCTGCATTGTTTATTCGTGAGAATGGTGAGTACGTGTTGTGTTATTAATTCTCAGCCGTCCTGTCGCCTAGGTTCTCATTATAAGGATGAGGTTTCTGGATTTGGGCAGTAGGATCGCCTGCATTGCGGGTACTAAGTACAATTCCACACCATGTGACACCTGTCTGCCTAGTCTGGAGTTTCTGGCTATCTAGCAGCACTTCATCTCTGACCGAGATGATTGTGGCAACCTACACATGGCAAGATAGACTCCCCAGGGAATCGTGGTGTATCAGATCGCATCCCTTTCTCTCAGTTACCAAAATCTCACTCAGGCAAAGACAATGAAGGCAGAATATAGTTCAATAAGCATTTATTGAAATAACTGCATCTCAGATAAAATAATGTGTATAACAATAACTAGGATGCTAAAATGCAATTGAAGCAGGCATGTGACTAGAAGTGTAAAACACAAAAAACAGTCCTACCACACTGTTGGGGGATATATAATCCCCCTGCCTATGCTAAGTATGAGCACAGCATACTATAACCCACTCTGCCCCCTGGGAGAACATCATCCCTCATACTTGGAGAAAGGCCTGAAGTCTAGATAGACACCGTCCCACATGGATCAGAGGCTCTGCCGTCTAAGCAGGGAATTGTAGCAAAGCACTCAGCAATCAGCATAGAGTTGTAGTCACCTAGCTGGAATCTCCCTCTAACGGGTCTGGGACAAAGGGATGTTTTATAATAAAGCAGCTAGCATTCTAAGAAATAGTCCCCGTGTTGGAATGCGTGTATTTCTGTGAATGCTGGAGACACAGCATACCACGTTTGTCAGCAATCCTAGCTATTAGATTAATTTTATTTTTTTTACTTTGTCATTGTTATGTTGTTTACATGTTTGTCTTTTTTGCTCTTTTAGTAGTCATGCTTTCCAGGGGCATCGGGGTCTTCAGCCATTCCTTTTGTGCGCGAGTGGCATACCGGTTGATACAGCTCTACGTCCAAGCCGACGTCCTTACAAAATGTCTTCTTGAGATGCTGTAGAGTTGAAGACCTCAAGAAAACACGGCTGTGAGAGATATTGGAGGAAATGAAGGGTTATACAGGACTTCAGTTCCCGAGTCCGACCATCATACATATTGGTGGTACCTGGTTCGGCTGGGTTCGAAAGAACTGAGGGAATCCATATTGCAGAAGCTTGCTTTGCTGGAGTGGACATTTCCCAATGCCTTAATCGCATGGTCCCACATCATACCTCCCGCAACTGGGGTAAGGACATTTAGTCCAGAGCCATTAACGTTTCGGTCCGGCATCTTAACTCACAAATGTCAAAAACGTGTCCATGTTCAGGGCGTTTAAGGAAATCCCCCACACAAGTTAGTCAGGGGAGCACATGTTCCACAATGGTCTCGTACATTTGTTGGATGCACAAACAGATCTCTTCATTTGGGTTTTTACTCAGTCCTTGTTCTTTTGTAGGGAGGGAGAAGGACCTCATTGCCCAGGTCACCCTTCTGGCGTAATGACGACATGCATCTGTTGAAAATGGCCCTTTTTGCAGCGTTATCCCCAAATTTTTCGCCTTCTTCCTCCTATTTTTTCTAATTTGTTTTTTTGCTGGTTCATTGTCTCTGCGCACTTTACCACTGCTAATCAGTGCTAAAAGTGCAAGTGATCCCTATGTAAATTGTATTGGTGATTGGTTTATCCATGATTGCCATATCTAATTTACTGGTAAGTCCATAGTAAAGTGCTCCAGGGGTGCCTAGGGCTGTAAATCAAATGCTACTAGTGGGCCTGCACCACTGATTTTGCCTCCCACATGAGTAGCCCTGTGAGCACGTCTCAGACCTGCCACTGCAAGGTCTGTGAGTGCAGTTTCAAACTGCCAATTCGACGTGGCAAGTGTACCCACTTGCCAGGCCCAAACCTTCCCTTTTATTACATGTAAGGCACCCCTAAGGTAGGCCCTAGGTAGCCCCATGGGCAGGGTGCAGAGTATTTAGAAAGTAGGACTTGTACTGATGTGTCTTACATGTCCCAACAATGAAATACTGCCAACTTCGGTTTTCACTGTGCAAGGCCTATCTCTCTCGTAGGTTAACAGGGGGCTGCCTTTAAATATCCTTAAAGTGCAGATTCCCCTTGAGAGCAGATATAAATTTGGAGTTTGGGGTCTCTGAACTCACAATTTAAAAATACATCTTTTAGTGAAGTTGTTTTTTTAGATTGTTAGTTTGAAAATGCCACTTTTATAAAGTGGGCATTTTCTTGCTTAAACTATTCTGTGACTCTGCCCGTTTGTGGATTCTCTGTCTGGGTCAGTTTGACAGTTGGGCTGTTAGTACCTCTCCTCTAGACAGTGACACAAAGAAATTTGGGGTGTAGTCTGCATATCCTGATGGGCCATCTTGGCTAGAGTGGAGGGAGGAGTGGTCACTTACACCTGAAAGGGCTGTGCCTGCCCTCACCAATGCAGTCTCCAACCCCCTGGAGTGTGTCTGGGGCCAGGCCTGGGCAAGGCAGGATCTTGTGAACAACAGAGACTTTCCTTTGAAATATGCCTATTTCAAAGGCAGAAAGGGGTATAATTAGTGGACCCAAAACCCCAGACTTCTAGAATCTTTCTGGATCAAGAGTAACCTCTGCCAAGGAGAACAGCTGAAGAGCTGCAGGAGTACTGCCCTTTTGCTGTGTGTGCTTTGCTGGGTTGACCTGCAGTTGGTGCTTCTGCCTTAAAAGGAGTGAACTTTGCTGTGTATCCTGCTTGAGAGAGCTCTCCAAGGGCTTGGAGTAGAGCTTGCCTCCTGTTGGAAGTCTCAGGGACACCAGAGACTTTAGTTTCATCTGCCTATAGCAGTGGGAACTGTGTGTTTTGTGCTGTTCAGGAAGGAAACCCATCGCAATGCCGCCAACGGCACCGCTGGCCTGCACCGTGACCTGCCGACGCCACACGGAACCGCACTGCCCTGCTTCACACTGCAACCCTGGTCTCACCGCCGCCATCTGATGCCGTCACCAAGCTGCTGCTTGCACTGTGACCTGTGGGCCCTGCAATCCGGCATCGCCTTACTCACGCCGCAACCGGGGTATCCCTGACGACAATGCTCCTGCTGACACCGGTGCCGCTGCCTGCACTGTGGCACTGCTCGTGAGGTACACGGAGCACCGTCCCGCATCGCAGCCCCGGTCCACCGACGCCAGCACCATCGACTCCAGTGTCTTCACCAGATGTCCCTGCCTGCACCACGACCGGTGGACGCTGCACAGAGCCCATACCACGCCGCACCGCCGACTTGGGTCTACAGATGACAGCACTTCAGCAACGACTACGCTGTCTGCACGTGACCTGGTTACACCACACGTCACAATGCCTCGCTTCACACTGCAGCCCTGGTCTTACCTATGCGGCTGGACGCCATCACCGAGCCGCTGCCTGCACTGTGACCTGTGGGCACTGCATGCCGCATCGTCCAGCTTCGCACGGCTGCTCTGACGCCATCCACGCCAGTGCTCCTGACTTCATCAGCCCGGAGTTCGATCTGCAACGTGTATGACTTCAAGGACCCGATGACCCCTGCACCGACCTCTGGAACCGACACGGTGACACCAGCGGCACTGCTCTACAGATCTCATTGTGAGGATCACGACGCCCTGCAATTCCAACGGAACTGTTTGCGGGTCTTCCTGACACGTAGCTGGCCCGCAATGCCGCTGCCAGCCTGAACTGTTGGTTTTGTTGATCACGATGCCGTGATAGCCCCAGGTGGAGCTATCAACTTCAAGGAACTGTCTTTTTAAGTAATTCTTGCAAAATGTTTATCCTATTTATTGTATGTTTGATTTTTATCCTATTTGGTCTTGTTTTATATAGATAAATATTGGCTATTTTTCTAAAAGCTGTGTGATATCCTTTTGTAGTGTTTTCACTTATTACTGTGTGTTATGTGCAAATGCTTTACATTGATTCTGAGATAAGCCTGACTGCTTGTGCCAAGCTAAGAAGGGGGTGAGCAGAGGTTATCTGAGCGGGTATCTCCCTTATCCTGACTAGAGGGTCCCTACTTGGACAGTGTGCAAACGACTGCCAACTAGATTCCCCATTTCTAACAGCACCATCAAATCTTCTCAAGGATAGAGGGGGGATCTCCATCCAGTACTTGCTAGGTCAGCGCTGAGGTGACGAGAGAGCAACAACAATCCTTAGGGACACTCACACCGGCTTGGGAGCATTGGCTCACAGTTCACCTGTGCAGGGCATGGAGCTATGGCCCCTGGGCTCACATTCTATGGCTGTGCGGTCCAGACTGGGGGTCTCTGGGTCCTATGGTATGGAGTGCAAATGTATCTGTGTTTGGGGAGCTCAAACCTCTTTCTCATAAAGTTCAGGGACTCCTAAATGGTCTCACAAGAGTCCATCAGGCTCAAAAAAGCGCACAATTGCCTAAGGAGCCGCCCCACCCCGCCCCACCCCGCCCCACCCCTGGACTAGCCTATAGAGAAATCAGGCTGTGGCTGATGGGCTGGTCTGACAGACCACCTTCAAAACATTGACCACACTGTGCCCTTTCTCTCTACACCATCCCCGGGTCCCCACACTAGGTTAGTGGGGACTCCAAAGTAATAACCGCTACCACCATTCAGTATCTTTTAAGTTTTCTCATTGCTAGAGCATTTGTTTTACAGCTGGAGAAGTTTTGTTTTTAAGGCCTTCTTTGTAATATCATTGCAGTAGGTCTACTAGCCCTAGAAACACTCTCTGGGGGCTACCTATATGGTTACTCTACATTACTTTCCCCTGTTGTTTTTCATGTGGATATGCGCTCTAGGGACTAAAATTATGGTTACATGACCATGTTTCTTACAAATTATATTTTTGTTATGGTGCCCTCTAGGGGCCGTTTAGAGCATTACAGTCTAATGCCAAAACTTTATTTTTGATAAAGGTTTATATGAATATTGTATGAGTTCTAATAATTTATCAGTATAGCTGTGACCATGATTCAAGCTAACTTAACATTCTTATTACACTATGACTGAACGCTCTTGACATGTTCGGGTGACCGATAGTTTATTCCTCTTGTTACTCCACCGTGGCTGTCTTGTTTTGGGAATTGTGTCAACAACTCTGACAGTGGGATGGTGAAAGTGGTCTTCTATTGGAATTAGCATGGCAGGTGTAAATTAGGATGCTAAATGGCAACATTTTCATTTTTGGCTGTAGACAGAGGAAGAAGGTAAATGGAAGTGCTTTAGTCATATGTAGGGCCACTGCGATTATGTGGCAGGAAAATACCAAATTGTGAGGCATGGTTGAACAATTTATGTGGAAAGAAAAGTCCAGTTATGAATTTACGAGGCCAATAGCTCTAACTCAAGCAAATGCTTGTTACTGTTGATTTCCACAATATTATCCATTTTTAGCTGTCTGCTTCGCTGATGGGGGCCTCTT
Organism: Pleurodeles waltl; assembly: GCF_031143425.1. Lineage (NCBI taxonomy): Eukaryota > Metazoa > Chordata > Amphibia > Caudata > Salamandridae > Pleurodeles > Pleurodeles waltl. The sequence continues at coordinate 30,865,253 of NC_090451.1, forward strand.
TTACTTTGGTGCCAGGGCCCCCCCAAATGCCAACAAAAAAAGGTGCAAAAGGGGAAATGCTTAGGACCTGGACTCAGGCACCCTACTCCTCTGGGGACTACAGATGGAGACACACCCTGCCCCCACGCCACCTCTTCCAATGAAGCGCCCCAGTTTAGCTCCAAGCACCCCAGTTTAGCTCCCTGGTACTGCTCTGAACATGGCCCCACTTGGAGCAGCGGCGCCCACGCGCAGCGTGGAAGGAAGACTGCGGGGCTTGGTGGAGAGCAGTGGAGAGGGGGGAACACCAGCTGCAGATTAGAGAGAGCGAGAGGAATGAGTGTAGATCAGAGAGAGGAGAGGCAGAAACCTAGGATTTAAAGGAACACAGGAAGTGCGGGGGGGGGCGCTGGGAGTTCAGAGGAGAGAGGGGAGGGTTGGGAGTGCAGAGGAGAGAGGGGAAGGCTGGGAGTGCAGAGGAGAGAGAGGGGAAGGCTGGGAGTGCAAAGGACAGAAGGGAGGGCTGGGAGTGCAGAGGAGAGAGGGGAGGCTGGGAGTGCTGGGGAAAGAGGTGGAGGCTGGGAGTGCAGAGGAGAGAGAGGGGAAGGCTGGGGGTGCAGAGATAGAGAGGGGAAGGCTGGGAGTGCAGAGGAGAGAGAGGGGAGGGGTGGGGGTGCAGAGGAGAGAGAGGGGAGAGCTGGGAGTGCAGAGAGAGGTGAGGGCTGGTAGTGCAGAGGAGAGAGAGGGGAAGGCTGGGAGTGCAGAGGAGAGAGGGGGGAGCTGGGAGTGCAGAGGAGAGAGAGGGGAGGGCTGGGAGTGCTGAGGAGAGAGGGGAGGGCTGGGAGTGCAGAGAGAGGGGAGGGCTGGGAGTGCAGAGAGAGGGGAGGGCTGGGGGTGCAGAGGAGAGAGGGGAGGGCTGAGAGGGGAGAGAAGGGGAGGGCTCGGAGGACAGAGGAGAGAGAAGGGAGGGGTGGCAGTGCAAAGGAGAGAGAGGGGAGGGCTGGGAGTGCAGAGAGAGGGGAAGCCGGGAGTGCAGGAGAGAGGGGGGGCTGGGAGTGCAGAGGAGAGAGAGGGGAGGGCTGGGAGTGCAGAGGAGAGAGGAGATGGATGGGAGTGCAGAGGAGAGAGGGGAGGGCTGGGAGTGCAGAGGAGAGAGGGGAGGGATGGGAGTGCAGAGGAGAGAGGGGAGGGCTGGGAGTGCAGAGGAGAGGGGGGCTGGGAGTGCAGAGAAGAGAGAGGGGAGGCTGGGAGCGCAGAGGGGAGGGCTGGGAGTGCAGAGGAGGTAGGGGAGGGCTGGTGGTGCAGAGGAGAGAGAGGGGCGGGATGGAAGTGCAGAGGAGGGAGAGGGGAGGGCTGTGAGGAGATGGGGAGGGCTGGGGGTGCAGAGAGAGGGAGGGCTGGGAGTGCAGAGGAGAGAGAGGGGAGGGCTGGAAGTGCAGAGGAGTGAGAGGGGAGGCTGGGAGTGCAGAGAGAGGGGAGGGCTGGGGGTGCAGAGGAGAGAGAGGGGAGGGCTGGGAGTGCAGAGGAGAGAGGGGAGGGCCAGGAGTGCCGGGGAGAGAGAGGGGAGGGCTGGGAGTGCAGAGGAGAGAGAGGGGAGGGCTGGGGTGAAGAGGAGAGAGGGGAGGGCCGGGAGTGCAGAGGAAAGAGAGGAAGGCTAGGGATGCAGAGGAGAGAGAGGGGATGGCCAGGAGTGCCGGGAGAGAGAGGGGAGGGCTGGGAGTGCAGAGGAGAGAGGGGAGGGCTGGGAGTGCAGAGAGAGGGGAGGGCTGGGAGTGCAGAGAGAGGGGAGGGCTGGGGGTGCAGAGGAGAGAGGGGAGGGCGGAGAGGGGAGAGAAGGGAGGGGTGGCAGTGCAAAGGAGAGAGAGGGGAGGGCTGGGAGTGCAGAGAGAGGGGAAGCCGGGAGTGCAGGAGAGAGGGGAGGGCTGTGAGTGCAGAGGAGAGAGAGGGGAGGGCTGGGAGTGCAGAGGAGAGAGGAGAGGGATGGGAGTGCAGAGGAGAGAGGGGAGGGCTGGGAGTGCAGAGGAGAGAGGGGAGGGATGGGAGTGCAGAGGAGAGAGGGGAGGGCTGGGAGTGCAGAGGAGAGGGGGGCTGGGAGTGCAGAGAAGAGAGAGGGGAGGCTGGGAGCGCAGAGGGGAGGGCTGGGAGTGCAGAGGAGGTAGGGGAGGGCTGGTGGTGCAGAGGAGAGAGAGGGGCGGGATTGAAGTGCAGAGGAGGGAGAGGGGAGGGCTGTGAGGAGATGGGGAGGGCTGGGTGTGCAGAGAGAGGGAGGGCTGGGAGTGCAGAGGAGAGAGAGGGGAGGGCTGGAAGTGCAGAGGAGTGAGAGGGGAGGCTGGGAGTGCAGAGAGAGGGGAGGGCTGGGGGTGCAGAGGAGAGAGAGGGGAGGGCTGGGAGTTCAGAGGAGAGAGGGGAGGGCCAGGAGTGCCGGGGAGAGAGAGGGGAGGGCTGGGAGTGCAGAGACAGAGGGGAGGGCTGGGAGTGCAGAGGAGAGAGAGGGGAGGGCTGGGGTGAAGAGGAGAGAGGGGAGGGCCGGGAGTGCAGAGGAAAGAGAGGAAGGCTAGGGATGCAGAGGAGAGAGAGGGGAGGGCCAGGAGTGCCGGGAGAGAGAGGGGAGGGCTGGGAGTGCAGAGGAGAGAGGGGAGGGCTGGGAGTGAAGAGAGAGGGGAGGGCTGGGAGTGCAGAGAGAGGGGAGGGCTGGGGGTGCAGAGGAGAGAGGGGAGGGATGGGAGTGCAGAGGAGAGAGGGGAGGGCTGGGAGTGCAGAGGAGAGGGGGGCTGGGAGTGCAGAGAAGAGAGAGGGGAGGCTGGGAGCGCAGAGGGGAGGGCTGGGAGTGCAGAGAGAGGGGAGGGTTGGGAGTACAGAGAGAGGGGAGGGTTGGGAGGGCAGAGGAGAGAGGGGAAGTCTGGGAGGTCAGAGGAGAGAGGGGAAGGCTGGGGTGCAGAGGAGAGAGGGGAGGGCTGGGGGTGCAGAGGAGAGAGAGAGGGGGGAGCTGGGAGTGCAGAGGAGAGAGGGGAGGGCTGGGAGTGAAGAGGATAGAGAGGGGGGGTTGGGGGTGAAGATGAGAGAGGGGTGGGCCGGGAGTGCTGGGATGAGATGGGAGGGCTGGGAGTGCAGAGGAGAGAGGGGAGGACTGGGGTTGTAGAGTAGAGAGGGGATGGCCGGGAGTGCTGGGGTGAGAGGGGAGGGATGGGAGTGCAGAGGAAAGAGGAGAAGGCTGGAAGTGCAGAGAGAGGGGAGGGTTGGGAGTACAGAGAGAGGGGAGGGTTGGGAGGGCAGAGGAGAGAGGGGAAGTCTGGGAGGTCAGAGGAGAGAGGGGAAGGCTGGGGTGCAGAGGAGAGAGGGGAGGGATGGGAGTGCAGAGGAGAGAGGAGAGGGATGGGAGTGCAGAGGAGAGAGGGGAGGGCTGGGAGTGCAGAGGAGAGAGGGGAGGGATGGGAGTGCAGAGGAGAGAGGGGAGGGCTGGGAGTGCAGAGGAGAGGGGGGCTGGGAGTGCAGAGAAGAGAGAGGGGAGGCTGGGAGCGCAGAGGGGAGGGCTGGGAGTGCAGAGGAGGTAGGGGAGGGCTGGTGGTGCAGAGGAGAGAGAGGGGCGGGATGGAAGTGCAGAGGAGGGAGAGGGGAGGGCTGTGAGGAGATGGGGAGGGCTGGGGGTGCAGAGAGAGGGAGGGCTGGGAGTGCAGAGGAGAGAGAGGGGAGGGCTGGAAGTGCAGAGGAGTGAGAGGGGAGGCTGGGAGTGCAGAGAGAGGGGAGGGCTGGGGGTGCAGAGGAGAGAGAGGGGAGGGCTGGGAGTGCAGAGGAGAGAGGGGAGGGCCAGGAGTGCCGGGGAGAGAGAGGGGAGGGCTGGGAGTGCAGAGACAGAGGGGAGGGCTGGGAGTGCAGAGGAGAGAGAGGGGAGGGCTGGGGTGAAGAGGAGAGAGGGGAGGGCCGGGAGTGCAGAGGAAAGAGAGGAAGGCTAGGGATGCAGAGGAGAGAGAGGGGAGGGCCAGGAGTGCCGGGAGAGAGAGGGGAGGGCTGGGAGTGCAGAGGAGAGAGGGGAGGGCTGGGAGTGAATAGGATAGAGAGGGGGGGCTGGGGGTGAAGATGAGAGAGGGGTGGGCCGGGAGTGCTGGGATGAGAAGGGAGGGCTGGGAGTGCAGAGGAGAGAGGGGAGGACTGGGGTTGCAGAGGAGAGAGGGGGGAGGGCCAGGAGCGCCGGGAGAGAGAGGGGAGGGCTGGGAGTGCAGAGGAGAGAGGGGAGGGCTGGGAGTGCAGAGGAGAGAGGGGAGGACTGGGGTTGCAGAGGAGAGAGGGGAGGGATGGGAGTGCAGAGGAGAGAGGGGAGGACTGGGGTTGCAGAGGAGAGAGGGGAGGGATGGGAGTGCAGAGGAGAGAGGGGAGGGCTGGGAGTGCAGAGGAGAGGGGGGCTGGGAGTGCAGAGAGAGGGGAGGGCTGGGAGTGCAGAGGAGAGAGAGGGGAGGGCTGGGGTGAAGAGGAGAGAGGGGAGGGCCGGGAGTGCAGAGGAAAGAGAGGAAGGCTAGGGATGCAGAGGAGAGAGAGGGGAGGGCCAGGAGTGCCGGGAGAGAGAGGGGAGGGCTGGGAGTGCAGAGGAGAGAGGGGAGGGCTGGGAGTGAAGAGGATAGAGAGGGGGGGCTGGGGGTGAAGATGAGAGAGGGGAGGGCCAGGAGTGCCGGGAGAGAGAGGGGAGGGCTGGGAGTGCAGAGGAGAGAGGGGAGGGCTGGGAGTGAAGAGGATAGAGAGGGGGGGTTGGGGGTGAAGATGAGAGAGGGGTGGGCCGGGAGTGCTGGGATGAGAAGGGAGGGCTGGGAGTGCAGAGGAGAGAGGGGAGGACTGGGGTTGCAGAGGAGAGAGGGGATGGCCGGGAGTGCTGGGGTGAGAGGGGAGGGATGGGAGTGCAGAGGAGAGAGGGGAGGGCTGGGAGTGCAGAGAGAGGGGAGGGTTGGGAGTACAGAGAGAGGGGAGGGTTGGGAGGGCAGAGGAGAGAGGGGAAGTCTGGGAGGTCAGAGGAGAGAGGGGAAGGCTGGGGTGCAGAGGAGAGAGGGGAGGGCTGGGGGTGCAGAGGAGAGAGGGGAGGGCTGGGAGTGCAGAGAGAGGGGAGGGTTGGGAGTACAGAGAGAGGGGAGGGTTGGGAGGGCAGAGGAGAGAGGGGAAGGCTGGGGTGCAGAGGAGAGAGGGGAGGGCTGGGGGTGCAGAGGAGAGAGAGAGGGGGGAGCTGGGAGGGCAGTGGAGAGAGGAAACAGGAACTGCGGATCAGAGTGTAAGCAAAACCCGCAGACTGGAGGGGGGAAGCAAGAAGTGGAAAAGCAGGGATGTTTACTTTCCACTTCCGGTCTGCAATGCCACAGGCAGACAGGGGAATGTAAACAAAGCATCAGCCCTCCCAAAGAGACTCCCACCCTTAGAGAGACAGCCCTTCCATTGGGAGTCCTCCCTTCTAAAGAGAGACCCACCCTTAGAGAGACAGCCCTTCCATTGGGAGTCCTCCCTTCTAAAGAGAGACCCACCCTTAGAGAGATAGCCCTTCCAATCCAAGACCCCATCCATAGGTAGTCCGCCCTTCTAAAGGGAGCCCCACCCTTACAGGGACAGACCTTCCAATCCAAGACCCCATCCATAGGGAGTCCGCCCTTCTAAAGAGAGACCCACCCTTAGAGAGACAGCCCTTCCAATCCAAGACCCCTTCCATAGGGAGTCCGCCCTTCTAAAGGGAGCCCCACCCTTACAGGGACAGACCTTCCAATCCAAGACCCCATCCATAGGGAGTCCGCCCTTCTAAAGAGAGACCCACCCTTAGAGAGACAGCCCTTCCAATCCAAGACCCCTTCCATAGGGAGTCCGCCCTTCTAAAGAGAGACCCACCCTTAGAGAGACAGCCCTTCCAAAGCAAGACCCCTTCCATAGGGAGTCCACCCTTCTAAAGAGAGACCCACCCTTGGAGAGACAGCCCTTCCAAAGTGAGACCCCTTCCATAGGGAGTCCGCCCTTCTAAAGGGAGCCCCACCCTTACAGGGACAGCCCTTCCAATCCAAGACCCCTTCCATAGGGAGTCCGCCCTTCTAAAGGGAGCCCCACCCTTACAGGGACAGCCCTTCCAATCCAAGACCCCTTCCATAGGGAGTCCGCCCTTCTAAAGAGAGACCCACCCTTAGAGAGACCGCCCATCGAATCGAAGACCCCTTCCATAGGGAGTCCGCCCTTTTAAAGAGAGACCCACCCTTAGAGAGACAGCCCTTCCAAAGTGAGACTCCTTCCATAGGGAGTCCGCCCTTCTAAAGAGAGACCCACCCTTTGAGAGACAGCCCCCCCCAAAGTGAGACCCCTTCCATAGGGAGTCTGCCCTTCTAAAGAGAGTCCCTTCCTTGGAGAGACAGCCCTTCCAAAGCGAGACCCTTTCCATAGGGAGTCCACCTGTCTAAAGAGAGTGCCACCCTTAGAGAGACAGCCCTTCCAAAGCAAAACCCCATCCATATGGAGTCCGCCCTTTTAAAGAGAGTCCCTTCCTTGGAGAGAGTTCTTCCAAAGCAAGACCCCTTCCATAGGGAGTCCGCCCTTCTAAAGGGAGCCCCACCCTTACAGGGACAGACCTTCCAATCCAAGACCCCTTCCATAGGGAGTCCGCCCTTCTAAAGAGAGACCCACCCTTTGAGAGACAGCCCTTCCAATCCAAGACCCCTTCCATAGGGAGTCCGCCCTTCTAAAGAGAGACCCACCCTTAGAGAGACAGCCCTTCCAAAGTGAGACCCCTTCCATAGGGAGTCCGCACTTCTAAAGAGAGTCCCACCCTTGGAGAAACACCCTTCCAAAGTGAGAGACCCGCCCGCTTAGACAATCAGCCCTTCTAAAGAGAGACCCTTCCTTTCAAAGAAGGTCCCACCTTTAAGAGAAGAGAGTAAACTCCTCGAAAGAGAGAGCTCCTGCCTTCCACGCCGAGGCCTCACCCTTAGCGAGTCAGGTCTTCTGAAGAGAACCCCCTCCCCATCAAGGCAGGTCCCACCTTCAGAGGGGCAGCGACCTCCCAAACGGACCCCCACCTTCCAAAGTGATGTAGTGTTAATAGGTATTTGCACAGGGCAGGGTTAGCCACGTGCCTGGCCTCTTGGCGCTTTGTCTAGAGAGCGCACCCTTCTAAGAGCTCAGAACTGGTTTCCCAAGGGGCTGCACCAGACAGGGTCTCTCTCCTGGGGACAAACTCCCCTGTGGGTGGGAAGGTTGTCTCACTGCCTCCTCACTCTGCTGAGAGACTGGCAGCTGCTGGGAGGTTTATTGCCGGGGCTCTGCGAAAAACCGGCACTTGGTGGTATATTTTAGCGGAAAATGCGCCTTTTATCCCCTTTTAGTTGCCAGGATGGATTTTGTGCTAAAAAATTATAGTGCAAAAAAACCAAAAGCGCTGCAAACAAAAGTTATTTAAATTCTGTTCCTTGGGGTTGTTCCTAGCTGCTCGCATTAATTTTTTTGCCATGAAGGGAGCATTATTACACGATGTGACGCAATTTTACACACCACTAAATTTCTAAAATGACATGAGATTACACCTGTGTAACAGAAATTTCACCTGGGCACACTAATTACAGTCCGGGGCACAGGACTTCTGGGGGAGGGAATGCGTATTCAATCACTCAATCAGTCAGAATTTATAAAGCGCGGCGAATCACCCCACTGGGGATCCAGGCGCTCATTGGCTCTCTAATTTAAACTCCCCAATTACAATCACCGTGAATCGACCTTGAGACGCAGGAGGTATCCGGCCAGCCTATGTTTATTTCAATACCTGCCGTCGAGGCGCTACACCCAGAGGGTTTCGGAAGTGGGGTTTCCCCTCCCTCCTTCTCCCCGCGGTTGGAGATTGTTTCTCCCTCCCCCCCCCCCCCCCCCCCCCCCCCCTTGACACGCGTTTCCCTTTACTCTACTGTTTAAGTTGCTTAACTAGTACCCGCTCTCCATGTATTGTATTGTATTGTAATAGTATTTATATAGCGCTTAATACCCCTGACGAGGCGTCGAAGCGCTATGTGACCATCTTCTGAGCATCAATACTCTGTGTTCCTGGTATCTCTCGTCGTTGCTGCAGGTCCCCCAAAGGGGCCTGGCACCAATATTGTTTATGGTGTTTGCACCCTAACGTGTGGGGTTCAGTCCCCGAGAGGTGATGTAACTCAACATTTATTGTCAATGTTCCATTCTGGTTACAACCATGAAAAACTCAATAAGAATTGACACCATAAGCACCCCGAGACCCCCACTCTTGGGGCCTTCACTTTTTCCGCCCAAGTGTGTGTTGGGTGTGCAAGTGCCATGTTCCATGTGTGCTGCGTGGCTGGGCACAGGACAGATGGTGCCACGTGGAGTACATTCTGGGCCATGCCTGTCGGGTTGTTGGGGTCCTGTGACCCCTTGAATGTTTCTGTCCTGAGGTGTGCTCCTGAGACCCTGTGACAGCCAGCATCACAACACAACCGAGCTCCATGCTCCATCCTCAGGGCTGGGCCTTGCATGGCGAGAGGGATGCCCTCCACAGCACTTGGCCCTATGGTGCCAGTCTAGCGCCGTGCACAGATGCGCAATGCGCTCCCTCCACATCAGATGAGCGCCTAGAGTTCAAGGGTAGCTTCAGCTGTGGTGAGTCCTGCACTCACCCCGGTGCCGGCTCACCAGAGGCACCCTTTGTACTTAGTGCAGGCTGAAGATGGCCAGGTGCTGTCAAAGCGCAGAGAGGCAGTGGCTGTCTCAATGTCATCCTCAGTGCTTTAGATGGGAATTTAGAAGTGCTGGTACTCACAATTTAGAGTACCTGTTTGCTCCTGAAAAGTGCCAGTGCTCTCCCAATAAAAGTATCGCAGCAGTGCTGAGAAGTGCCAGTACTCTCCCGTTAAATGTACTGCAACAGTGCTGAGAAGTGCCGGTACTCTCCCATTAAATGCACTGCAGCAGTGCTGAGAAGTGCAGGTACTCTCCCATTAAATGCACTGCAGTGCTGAGAAGTGCAGGCACCCTCCCATTAAATGTATTGCAACAGTGCTGAGAAGTGCCGGTACTCTCCCATTAAATATAATGCTGCAGTGCTGAGAAGTGCCAGTACTCTCCCGTTAAATGTACTGCAACAGTGCTGAGAAGTGCTGGTACTCTCCCATTAAATGCAATGCAGCAGTGCTGAGAAGTGTCGGTGCTCTCTCATTAAATGTATTAAAGAAGTGCTGAGAAGTGCCAGTACTCTCCCAATAAATGCACTGCAGCAGTACTGAGAAGTGCCGGTGCTCCCTCATTAAATGTATTAAAGAAGTGCTGAAAAGTGCCAGTACTCTCCCATTAAATGTACTGCAGAAGTGCTGAAAATTTCCAGTACTCTCCCAGTAAATGTACTGCAGAAGTGCTGAAAAGTGCTAGTACTCTCTCATTAAATGTATTGCAGCAGTACTGAGAAGTGCCAGTACTCTCCCATTACATGTGTTAAAGAAGTGCTGAGAGATGCAGGTACTCACCCATTAAATGTATTGCAGCAGTGCTGAGACCTGCCGCTACTTTCCCATTAAATGTATTAAAGTAGTGCTGAGAAGTGCTGGTACTCTCTCATTTAATGTATTGCAGCGTTGCTGAGAAGTGCCAGTACTCTCCCATAAAGTGCATTGCAGCAGTGCTGAAAAAGTGCCAGTACTCTCTCATTAAGTGCACTGCAGCAGTGCTGACAGATGCTGGTACTCTCCCATTAAGTGCATTGCAGCAGTGCTGACAGATGCTGGTACTCTCCCATGAAGTGCATTACAGCAGTGATGAGGAGTGCTGGCACTCTCCCCTTCAAATTGAACACATTTAGGTACTCAGTGTCTGCCCATTTAAAGCTCTGGTGCTCCATGAAAGCTGGGAGAAGGCTGGGAGCTGCGGGGGCCCATCTCTTGCCCCTGCCATGGGAAAGTGAACTAGGTTCAGTGTGTGGAGAGGAGCAGGCCCCTGGCCAGGAGCACGAAAAGCAAGAACCCACAGCTATTTATGCAGCTGCCTGAGCTTGAACTTTCAGCAGCACATACGGCATTGTAAAGCTATCACAGTGTCTTAGATAAGCAGATAATGTTGTTTTTCTCTGGCAGCAGCACAGATGGGAGGAGAGCAGACACTAACCAACATGGATTTTTAGGTCTGGCTTAACAGTGTAACTGCCACTGACCTTTTAACCTACACCAATATTATTCTACAGCCTTTGCTTCCGCACAAGTACATATTCATTCCCATGCTAGTTTCTTCTAACGGTTAACGATACCCTACATCATTTCTTTAAAACCACACCTGTTTTCATCACCAATGCTTGTTTTTAGGTCGAGCATAGCGGCGCACATGTGCTTTTTTTCCGATGGGTTGGTATGTATCTGGGCTTTTAACAACGCCCACCTCACACCCATCAGTATGACTCGCTCGTGGGCTTGCCCTTCAAAAATCCTTTGATGACATTGGCAAATGCTTTACCTTTGTCCTTCCTTGGGGAGGTTTTGTTATCGCCTCGGACATCGCCCCTGTTATATGGCTTATTGCACTTTTGCCGATGAGTTTGACTGGGAGCGACCTTCTTTTTCCTTTTCTGCCTCTCCTTATCGCTGATGCTCCTGGCGGCCATGGCGCTGTGAATCGGCTCGCTTATGTGAAACTGTTTTACCTTTGATTTTCAATTTATGTGCCAAGAAAAGTCCGGTTAGGAGTTTATAACGCTAATAGCTCTAACTCGAGCAAATGCGAGACCCATTGCATTGCAAATGCTTGTTTTTATTTTTTGCTAATGCTATACAGTATTGAGAAAAGCATAACGCTAGAAAGCATCACCAATAGGCATTGAAAGCCAACAAATCCAAAGGCGAGACCTATTTGCTTTGCCAATGCTTGTATCTTACAGCAACTCTTTTATCCTGTCACCATTTCTTACTGGTGTACCAGTAGAGGTTAGGAAACCTCTTTGCGACCACAGCTGACCAAAATCATGGACGATTCCAAATCCATATTGGCTATCTGTGTAGACGGTAACTCTCAATTTGCAGATACATGGCATGCTCTAGTAAGGGCTACCAACTCTGCTACTTGTGCAGAATATACTCCTCGAAGCCAAGAAGCTTCTAAAGTACCTGTAATCGTGCACACAGCATATCTTGCTCTAAATGTTCCTGTACCATTCTGAGACATGAGACATCAACTCTTCCAATCGTGTATCCCTGATATCAGGTCTGGGTTTCCTGCACAACTCGGTTACCTCGAGAAAATCATGCGCAATGTCGTCTTCTCTTTCAATTTCAACAGTATCACTTGCAAGCAGTGTGGCCGGGCTCAGCACTGTACATCTTTTTAATGTTACATTTGGAGCACCTAGAATGCTCGTCTCATAACTTGTCAGTCTGGGACCAGTCAAATAGTGTGTTTTCGTCCTTGTCAGTAAGATCTCAACAGAGTGAGGTACCATTACCGTCAGAGGGTATCCCATCACTACCCCCTCACACTGGGGAAGACTTTGACCAACTGCAGCTACTGTGCGCAAACAACCTGGTAAGGCTGCTGCAACTGGGTCCAAGGTAGCTGAAAAATAGGCTACTGGGCGATAAGCACCTCCATGGACCTAGGTCAAGACAGACAAAGAACAAGCATCACCTTCATGACAAAACAATATGAAAGGCTTCGTGTAATCAGGCATTCCCAACGCTGGAGCTCTGCACAAACTCTCTCTCAACTCAGTGAACGCTTTCATCTGATCCTGATCCAAAGTAATGGGATCTGTGACATCCTTATGTGTCAGCTGCTGCAATGGTTTGGCAATCTCAGCACAATTTGGAATCCACTGACGACAATAACCTACCATTCCCACAAACATCCTGACCTCTCTCTGTGAAGTTGGAGGACTTCTCTGCAATATAATTGTAATCCTTTCTCTGGAAATTCTCCTTGACCCTTTCTCACTTTGGTGTCCCAGGTATTTCTCTGACTTCTGGCAATTCTGCAATTTCAAAGATGACACTTCATGTCTGAATTTTCCCAAATGATTCAACAGGGCAATCGAGTTGTACTTACACTCGTCCATTGTTTTGGATGCAATCAATAAGTCATCAATATACTGCACCAAAGTCAATTGGGATGGCAATTCCAATGACTCCAGATTATTTTTCAAAATCCGATTGAACAGAGCCGGTGACTCCGTGTACCCTTGAGGAAGCCTGCACCAGCTGTAGACTCTGTCTAGGAATTTGAAACTAAAAAGAAACTAACTATCCTCACGAAGAGGCACAGAAAATAAAGTTTGCGACAAATCAACCACTGTGAACCATTCTGCATCGCACCGAATCTGAAACAATATTACCACTGGGTTTGGCACCACAGGGCAACACTTGACCACCATATCATTCACTTTTCGCAAGTCCTGCACAATGCGCACTTTCCCACAAGGTTTCTTGAAGCCCATTATCGGTGAATTACATGGACTGCTCAACACTTCTTTCAAAACCCCTTGTTTCAAGAAATCTCCAAATATCTGCGCCACTTTCATCAGAACATCTTGTGCCATGTTATACTGTGGAAGCAGCGGAAACACTGCATTTGGCTTCAAAGTGATCTTTATCAGCTCCACTCCTTGATCAAACCCACTTCTTTACCTGTCAGGTCTCACACATTTTCCTGCACTGTTCCCTGCAAGTCTGCATGCATTTCTTTCACAGTAAACATCAGGAAAAACTCAATCAACTGATACTCTTCATTAGTGGTTTCATTTTCAATTTCAGGAGTTTGTTCTTCCTTGTCATCACTATTCGTTTGAACCTCTATTCCAGCAGTTGAGCAATTAATCAAACATCTGGTCTTGCACAACAAGTCCCTTCCCAATAGGGATACTGGACTCGAGTCACAAACTACAAACTTATGCAGTCCCTGAAAGTTGCCAATCTCAACCTGGACTGGATCTGTGATCGGGTTTATCAGCTGTCTGTTCACTACCCCCACAACCTGAACTGTTCTGCCTGAAAGAGGTAAGTTGGGAACTTCTGCACGTCTCACCTTAGAACGTGTAGCTGCTGTGTCCACTAGAAATGAGACCCTATGACCCATCACCTTTTCTCTTACAAAGGGTCCTCTCTGACCTACCTCTAGGGACGCTGCAAGCACGCATGGCCCCTCATCTGAACTATCACACATCCATTCGTCATTTATTTAATACTCACTATGTAATGGGAATTGGTGCACTGTGTCACTACTTCTGTCTTGTCTCTGACCTGTGACCTGCTGAGTAAGCATCATCTGTTGCGGTTCCATCTAGGCTTGAGGTATCTGCATTTGCTGTCTAGGTACCATAGGAATCTGCTGCTGCATTGGTTGCAACTGTGTCATTTGTGCCTGAGGCATTTGCACCTGCTGCATGGGTTGAAAATTCTGCACTTGATTCATATTATTCTGGAAATTTTGATTAAGTCCTCTCATTCTTGGAACCTTTACAGTTTCAAATGTATTGACATCACCACTTTGCTGAACAACACGATCATCGGACACTCCCACTTCCAGTGTCCCACGTTTCCGCAAAGATAACACAGTAACATCTTTTTCATCCCTTGCACATAATTTTGAACCACTACTGTATTCAAATCTGGACCACGATTCACATTAGCTCCACAACCTCTACTTCTCACCTGGGGTTGAAACATAACAGTTCCCTGCTGCTGCGGTATCTGCTGAACAAAAGCTCCCTGCACCCCGGTTTGAGCTGCCTTAATCTGCATCACCAGCGCTTTCTCCTTCAGCTTTTTCTGCTTCAACTCAATCTCGTCACTTCAATATTTTGCTTACTGTAACACCTCATCAATCAGCTTCGCTTGCTAACAAATCAAATGACTCTTAATCATCTGACCCATGTCAGGTCTCAATCCTTCCACAAACCTGAACATAAAGTGAAGCATGTCTTTCGGCTCAATGGCTTCCTTGCCACTGTACTCCTTGAATGCCTTCAACAATCTCTCATAGTAGGTATGTATCCACTCCTTTACTTCTTGCACTGTCCTGTCAATTCTCTATCAATCAATATTTTTAGGCGAGATTTTCATCTTCACAAATTCAATCACCTTATAATAATGTTTCATCACTTCGGGTGATGGTGTACCTGTAACTCTATTTCTTTCTGGTTCTCTCGTTGGCCAATCAACTGCTCTCTTGCATTCAACCCACAAATCAGCTGGCACTGCTATCTCCAACAGAATATTCAGGTCTTCCCACAAACATTTCAAAAGCCTAACAAATCTATCTGCCTTATGATACCATTCAACCGGTTTCTCCCTCATCTTTGGATAATCATTTGTGAATGACAGAATATCACTTCTGTGCCATGGAAAATGAACAAACTGCCCTCCTGGAATCTCCCTCATTGGTAAACTTTTTACTGGATCGCTTTCTTTCTGAACACTTCAGACCCTTCTTGTGAATCTTGTTTCCGTTTGTCCTTCTTCTTTGCCCATCTACCTTCCCACTTTTCTAATGCTCCCCAAATCTGAGCACTCTACAATAGTTCTTTAAGATGCGCTTATATGTCTGCAGACCTCAACTGTTCGAAATCTTTTGCCTCAAAATTTAACCTGTAACTCCTTTTCAAATGCTTTGTTTTCTCAATTTCTATGTCATGCTTCTCTGCCAAATCTGCCAATTTGTGATGTATCTCGCCCACTTCTCTTGTAATTCTCGGACATAAATATCTCAGCTCTTCTTCTGTATAGGATTCTAACCTATTTACTCCCATCGATCCAACAACCAGGTCAGTCATTTCTGTAGCCAGCCTTACGCGAACAATTTGCTCTTCACCCTTGGATGTGTTTCGTGGGGTATTCAGACTATCTAACCACTCATTTAACTGCTGTGCTGCCAGTCCCTGTGATGAAACATTACTTGCGTTTGGTAGTGGCACATGTTGCACCACTGCACCTGGAGTTTGCGGTGTCAAAAGCTTCAAGCTGTGACTTATACTCGGGCCATTTACAGAATCCGGAAGCGCAACAAGGAGACTAAGATCCATTACTGGCCTAGATCCATCAAAGGTCTGAACTATAGATGAAACCACCTGCACATGCCCTCGGCTTCTTCTGCGCAAATAATGATACCGCTGGACCAACAGTAATCAGCAGCGATATTGCATCTGGTGCCGCTCTGACATTCGCACGTTATGGAAGGGCTACTCCCATCCTCTGATTCATCACTGGTGTCACATCTGACTGTGTCCCTGTCATTGGTGTGAACTTCGGTAAACCCTGTGGCTGTGCCTGAGACATCAACATTGGGGTCGGCCCAGTCTGAACTAGCATTGGCCTTGGAACCAATTGCTCCGTAGGTGCCACTAGGTTCGAGGTTGTCTCAAGAATCGGTATCTCTGGGTAAATTCTCTGTACCAGTGGTGGGTGCATCTGCGCCTGGACTACCGAAGTAGTCAGTGCATTAGGAGTACTCTGCACTACCCCTTGTACCTGTCCAATACCTGCTTGCACTGGTCCCGCTGTCCCCGATACTTGAGCTGGGGCAGTTGTAGCAGAACTAGTACTGGGACCCCCTTCATGCACTGCATATGGTGGAGGTCGGTCTCTCAACACCTGAGTAATAAGATCCTCAACATCTGAATCTTCCTTTTCTTCATACGTCTTTTTCTTCTTTTTACTCCCTGACGAACTCTTATCACTCTTGCTAGTTTCCTCTTTCCCTTCCAACCAGTGCTTTAAATGGGCCGGTACTCTCCGGTACTGAGTACCGGCACTTTTTTATTTGGAGAGGGAGAGTACCGGCATATCTCAAGAAAAACGTAATACTTTTAATTGGAGAGTACCGGCACTTCTCTGAAACAAGCAGGTACTCTGATAGAGAGTACCTGCACTTTTATTTTTCCATTTAAAGCACTGCTTCCAACCCATCTTCCTCTGTGATAGCAGGAAACAACTTAACATCCTGCAATGTCACCGTTCTCCACCTGTTCTGTTCCCAATCCCATCTTGCCTCTGGTAGAGACTTCTCTACCTTCCTTATTCTCCTCTGGAATTTAATTTATTGTTGCTGTCTCGCTATGAGCTCCCAAAAAGCTATTGCCTCAAACTGTGCTGGTCGCGGGAGAGGCTTTGTCTCATACAATGTCATCCGCAACTGATCCAAAATTCTCAGGTTAAACGTTCCATGCTCTAGAAACGCTAAAGCTCCCTGTTTCTCGATCAATTTGCACCACTGCTTTAACCACAAACATGGCGTGACACCTCGCTCTTCCATTACAATATAAGCCGAAGAATTTTCCGGTGGGGTAGGCTCCTCTACTGTTGCCTTAATGTATGTATCACCCTTCATTGCACTCCTCAACGCTTTGAAAAACTTAATCTTTCTCTTTTGTATTTATTCGATTCAATAAGGAAATTACTTTTACTCCCAGGATTCCCTTCACCCGCTTTCTTAACCAATTGTCTCTCACGGATGGCTGCCAATCCGCTTGTGACTCTTCTTACTATCCAACCTATCCCAGCGCGCTCACTCTGACGTCACACTTACACACTGCGGCTAACAAAGTCTTACGGCTTGTCCTCCTATTCTCCGACTCACATAAAACTAATGCAAATTATTGCGAGCACTAACCAAAAACAAAAAACAAATCTGCTGGTTTACTAGAGGAAGGTACACAATCGCTTCAGAGACCTTACGGATTTTCACTGACGGCCCTTTCGCTCATGCAGCTATTCCTATTTCTCAGTCTCCCACATTTGCAAGCAAAATTTGACCCGCAAATTTTACTCTCAACTGATCAATGGGTCTTTCCTGGTGCACATAGGACTCACCAAATCTCAGTCAAAATGTTCTCTTACTCACTTAACTCACACAGTGACTTGGTGACCACGCACAATTAACCTACTAACCCAGACAGATTACAACATATAACCAAGTGTCTCCTACACTTGTCAATATACTCCGGAGACTTACACCACACAGGGTCCGTACATCATCAACAGCCATGTGGACAATAGTTGGGCACAAAGTGCCTCACATATATGAAGTTTGACAACTTCCCTACTCTCATACTGCGGAGTACGCACACTCCTACTAAACCTTAACTGGAGTACGCAGACTCCCTACTTCCCTCACATACATAGAAATTAACCGGCGATTTGCTTAAGCCTTTGCAAGCGCAATCTACCACTTTCACACTATCACAAAAACGCAGAGAACATACCCAACTCTACTTGCAGGATCCAGGATCTGGGTTAGTCATTTCTGGGCTTAAAGGGACATCATTCTTGCTACCATTGCCATTACGGAAAACAAAATCCAAATCACAATAATAATGAACAACTAACCCTGATTTAAACTATCACCATAACCATCAGTCATCACATAACTAGTTCTCCAAGGAAACTAACCATTAAGCTGCTACCAAAAACTGCCAGCGTGCCCGGTCCTTGATAAGTAAACTTATAAGGGGACGCGTATAGGTCAATGAAACTTTTGATTTGCATGGAGTATCCTAGCTACTGTGTGACCAATGTTCATCAATAATCAATACACAAATCAATAATCATTGAGCAAAACATTAATCAGCAGTTAGTAACATCACACCATGACCTTCAGTCATGAATAACCACAACTCAATATACGTTTTATCAATTTTATTTCCCTATTAGTTACAATACTAAGGCATGGAATTAATTCAAACTGTATTCAAATCAACTCAGGATTAATTCATTAGTGACCACCAATAACATAATCTAATCATAACTTGAGAAAACATGCATTCTAATGCTTCAACATAAGCCAATAACGATGAATATGTTAACATGGGTAGCAGAGTTCAGCAGATCAGTCTGTCAATCATTTGACATCATATGTGTCACCGTCTCAGAGTAGGAACCTACCTAACCAAGAAAAGCATTAGCATGTGGGACTTCATGCGAAAACAGTTTAGAACACGAATTTGGAAAAACATCTAGCTTAAGAGAAAAACTATTTAGACAGCGCAGTTGGTACCTAGAAAAAGGCACAAAAGTCAATTCAGTCACATCATCATAGCTACCTATCGACGATATGGATCAGCAACAAAATCAGTCTTCGTCCTCAGGTCATCAGTCGATCAGCATCTCATCACGCTCTCGAGAGCATGAGCCCAATAACAGAATCTCAAAGCTCTTCCAAACATCCACGCCTAACCTCTAACATCTGAAGTTTTCTCCCTTTGTCATGACATTATATCAAAGTCGCCCAGACTATCCCCCAATTCCTAATTGGTCAAATAATCACCAGTTATAACTCCATCCAATTATCTTAATTTTCCAAATCTATGAAGTCTAATATTGCACAATTCTCAGGATGTCATCTGGTTCACTGTACGAAGTCCTCATCGTCAGGTTCGTCAGGTATCGAAAATGTTGCATCTTCTTCTCCAGTCAGTGTCTCCATTGTTCGAGTCCTGGGAAAGTACATCTCGTCTGCTTCACAACCGGTTAGATACAAACTTTTATTCCGTCATCTCCTGTTCGTCAGTTCATTTGCAGAGAATTTTAACTAAGCAGATTTTATTAAACAACAAGCGGTTCATGGTCAGTTCAGCACATTAGCTTCCCTACATTGCGTTAATAATTCAGCTTTGTCATGAGGCCTGGCAACTAGGCCACAACTTCGGCTAAGTTAACTCTATAATATAATGCAAACCATACGTTATATACCTCAATATGACATACTACTACATTCTTCAACATGTTTTTCTATATTTCATACATGTTATTCATTTTATTAGTAAATTTGTGACTCTTGGTGATCGCTCTCCGAGGGCACATTTTCAAACGTGCACATTATTTTTCCACATTAATTACTCAAACTACTTAAACATTCATTAATAATTTCTAATTAGTATATCTGCGTTATCACCCGCAAGCCCAGATTTGGCTCTTGGTGGGCTCATGCATCAGTATCTATTAATCACTCCTTCCTCTTGTTTATGAAAGACTGATTGTGTTACCACTCACAGGTTGTTTATATATTATTTGGTTCTCGTTCACCCGACTTTACGGACTTCAAAGTCTGCTACCTCTAAACCAAAGTGTTCAATGAGGCACATCAAGTTATGGTGGCCACCATCCTGGAAGCTGGGTTAACAATTAACACTTTACTTTGATGAGTTCAAACTAAATTTGGAGAAGACTGCTATGTTAAAGCAATATCAACCTATCACGTTTAAGAAATAGCTTTGGGCATGCGCTAGGCATGAAACAAAACTTTGGTGTTGGTACAGCAACCGGTAATGCCGCGGGCACAGGGCCATCGCTCCCTAGCAAAGACTTGTAGCCAGATATACAACGCATTTCACCCGCTGCAAACGGACTATCGATTTTTTTAAGGTAAGAAACATTGTTCTTAGGTCTCTTTATATGTTTACATAATGTTTTAATTGTCTATGTTTTATATTGTTTGTATAATTGTTGTTAATGTTTTTAAATATAGTTTGTAATTTTAAATTATTTATATTTTTTATTTAATTGTAAAATAGTAATTTATAGTGTTGTAGCAGGTTGTGAGGTTTGTAGGGATGCAAGGGGGAAGTTAAGTATAATTAATTTATAAATTTTTAAAATTAATATTATTTATTTGATTATTAAGTATGTAAGTTGTGTAAATGTTTTTTTAAGTTATATTTAGGTGCCGGTTGTTGGGTATGTAGGGGTATAGGGTGGGAAGTTAATTAAAAAATAAATTATTAAAGATAAATTATTCATTTATAATTACTTGTCTGTTATGAAAAAGTATGTAATTATTTTTTTTTTAATTTAGATCTATGTTTAATGTGTGACTATAGTGGGGGAATTTAATGGAATAATTATTAAATAACACTTTTTCTTATATTACTTATTTTACTAAATATACTTATTTTAATTGTTCAATTGTTTTTTAATGTATATATTTAATTTTATATTAATAGTTTTATAATTTTATTAAATTATTACTTGTATTCAACTAAGGTATGTGTTTGAAGTGAAGTTCTTTCCTTACTGTTGCACTGTCTGCAGTGGGAATGGTAAAGTTTGCCCCTCCTGTGTCCACCGCTTTCTTTACTGTTGCACAGACTGGCGTGGGAATAATAAATTGTACCACTCCTGTGTCCAACACTTTCCCTACTGTTGCACCAACTGGAGTGCGAATAGTACCTTTTAACCCTCCTGTGTCCACCGCTTTCTTTACTGTTGCACAGATCGCAGTGGGAATAGTACATGTCACCCCTCCTGTGTCCACCGCTTTCTTTACTGTTACGCAGATCGCAGTGGGAATAGTACATGTTACCCCTCCTGAGTCCAACGCTTTCTTTACTGTTACGCAGATCGCAGTGGGAATAGTACATGTTACCCCTCCTGAGTCCACCGCTTTCTTTACTGTTGCACAGATCGCAGTGGGAATAGTACATTTTACCCCTCCCGTGTCCAACGCTTTCTTTACTGTTGCACAGATCGCAGTGGGAATAGTACATGTTACCCCTCCTGAGTCCAACGCTTTCTTTACTGTTACGCAGATCGCAGTGGGAATAGTACATGTCACCCCTCCTGTGTCCACCGCTTTCTTTACTGTTACGCAGATCGCAGTGGGAATAGTACATGTTACCCCTCCTGAGTCCAACGCTTTCTTTACTGTTACGCAGATCGCAGTGGGAATAGTACATGTCACCGCTCCTGTGTCCACCGCTTTCTTTACTGTTGCACAGATCGCAGTGGGAATAGTACATTTTACCCCTCCCGTGTCCAACGCTTTCTTTACTGTTGCACAGATCGCAGTGGGAATAGTACATGTTACCCCTCCCGTGTCCAACGCTTTCTTTACTGTTGCACAGATCGCAGAGGGAATAGTACATGTTACCCCTCCTGAGTCCACCGCTTTCTTTACTGTTGCACAGATCGCAGTGGGAATAGTACATTTTACCCCTCCCGTGTCCAACGCTTTCTTTACTGTTACGCAGATCGCAGTGGGAATAGTACATGTTACCCCTCCTGAGTCCAACGCTTTCTTTACTGTTACGCAGATCGCAGTGGGAATAGTACATGTCACCCCTCCTGTGTCCACCGCTTTCTTTACTGTTACGCAGATCGCAGTGGGAATAGTACATGTTACCCCTCCTGAGTCCAACGCTTTCTTTACTGTTACGCAGATCGCAGTGGGAATAGTACATGTCACCGCTCCTGTGTCCACCGCTTTCTTTACTGTTGCACAGATCGCAGTGGGAATAGTACATTTTACCCCTCCCGTGTCCAACGCTTTCTTTACTGTTGCACAGATCGCAGTGGGAATAGTACATGTTACCCCTCCCGTGTCCAACGCTTTCTTTACTGTTGCACAGATCGCAGTGGGAATAGTACATGTTACCCCTCCCGTGTCCAACGCTTTCTTTACTGTTGCACAGATCGCAGTGGGAATAGTACATGTTACCCCTCCCGTGTCCAACGCTTTCTTTACTGTTGCACAGATCGCAGTGGAAATAGTACATGTCACCCCTCCCGTGTCCAACGCTTTCTTTACTGTTACACAGATCGCAGTGGGAATAGTACATGTCACCCCTCCCGTGTCCACCGCTTTCTTTACTGTTACACAGATCGCAGTGGGAATAGTACATGTCACCCCTCCCGTGTCCACCGCTTTCTTTACTGTTACACAGATCGCAGTGGGAATAGTACATGTCACCGCTCCTGTGTCCACCGCTTTCTTTACTGTTGCACAGATCGCAGTGGGAATAGTACATGTTACCCCTCCTGAGTCCACCGCTTTCTTTACTGTTACACAGATCGCAGTGAGAATAGTACATTTTACCCCTCCTGTGTCCACCGCTTTCTTTACTGTTACACAGATCGCAGTGGGAATAGTAAATTTTACCCCTCCTGAGTCCACCGCTTTCCCTACTGTTGCACAGACTGGAGTGGGAATAGTACATTTTACCCCTCTGGTGTCCAACGCTTTCTTTACTGTTGCATAGACTGGAGTGGGAATAGTACGTTTTACCCCTCCTGTGTCCACCGCTTTCTTTACTGTTGCATAGACTGGCGTGGGAATGGTACATTTTACCCCTCCTGAGTCCAACACTTTCTTTACTGTTGCATAGACTGGAGTGGGAATAGTACGTTTTACCCCTCCTGTGTCCAACGCTTCCTCTACTGTTGCACAGATCGCAGTGGGAATGGTACATTTTACCCCTCCTGAGTCCAACACTTTCTTTACTGCTGCAATGAGCGGAGTGGAAATAGTACATTTTACCCCTCCTGAGTCCAACGCTTTCTTTACTGTTGCATAGACTGGAGTGGGAATAGTACATTTTACCCCTCCTGTGTCCACCGCTTTCTTTACTGTTGCACAGATCGCAGTGGGAATAGTACATTTTACCCCTCCTGAGTCCAACGCTTTCTTTACTGGTGCAATGAGTGGAGTGGAAATAGTACATTTTACCCCTCCGGTGTCCAACGCTTTCTTTACTGTTACACAGATCGCAGTGGGAATAGTACATGTCACCCCTCCTGAGTCCAACGCTTTCTTTACTGTTGCATAGACTGGCGTGGGAATCGTACATTTTACCCCTCCTGAGTCCAACGCTTTCTTTACTGTTGCATAGACTGGAGTGGGAATAGTACGTTTTACCCCTCCTGTGTCCAACGCTTCCTCTACTGTTGCACCGACTGGAGTGGGAATATTATATGTATTATTCCTAGAAATTTATTTTTTGTTTATATTGTTTAAAATTATATTATTATTATGTTTCTGTCTATTTTAAATTATATATTTGTAAATAAACATACATATATGCATGTGTGTGTTTTTTTTTAAATAAGTACATATTTATATATATATATTTTTTATATATTATTTAAATCTATTTACATTAAATTACTGTTACATGTTAATACAACTAATGTTTACTATTTTTAACTATATATATGTTAAAAACTATCTTTTTGTATATATTTTTTATATTAGTGTAATATGATATGTTTTCGATATTTTTGTATTTAAGCACAGGAAAATGATATATTTGTATCGCAATATTTAGGGTTTCGATAGTTTGTCAGTGAACCATTCCCAATGGGTCGCAAACTGAGACCTACCTCATGAATAATAATGAGGCACGTCCCTTGCGACCCATCTAGGAATCGCAAACAATGTCTCAGACAATGTTGTGCATCAGAGTTTGCGAGTCGCATTTTGTGAATCGCTAAAATTCACAAACTGCTAGTTGCAACCTCAGATGGTCGTACATCTGGCCATTGATCTGTTAAATACTACGCATGGCGAAATTTACAATACGCCGGCCTAATATGCGTAATTCCAGGTATGTTTGCTACTGGAAGTTGAAGTTACTGCAATACTGCTGCGTTTGCTGCATAATTATTGTGCCAGAACAAGAACCATCAGAACGCGAGTGGCAGTTTTTTGTAGCAATTTTGTTTTTGCAGCTATTTTTAGGATACAATGCATCCTTGCACCCAAACAGTAGCTCTAAAGCGCTATAATATAGCACTAAGGGCCATATGTACGAACACATTTTCCCATTGACACAGAATGGGAAAAACCATTTGCTACATCTGGCCCTAAGTGCCAGATTTGCATTTTGCATCATTTTCCAGAAATTTCACATAATCACACAAAAGCAAATTATGCAAATGTTGCACCCCATATTAAAGCTCCTGTTGACTGATAATTGAGGAGCATTGAACATGCGAAGACCTGTGGGCCCTTCTTCTCCAGGCGCGCTGCCTGGTGACAGTCATGTCCCCCAGTACATGTGTCCAGGAGGTCACCGTGCACGGCCAGGCGCATGCAGTGACCCGCTGGTCGCCCGCGCCAACCACACTGCAGTCTCACCCTCTAAAGACAGCTCACTGGTGACTTCTAAGTGGGGCCACACCTGTGAAAAAAGTGTTTGGGATCCTACCAAGCACTATATAGGCAGTGCTTAATTTGTAAATAAAAACGTGCCAGTGCCCAAAGCTCTCCTCTGAAACTTGCGACTGAGGAAGGATAATCCTGAAGCGACCTAGGGCCGCTTCAATCAATTTACAGCCACTCCCTTACCCCTTAAACTCACTCTTGCAGCTTTTCGCTTTTCTCCTCTTCCGTCTTTCCCATGTGTGTCTTTTGCTCGCAGGAAATGCTTGAGGCAGAAAAATAAATGCCGGTGCCCCGCACCGGAAACCACCGGCTCAAATTAAGCAGTGTATAGGTTAATAAATTATCAAGGGCCAGTAAACTTGCCTGTTCAGCGCACGAGGGTCTTTAATTTCCCTTTACAGCCACCATTCGCTATTGTGGTTACACTGTTGGGCAGGTCCCCAGGGTGATGCGAAGCCCGCAGGATAGCTCGGTTGGTTAACCACCGGCTGCGAACAGGTACACTGAACTCCTGACCTCTAGCAAGGCCGTTGGACCCCGCCCCGGGCCTCCATGGGTCCTCGTATGCTCATGTCCAGGTGCATACATGTTTGTCTGTGATGCCCGGACCTAGCAGTGGCCCAGAGGCCTTCCAAGCGCTTCTCTGCCGCCCGGCTCTCACACTTGAGGCTGGAGGGACAGAGGTCTGTGTGTTTCACCCATCAGTGGGACCCTAGCATGCAGAGAGGGGCACACGAAGGCCGGCCAGGGCTGCACAAGCTCTCCTAAGACTCCTGTACCGGTGGCTGTTTGCCTGTGCTTGTTTTCAGGCACTGTGTTATACTCCGTGACACCCCTGCCCTGATTTCCGCTGCTGCATTGAGTCGGGCAAGGAGTGCTGTGCGCTACACTTCCGTGTGTGACGAGCCGCTCTAGTATTACACCCCTCCCCAGGCTAGCGCGGTTTATTACCAGGCCTGTAATGCGAAGTTTGGCGCACGCCGCAGTGTTTGCACCAACCTCTGCCCATTACCTTTCAACTCAGGGAGTCAGCACCGTCCTCACCCTGAAGTCTAGGGGGGGCGGTTGCCATCCAATCAAAGTAGCATAAATTTTAAAAATCAGAAAAAGAGTCTTCGCATCTAATAAAAAATGTGGTGACTGATGCAGTGAGCAATAATGCCAGGCCCAATCTTGGCGAATAAATATGTATTTTTATTTCTGTGGGGGGGGGGGGTCAGCCTGCGTCATGGCTAGTCAGTCACTAAGGATATTCACTCACACGCGCGCACCATCATGCTGCAGGGCCCACACTTCACACCAGTGTCTGGCTTAGGAGGGAAGGGTCTTGTGAGAAACATCGCCCCCTCCCGGACACGGGCAGGATGACAACTGATGGATCTGATGTCAGCTCTGAGTCTAAAGGTGCAGTGAATCTCTCAGCTGGAAGGGGTGATCCAGTTTATACCATTTCTCAACAAAACACAAATATCTTTTCACAGTTTATCTGGAATCTACTATTTATAATGAAGCTGGAGGTCATAATTAGAAGAGTGAGGAGTGATACCACCACTGAACTGTGGAACGTGGTAGGCTCCATCTCTGTGCCACGTGCTCCATTGATGACAGCGAGGATGTACCATGTGCACCAGGTGAGGGGGGGGCGCTTTATTGCCCCCCCGGAGTGGTGCCTGTAGGCTCTGTACTGAGGGAAGCAGGGAGGGGATCAGAAGCGCCTCTCACACAAGAACTGCAGCTCTTCAGGGGCACCCGAAGTTACTCCGGGGGTTACAGTCCCAGAGGTGGCCACAGCCCACGCATCATGGGGCCACCCCTGACCCCAGCTCTGGTGCACGCTCTGCCTCAGATGCCAGCCAGCGAACATGTTGTTGGATCCGATGCGCACACCCCTAGCAATGTGTGAAACTGCCAGAGGGCGCAGGTTTTAATTTTTCCATCAGGATTGCACACATTGTCCTCTGAACGGCATAAATGCTGGAATGTTTGCACACAAAATGTAACTTTTATGATGTTTAAAAACCCAGTCCTGTTTTGCTCTGTGGAGTCCAGGCAAGTTATACATTTATCCGCATGCTCGGAGCACTTTTCGAACATTTAAACGTTTGCAGAAATCCTGTCTCGCCCTCCGCACTGTCTAGAGAAGAATAAGCAATCTTCCCTAGTGTTACAACTAGTTTACAACACCAAAGGGCATTGACTGTGCAGGTCTGTGGTTTTACAGATGGTCTAGTTGGAACTGCAAAATTTAGCCAGGGTGTAAATGAATAGATGCAGGCGTGCAAGGATGAGTGACTGAATGCCTTGTCTCATCCACCAGTGAAGAGGCCCTTCCGTTATAAGCCAGACCTATTGGCATTGCCAGCACGTGCCTTTCACATTTAGCTGTGTTTAGGCTCAATCCAGAGCGCGGGAGTCTGCTCCTAGTAGGCCAGAGGGAGTAAACATCTCCCCCTTCCATTTTCATCCATGTTGGCATCAGTTTATGAGTCGGAAGGGCCTCGTTCCAGCTTCAGGGGCTGAATCTTCAGGGGCTGAATTTCCACCCACTGAGCACGGAAAAATTGAGAGATTTCTAGCATCCACCATGGAAGGAGTCCCCTTGGGTGGATCCTCGAAAGAAACTCCGCCACCGCCTGTACAGGGCCTCAAGGCCTGGGGGTAGAGGGGGGGTCTGTAGGTGCCCCTCACCCAGACCAGAGGCGTGGCATGGTCAGTAAGATTGGGGGGGCATATCATGTTTAACTACATTATAGGACACGCAGGGGGCATGTAGGGGCCCAAGGGACAGTGGAAAGCCAGAGGCATGTGGCTTGGTAGGAGATCTAAGAAAGAAAACACAATGGCGGTCATTCTGACCTTGGCGGACGGCGGAGGCCGTCCGCCAAGGTACCGCCGTCAGAACACCGCACCGCGGTCGAAAGACCGCGGCGGTGATTCTGACATTTGCCCTGGGCTGGCGGGCGGCCGCCAAAAGACCGCCCGCCAGCCCAGGGCAAATCAACCTTCCCACTAGGATGCCGGCTCAGAATTGAGCCGGCGGAGTGGGAAGGTGCGACGGGTGCAGTTGCACCCGTCGCGTATTTCAGTGTCTGCTGGGCAGACACTGAAATACTTTTTGGGGCCCTCTTACGGGGGCCCCTGCCGTGCCCATGCCATTGGCATGGGCACGGCAGGGGCCCCGCGGCACCCCCTACCGCCATCCTGTTCATGGCGGGAGAGCCGCCATGAACAGGATGGCGGTAGGGGGTGTCAGAATCCCCATGGCGGCGGAGCGCGCTCCGCCGCCATGGAGGATTCAGACGGGCAGCGGAAAGTCGGCGGTACACCGACGACTTTCCGTTTCTGGCCGCGGCTGAACCGCCGCGGTCAGAATGCCCAGCTGTGCACCGCCAGCCTGTTGGTAATTACCGCCATGGTCAGAATGACCCCCAATATTTTGTAAAGATACCAATGTCGCAGAACTTCAAAAACTGAGGAGAGAGTGTGTACATGTTTGTCTGAATGTATGTATAAATGCTACTAAAATCCGGCAGACATCTCACCATACCCGACTGAAAGCATCTGTACCCACCTGCCATCAGAAAATACATGTGTTAGGGGGAGTGTGGCACCCACGCCCACCCCGAAGCGCTGCCCCTGACCAGACACTTTATTTACATGATCTGGAAACTCAACCAACCTTTCACACCCGAGGTCCGCTGAAGCTGCTGTCGGTCCAGGGGTGAGTAACAGAACTGAGTGCTGAACCAACAGGGTTTACGGTCAGTCAATATTACCTCCTGGCCCAGCATTACACAGGATGGTTCTGTTGCCAGAAGGACCAGCACTAAATTCGACCCTTTAAGTGGAGTTTGCGTCCCCCCCCCCTCCTTCTCTCAGTCAAGTCCCTAAACTACAGCACCGCTAACTCTTTTTGGGTTCTGGAGTAGCGCGCTTCTCACCGAAAAGCGCTTCGACGCCTCGTCAGGGGGCAGCAAGCACCATATAAATACCATCTCCTCTCATTCAAGCCCCACTTCCTACCCTGGAGTGACCACTCTCTGCATCAGTCTCACAGGCCATCCACTCCCAGTAAATGTTGTTTAGTCCCAGTGTCACGCCTTATCTACCCCCCCACCCACTCCCCTTCGTAAAGAACAAGCCTAGGGGCGGACCCTTCTCTGCGCCCACACCACCCTCTACAAACGAGAGCCACCTAGAATTCAGGAGAGGGAGTTCCCAACCAGTGGTCCGCGAAGCCCCCTCAGGGGGTCCGCGCCTGCTTAGAACATCAAAAAATATTAACATATATGGTCCCCATCTTTCAGTAATGAGTCAGTGGGGGCGGCCCCGGATTCCTATAATGATTCAGTGGGGTTCTCTGGGTTCCAGTAATGAAAAAGTGGGGGTCTACAGAAGTCAAAAGGTTGGGAACCACTGCTCTAAAACATAACTTCACAACTTACAAGAACCACCGTCTGTGGATGCAAACTGCAGACACTGTCTTCTCTGACACTCACATGTGACGGACGCAAACTGCAGACACTGTCTTCTCTGCCACTCACGTGTGACGGACGCAAACTGCAGACACTGTCTTCTCTGACACTCACATGTGACGCACGCAAACTGCAGACACTGTCTCCTCTGACACTCACATGTGATGGACGCTGCTGGCACTGTCTTCTCTGACACATGTGACGGACGCAAACTGCTGACACTGTCTTCTCTGACACTCACATGTGACGGATGCAAACTGCAGACACTGTCTTCTCTGACACTCACATGTGACGCATGCAAACTGCAGACTCACTGTCTTCTCTGACACTCACGTGTGACGGACCCAAACTGCAGACACTGTCTTCTCTGACACATGTGACGGACGCAAACTGCAGACACTGTCTTCTCTGACACTCACATGTGACGGACGCTGCTGGCACTGTCTTCTCTGACACATGTGACGGACGCAAACTGCTGACACTGTCTTCTCTGACACTCACATGTGACGGATGCAAACTGCAGACACTGTCTTCTCTGACACTCACGTGTGACGGACGCAAACTGCAGACACTGTCTTCTCTGACACTCACATGTGACGGACGCAAACTGCAGACACTGGTGGTCATTCTGACCCTGGCGGTCTTTGACCGCCAGGGCGGAGGACCGCGGGAGCACCGCCGACAGGCCGGCGGTGCTCCAATGGGGATTCCGACCGCGGCGGTAAAGCCGCGGTCGGACCGGCACCACTGGCGGGGTCCCGCCAGTGTACCGCCGCCACATTGAATCCTCCGCGGCGGCGCAGCTTGCTGCACCGCCGCGGGGATTCCGACCCCCCCCTGCACCCGTCGCACAGCTTCCACTCCGCCGGCTCGATTCCGAGCCGGCTTCATCGTGGAAGCCTCTTTCCCGCTGGGCTGGCGGGCGGTCTGAAGGCGACCGCCCGCCAGCCCAGCGGGAAAGTCAGAATTACCGCCGCGGTCTTTCGACCGCGGAACGGTAATCTGACGGCGGGACTTTGGCGGGCGGCCTCCGCCGCCCGCCAAGGTCAGAATGAGGGCCACTGTCTTCTCTGTCACTCACGTGTGACGGACGCAAACTGCAGACACTGTCTTCTCTGACACTCACATGTGACGCACGCAAACTGCAGACTCACTGTCTTCTCTGACACATGTGACGGACGCAAACTGCAGACACTGTCTTCTCTGACACTCACATGTGACGGACACAAACTGCAGACACTGTCTCCTCTGAAACTCACATGTGACGGATGCAAACTGCAGACTGTCTTTTCTGACACTCACGTGTGACGCACGCAAACTGCAGACACTGTCTTCTCTGACACTCAGGTGTGACAGACGCAAACTGCAGACACTGTCTTCTCTGACACTCATGTGTGACGCACGCAAACTGCAGACACTGTCTTCTCTGTCGACGCACGCAAACTGCAGACACTGTCTTCTGTGTCACTCACATGTGACGGACGCAAACTGCAGACTCACTGTCTTCTCTGACACTCACGTGTGACGGACCCAAACTGCAGAGACTGTCTTCTCTGACACTCACATGTGACAGACGCAAACTGCAGACACTGTCTTCTCTGACACTCACGTGTGACGGACGCAAACTGCAGACACAGTCTTCTCTGTCACTCACATGTGACGGACGCAAACTGCTGGCACTGTCTTCTCTATCACTCACATGTGACGGACGCAAACTGCGGAAACTGTCTTCTCTGACACTCACGTGTGACGGAAGCTGCTGGCACTGTCTTCTCTGACACTCACGTGTGACGGATGCAAACTGCAGACAGTCTTCTCTGACACTCGCATGTGACGGACGCTGCTGGCACTGTCTTCTCTGACACTCACATGTGACGGACACAAACTGCAGACTCACTGTCTTCTCTGACACTCACATGTGACGCACGCAAACTTCAGACACTGTCTTCTCTGACACTCACGTGTGACAGACGCAAACTGCAGACTCACTGTCTTCTCTGACACTCACATGTGACGGACGCAAACTGCAGACTGTCTTTTCTGACACTCACGTGTGACGCACGCAAACTGCAGACACTGTCTTCTCAGACACTCAGGTGTGACAGACGCAAACTGCAGACACTGTCTTCTCTGACACTCACGTGTGACGCACGCAAACTGCAGACACTGTCTTCTCTGTCGACGCACGCAAACTGCAGACACTGTCTTCTGTGTCACTCACATGTGACGGACGCAAACTGCAGACTCACTGTCTTCTCTGACACTCACGTGTGACGGACCCAAACTGCAGAGACTGTCTTCTCTGACACTCACATGTGACAGACGCAAACTGCAGACACTGTCTTCTCTGACACTCACGTGTGACGGACGCAAACTGCAGACACAGTCTTCTCTGTCACTCACATGTGACGGACGCAAACTGCTGGCACTGTCTTCTCTATCACTCACATGTGACGGACGCAAACTGCTGAAACTGTCTTCTCTGACACTCACGTGTGACGGAAGCTGCTGGCACTGTCTTCTCTGACACTCACGTGTGACGGATGCAAACTGCAGACAGTCTTCTCTGACACTCACATGTGACGGATGCAAACTGCAGACACTGTCTTCTCTGACACTCATGTGTGACGGACGCAAACTGCAGACACTGTCTTCTCTGACACTCACATGTGACGGATGCAAACTGCAGACTCACTCTCTTCTCTCACGTGTGACGGGCCCAAACTGCAGACAGTCTTCTCTGACACTCACATGTGACGGATGCAAACTGCAGACACTGTCTTCTCTGACACTCACGTGTAACGGACGCAAACTGCTGACACTGTCTTCTCTGACACTCACATGTGACGGACGCAAACTGCAGACACTGTCTTCTCTGTCACTCACGTGTGACGGACGCAAACTGCAGACACTGTCTTCTCTGACACTCACATGTGACGCACGCAAACTGCAGACTCACTGTCTTCTCTGACACATGTGACGGACGCAAACTGCAGACACTGTCTTCTCTGACACTCACATGTGACGGACACAAACTGCAGACACTGTCTCCTCTGAAACTCACATGTGACGGATGCAAACTGCAGACTCACTCTCTTCTCTCACACTCACGTGTGACGGGCCCAAACTGCAGACACTGTCTTCTCTGATACTCACATGTGACAGACGCAAACTGCAGACACTGTCTTCTCTGACACTCACGTGTGACGGACGCTGCTGGCACTGTCTTCTCTGACACTCGCATGTGACGGACACTGCTGGCACTGTCTTCTCTGACACTCACATGTGACGGACACAAACTGCAGACTCACTGTCTTCTCTGACACTCACATGTGACGCACGCAAACTTCAGACACTGTCTTCTCTGACACTCACGTGTGACAGACGCAAACTGCAGACTCACTGTCTTCTCTGACACTCACATGCGACGGACGCAAACTGCAGACTGTCTTTTCTGACACTCACGTGTGACGCACGCAAACTGCAGACACTGTCTTCTCTGACACTCAGGTGTGACAGACGCAAACTGCAGACACTGTCTTCTCTGACACTCACGTGTGACGCACGCAAACTGCAGACACTGTCTTCTCTGTCGACGCACGCAAACTGCAGACACTGTCTTCTGTGTCACTCACATGTGACGGACGCAAACTGCAGACTCACTGTCTTCTCTGACACTCACGTGTGACGGACCCAAACTGCAGAGACTGTCTTCTCTGACACTCACATGTGACAGACGCAAACTGCAGACACTGTCTTCTCTGACACTCACGTGTGACGGACGCAAACTGCAGACACAGTCTTCTCTGTCACTCACATGTGACGGACGCAAACTGCTGGCACTGTCTTCTCTATCACTCACATGTGACGGACGCAAACTGCTGGCACTGTCTTCTCTATCACTCACATGTGACGGACGCAAACTGCTGAAACTGTCTTCTCTGACACTCACGTGTGACGGAAGCTGCTGGCACTGTCTTCTCTGACACTCACGTGTGACGGATGCAAACTGCAGACAGTCTTCTCTGACACTCACATGTGACGGATGCAAACTGCAGACACTGTCTTCTCTGACACTCATGTGTGACGGACGCAAACTGCAGACACTGTCTTCTCTGACACTCACATGTGACGGATGCAAACTGCAGACTCACTCTCTTCTCTCACGTGTGACGGGCCCAAACTGCAGACAGTCTTCTCTGACACTCACATGTGACGGATGCAAACTGCAGACACTGTCTTCTCTGACACTCATGTGTAACGGACGCAAACTGCTGACGCTGTCTTCTCTGACACTCACATGTGACGGATGCAAACTGCAGACACTGTCTTCTCTGACACTCATGTGTGACGGACGCAAACTGCAGACACTGTCTTCTCTGACACTCACATGTGACGGACGCAAACTGCAGACACTGTCTTCTCTGTCACTCACGTGTGACGGACGCAAACTGCAGACACTGTCTTCTCTGACACTCACATGTGACGGACACAAACTGCAGACACTGTCTCCTCTGACACTCACATGTGACGGACGCTTCTGGCACTGTCTTCTCTGACACATGTGACGGATGCAAACTGCTGACACTGTCTTCTCTGACACTCACATGTGACGGACGCAAATTGCAGACACTGTCTTCTCTGTCACTCACATGTGACGGACGCAAACTGCAGACTCACTGTCTTCTCTGACACTCACGTGTGACGGACCCAAACTGCAGAGACTGTCTTCTCTGACACTCACATGTGACAGACGCAAACTGCAGACACTGTCTTCTCTGACACTCACGTGTGACGGACGCAAACTGCAGACACGGTCTTCTCTGTCACTCACATGTGACGGACGCAAACTGCTGGCACTGTCTTCTCTATCACTCACATGTGACGGACGCAAACTGCTGAAACTGTCTTCTCTGACACTCACGTGTGACGGAAGCTGCTGGCACTGTCTTCTCTGACACTCACGTGTGACGGATGCAAACTGCAGACAGTCTTCTCTGACACACATGTGACGGATGCAAACTGCAGACACTGTCTTCTCTGACACTCATGTGTTGCGGACGCAAACTGAAGACACTGTCTTCTCTGACACTCACATGTGACGGATACAAACTGCAGACTCACTCTCTTCTCTCACACTCACGTGTGACGGGCCCAAACTGCAGACACTGTCTTCTCTGATACTCACATGTGACAGACGCAAACTGCAGACACTGTCTTCTCTGACACTCACGTGTGACGGACGCTGCTGGCACTGTCTTCTCTGACACTCGCATGTGACGGACGCTGCTGGCACTGTCTTCTCTGACACTCACATGTGACGGACACAAACTGCAGACTCACTGTCTTCTCTGACACTCACATGTGACGCATGCAAACTGCAGACACTGTCTTCTCTGACACTCACGTGTGACAGACGCAAACTGCAGACTCACTGTCTTCTCTGACACTCACATGTGACGGACGCAAACTGCAGACTGTCTTTTCTGACACTCACGTGTGACGCACGCAAACTGCAGACACTGTCTTCTCTGACACTCAGGTGTGACAGACGTAAACTGCAGACACTGTCTTCTCTGACACTCACGTGTGACGCACGCAAACTGCAGACACTGTCTTCTCTGTCGACGC
The DNA here is from genome assembly GCF_031143425.1 of Pleurodeles waltl. Lineage (NCBI taxonomy): Eukaryota > Metazoa > Chordata > Amphibia > Caudata > Salamandridae > Pleurodeles > Pleurodeles waltl. Next base: position 30,899,188 of record NC_090451.1, read on the forward strand.
ACGCAAACTGCAGACACTGTCTTCTGTGTCACTCACATGTGACGGACGCAAACTGCAGACTCACTGTCTTCTCTGACACTCACGTGTGTCGGACCCAAACTGCAGAGACTGTCTTCTCTGACACTCACATGTGACAGACGCAAACTGCAGACACTGTCTTCTCTGACACTCACGTGTGACGGAAGCTGCTGGCACTGTCTTCTCTGACACTCACGTGTGACGGATGCAAATTGCAGACACTGTCTTCTCTGTCACTCACATGTGACGGACGCAAACTGCAGACTCACTGTCTTCTCTGACACTCACGTGTGACGGACCCAAACTGCAGAGACTGTCTTCTCTGACACTCACATGTGACAGACGCAAACTGCAGACACTGTCTTCTCTGACACTCACGTGTGACGGACGCAAACTGCAGACACGGTCTTCTCTGTCACTCACATGTGACGGACGCAAACTGCTGGCACTGTCTTCTCTATCACTCACATGTGACGGACGCAAACTGCTGAAACTGTCTTCTCTGACACTCACGTGTGACGGAAGCTGCTGGCACTGTCTTCTCTGACACTCACGTGTGACGGATGCAAACTGCAGACAGTCTTCTCTGACACACATGTGACGGATGCAAACTGCAGACACTGTCTTCTCTGACACTCATGTGTTGCGGACGCAAACTGAAGACACTGTCTTCTCTGACACTCACATGTGACGGATGCAAACTGCAGACTCACTCTCTTCTCTCACACTCACGTGTGACGGGCCCAAACTGCAGACACTGTCTTCTCTGATACTCACATGTGACAGACGCAAACTGCAGACACTGTCTTCTCTGACACTCACGTGTGACGGACGCTGCTGGCACTGTCTTCTCTGACACTCGCATGTGACGGACGCTGCTGGCACTGTCTTCTCTGACACTCACATGTGACGGACACAAACTGCAGACTCACTGTCTTCTCTGACACTCACATGTGACGCATGCAAACTGCAGACACTGTCTTCTCTGACACTCACGTGTGACAGACGCAAACTGCAGACTCACTGTCTTCTCTGACACTCACATGTGACGGACGCAAACTGCAGACTGTCTTTTCTGACACTCACGTGTGACGCACGCAAACTGCAGACACTGTCTTCTCTGACACTCAGGTGTGACAGACGTAAACTGCAGACACTGTCTTCTCTGACACTCACGTGTGACGCACGCAAACTGCAGACACTGTCTTCTCTGTCGACGCACGCAAACTGCAGACACTGTCTTCTGTGTCACTCACATGTGACGGACGCAAACTGCAGACTCACTGTCTTCTCTGACACTCACGTGTGTCGGACCCAAACTGCAGAGACTGTCTTCTCTGACACTCACATGTGACGGACGCAAACTGCTGGCACTGTCTTCTCTATCACTCATATGTGACGGACGCAAACTGCTGAAACTGTCTTCTCTGACACTCACGTGTGACGGAAGCTGCTGGCACTGTCTTCTCTGACACTCACGTGTGACGGATGCAAACTGCAGACAGTCTTCTCTGACACTCACATGTGACGGATGCAAACTGCAGACACTGTCTTCTCTGACACTCATGTGTGACGGACGCAAACTGCAGACACTGTCTTCTCTGACACTCACATGTGACAGATGCAAACTGCAGACTCACTCTCTTCTCTCACACTCACGTGTGACGGGCCCAAACTGCAGACACTGTCTTCTCTGATACTCACATGTGACAGACGCAAACTGCAGACACTGTCTTCTCTGACACTCACGTGTGATGGACGCTTCTGGCACTGTCTTCTCTGACACTCACATGTGACGGACACAAACTGCAGACTCACTGTCTTCTCTGACACTCATGTGAGGCACGCAAACTGCAGACACTGTCTTCTCTGACACTCACGTGTGACAGACGCAAACTGCAGACTCACTGTCTTCTCTGACACTCACACGTGACGGACGCAAACTGCAGACTGTCTTTTCTGACACTCACGTGTGACAGACGCAAACTGCAGACACTGTCTTCTGTGACACTCACGTGTGACGCACGCAAACTGCAGACACTGTCTTCTCTGTCGACGCACGCAAACTGCAGACACTGTCTTCTCTGACACTTACGTGTGACCTACGTCTCAGAAACAATGCAACCAACTATTTCAACACCACACAGACGCATCCACCACCATAGTGCTTTGTCTCGCGAAAGGGGATGTAAGCGCTATATAAAGGCAATACCCTTTCCCCCTAACTGTAACTCTCTGGGGTCCCAGTTAAAGTCTGTTTTTCCTGTCCACTCCTTGCTAAACTTGGGGAGAGTATCTAAGGCTGTGCTTGGCATACGTCTCTGGTTCCAATGTTTCTGAGTCTGGGGCGCACTAGACAGGAACACCCCAGAAGTAAATGTTTCTTCTGTGCTTAGACGTTCGTGTACAACGCGGTTCTGTTATTCGATTGCTTTCGAAATTGAAATAAATGAAATCTCTTTAAATTGTAAACCATCACGCTGTCTTCTCGAGGTGTAACCCCTCGTCTGGGCCACCCTTTGCCAGCCTTGAGCAGGGCTCCATCAGAATCCCTTGGCAGCAGACCAGGTGCCCCCAGCCTACTCTCTGCTGACATTAAACCTCAGCCTGAGTTAGATCCACTGATAACCGTCTGATCTTCAGAAGACTGCCCGAGGGTTGCCCCCCCCCCCCCTGCACAATCACCAGACTCAAACAGGTAGAGCAGATCTCTGTGTATGTGAACATTTTATAATTGGATTATATGTATAAATCTAGATGTGCATTTCTTGGTAGAAATATGTATAATAATTATGGTTTTTAAAGTATATAGATATTCTTTAGGTCTGCTTAGCAAATGCATATATTACTTATGGATTGTATATATAAATATATATATATATATATATATCTGTTTTCATGCTTAACATGTATATAGGTAATTACATAGTTTTCATAGAAGTGATTTAGTTATTTGATTAGATGCTTTTGGGTCTCTAATTTATGTATCTATCACAATACGTAAATATTATCATAACTATTTTATTTACAAGTGCTTTACTATTTAAACATTAAGGTCAATACAAAACTAAAAAAAATAAAAGAATAAAAAAAGTATAAAAGTACACAAATAAATTAGCTTAAAGTCTAGCAATACTTAAAAGTCTGACTTTATTAAATACAACTTTAAATCTCAATATATTATCTTCCTTATGCATGTATACCCTCTCTATCTACTTATGTACCTATATATGTATCACTTTAGTCCTAGAATAGAAAAAAAAACCTTTGAGTCTCTCCAATTCACTACTCTGTCTCACCCTATAACTCTCTCAAAATATCCTCTACCTGCACTCTCCGGCTCATCCCAAACCCCATTCTACTACTGCGATCTTCAAAACAACCCTTTCCCTCCTTGGATCACCCCAAATCTCAGTTTACTACTATGATCTCCCAAACAACCCTTTCTAAATTCTCTCCTTTAACTTATCCCAAACATCATTCTACTATGATCTCCCTAACCCCTTTCCACACACTCCTCTTTCACTCATCCCAAACCTCATCTTACTACTATGACTCCCAAAGTAACACTTCGTAGACTCTTCCCTCCTCTATCCCTCCTTGGATCACCCCAAATCTCAGTTTACTACTATGATCTCCCAAACAACCCTTTCTAAATTCTCCTTCATGTATCTCTCCTTTGACTTATACCAAATTTCATTCTACTATGATCTCCCAAATACCACTTTCCAGACTTTTCCCTCTTCTATCTCTGAAATATCCTGTTCAATCCAACTAGCAGACTCCCATGTCCACCTCAGATTAACTCATATTTCCCTTTAGTAATCCACCACTAATTCTTTTTGGGCTGTGGAGCAGCGTGCTACTCGCTGAAACATGCTTCAACGCCTCCTCAGGGGTGGTAAGCGCTATATCAATACTATTCCAATTACTTACACTTACACACTTGCACTACTGCAGCCCAGGCAGCGTGAGTGTACATCAGTGAGTGAGCGGCATTTTACGGATTGTGCAACACCTCTTCTGGGTGAGAAAGAATGATATCCATCTGGTGTCAGTGCTGTCCTGGTTGTGATGGAAACCTGCAGATCTGCTGAGAGCTAGCTGTTCTAGACGTGTGAAGGAAACGTGCACCACTGCTGCCTGTGCTGTGCTGTGCCTGTCCTCAGTGCTGTGGCACCTGTTCCATGAGGGAAGGAAGCCCCCACTGCTGTGGCCTGTGCTGTGCCTGTCCTCAGTGCTGTGGCACCTCTTCTATGAGGGAAGGAAGCCCTCACTGCTGCGGCCTGTGCTGTGCCCGTCCTCAGTGCTGTGGCACCTGTTCTATGAGGGAAGGAAGCCCTCACTGCTGCGGCCTGTGCTGTACCTGTCCTCAGTGCTGTGGCACCTGTTCTATGAGGGAAGGAAGCCCTCACTGCTGCGGCCTCTGCTGTGCCCGTCCTCTGCTGCGGCCTCTGCTGTGCCTGTCCTCAGTGCTGTGGCACCTGTTCTATGAGGGAAGGAAGCCCTCACTGCTGTGGCCTCTGCTGTGCCCGTCCTCTGCTGCGGCCTCTGCGGTGCCTGTCCTCAGTGCTGTGGCCTGTGCTGTGCCCGTCCTCAGTGCTGTGGCACCTGTTCTATGAGGGAAGGAAGCCCTCACTGCTTCGGCCTGTGCGGTGCCCGTCCTCAGTGCTGTGGCACCTGTTCTATGAGGGAAGGAAGCCCTCACTGCTGTGGCCTGTGCTGTGCCTGTCCTCAGTGCTGTGGCACCTCTTCTATGAGGGAAGGAAGCCCTCACTGCTGCGGCCTGTGCTGTGCCCATCCTCAGTGCTGTGGCACCTGTTCTATGAGGGAAGGAAGCCCTCACTGCTGCGGCCTGTGCTTTACCTGTCCTCAGTGCTGTGGCACCTGTTCTATGAGGGAAGGAAGCCCTCACTGCTGCGGCCTCTGCTGTGCCCGTCCTCTGCTGTGGCCTCTGCTGTGCCTGTCCTCAGTGCTGTGGCACCTGTTCTATGAGGGAAGGAAGCCCTCACTGCTGTGGCCTCTGCTGTGCCCGTCCTCTGCTGTGCCTGTCCTCAGTGCTGTGGCCTGTGCTGTGCCCGTCCTCAGTGCTGTGGCACCTGTTCTATGAGGGAATGAAGCCCTCACTGCTGCGGCCTGTGCTGTACCTGTCCTCAGTGCTGTGGCACCTGCTCTATGAGGGAAGGAAGCTCTCACTGCTGTGGCCTGTGCTGTGCCCGTCCTCTGCTGCGGCCTGTGCTGTGCCTGTCCTCAGTGCTGTGGCACCTGCTCTATGAGGGAAGGAAGCTCTCACTGCTGTGGCCTGTGCTGTGCCTGTCCTCAGTGCTGTGGCACCTGTTCTATGTGGGAAGGAAGCCCTCACTGCTGTGGCCTGTGCTGTGCCTGTCCTCAGTGCTGTGGCACCTGTTCTATGAGGGAAGGAAGCCCTCACTGCTGCGGCCTGTGCTGTGCCTGTCCTCAGTGCTGTGGCACCTGTTCTATGAGGGAAGGAAGCCCTCACTGCTGCGGCCTCTGCTGTGCCTGTCCTCAGTGCTGTGGCACCTGTTCTATGAGGGAAGGAAGCCCTCACTGCTGCGGCCTCTGCTGTGCCCGTCCTCAGTGCTGTGGCACCTGTTCTATGAGGGAAGGAAGCCCTCACTGCTGCGGCCTGTGCGGTGCCTGTCCTCAGTACTGTGGTACCTACTCTATGAGGGAAGGAAGCCCTCATTGCTGTGGCCTGTGCTGTGCCTGTCCTCAGTGCTGTGGCACCTGTTCTATGAGGGAAGGAAGCCCTCACTGCTGCAGCCTCTGCTGTGCCCGTCCTCTGCTGCGGCCTGTGCTGTGCCCGTCCTCAGTGCTGTGGCACCTACTCTATGAGGGCTGTGGTACCTGTTCTATGAGGGAAGGAAGCTCTCACTGCTGCGGCCTGTGCTGTGCCTGTCCTCAGTGCTGTGGCACCTGTTCTATGAGGGAAGGAAGCTCTCACTGCTGCGGCCTGTGCTGTGCCTGTCCTCAGTGCTGTGGCACCTGTTCTATGAGGGAAGGAAGCCCTCACTGCTGCGGCCTGTGCGGTGCCCGTCCTCAGTGCTGTGGCACCTGTTCTAGGAGGGAAGGAAGCCCTCACTGCTGCTGCCTGTGCGGTGCCCATCCTCAGTGCTGTGGCACCTGTTCTATGAGGGAAGAAGACCCTCACTGCTGCGGCCTGTGCTGTGCCCGTCCTCTGCTGCGGCCTGTGCTGTGCCTGTCCTCAGTACTGTGGCACCTGTTCTATGAGGGAAGGAAGCTCTCACTGCTGCGGCCTGTGCTGTGCCTGTCCTCAGTGCTGTGGCACCTCTTCTATGAGGGAAGGAAGCCCTCACTGCTGCGGCCTGTGCTGTGCCCGTCCTCAGTGCTGTGGCACCTGTTCTATGAGGGAGGGAAGCCCTCACTGCTGCGGCCTGTGCTGTACCTGTCCTCAGTGCTGTGGCCCCTGTTCTATGAGGGAAGGAAGCCCTCACTGCTGCGGCCTGTGCGGTGCCTGTCCTCAGTGCTGTGGCACCTGTTCTATGAGGGAAGGAAGCCCTCACTGCTGCGGCCTCTGCTGTGCCCGTCCTCTGCTGCGGCCTGTGCTGTGCCTGTCCTCAGTGCTGTGGCACCTGCTCTATGAGGGAAGGAAGCTCTCACTGCTGTGGCCTGTGCTGTGCCTGTCCTCAGTGCTGTGGCACCTGTTCTATGTGGGAAGGAAGCCCTCACTGCTGTGGCCTGTGCTGTGCCTGTCCTCAGTGCTGTGGCACCTCTTCTATGAGGGAAGGAAGCTCTCACTGCTGCGGCCTCTGCTGTGCCCGTCCTCAGTGCTGTGGCACCTGTTCTATGAGGGAAGGAAGCCCTCACTGCTGTGGCCTGTGCGGTGCCCGTCCTCAGTGCTGTGGCACCTTTTCTATGAGGGAATGAAGCCCTCACTGCTGCGGCCTGTGCTGTGCCTGTCCTCAGTGCTGTGGCACCTGTTCTATGAGGGAAGGAAGCCCTCACTGCTGCGGCCTCTGCTGTGCCCGTCCTCAGTGCTGTGGCACCTGTTCTATGAGGGAAGGAAGCCCTCACTGCTGCGGCCTGTGCGGTGCCTGTCCTCAGTACTGTGGTACCTACTCTATGAGGGAAGGAAGCCCTCATTGCTGTGGCCTGTGCTGTGCCTGTCCTCAGTGCTGTGGCACCTGTTCTATGAGGGAAGGAAGCCCTCACTGCTGCAGCCTCTGCTGTGCCCGTCCTCTGCTGCGGCCTGTGCTGTGCCCGTCCTCAGTGCTGTGGCACCTACTCTATGAGGGCTGTGGTACCTGTTCTATGAGGGAAGGAAGCTCTCACTGCTGCGGCCTGTGCTGTGCCTGTCCTCAGTGCTGTGGCACCTGTTCTATGAGGGAAGGAAGCCCTCACTGCTGCTGCCTGTGCGGTGCCCGTCCTCAGTACTGTGGCACCTGTTCTATGAGGGAAGGAAGCCCTCACTGCTGCGGCCTGTGCTGTGCCCGTCCTCAGTGCTGTGGCACCTGTTCTATGAGGGAAGGAAGCCCTCACTGCTGTGGCCTGTGCTGTGCCCGTCCTCAGTACTGTGGCACCTGTTCTATGAGGGAAGGAAGCCCTCACTGCTGCGGCCTGTGCTGTGCCCGTCCTCAGTACTGTGGCACCTGTTCTATGAGGGAAGGAAGCCCTCACTGCTGCGGCCTCTGCTGTGCCCGTCCTCTGCTGCGGCCTGTGCTGTGCCTGTCCTCAGTGCTGTGGCACCTGTTCTATGAGGGAAGGAAGCTCTCACTGCTGCGGCCTGTGCTGTGCCTGTCCTCAGTGCTGTGGCACCTCTTCTATGAGGGAAGGAAGCCCTCACTGCTGCGGCCTGTGCTGTGCCCGTCCTCAGTGCTGTGGCACCTGTTCTATGAGGGAAGGAAGCCCTCACTGCTGCGGCCTGTGCTGTACCTGTCCTCAGTGCTGTGGCACCTGTTCTATGAGGGAAGGAAGCCCTCACTGCTGCGGCCTGTGCGGTGCCTGTCCTCAGTGCTGTGGCACCTGTTCTATGAGGGAAGGAAGCCCTCACTGCTGCGGCCTCTGCTGTGCCCGTCCTCTGCTGCGGCCTGTGCTGTGCCTGTCCTCAGTGCTGTGGCACCTGCTCTATGAGGGAAGGAAGCTCTCACTGCTGTGGCCTGTGCTGTGCCTGTCCTCAGTGCTGTGGCACCTGTTCTATGAGGGAACGAAGCCCTCACTGCTGCGGCCTGTGCTGTGCCTGTCCTCAGTGCTGTGGCACCTGTTCTATGAGGGAAGGAAGCCCTCACTGCTGCGGCCTGTGCTGTACCTGTTCTGCAGGTGAGTGATGCTTGCACTGCCGCTTTCTGTGATACAGTTGTGCCAGGTCTGAGGAAGACTCACACTGCTGTTGCCTGTTAGTGCCTTTTCAGTGTGTAAGGAACCTCACACTGCTTCCAGTTGTGCAGTAGCTGTTGTGAGAGGGAGGCTTGCAGTGCTCATTGTTGTGGTGTAGCTGTTGTGTGAGGGAACCTTGCACTGGTTCTGGTTGTGCTGCACCTGTTGTGTGGGAGAAGCTTGCATTGTTTCCGGTTGCGCTGCACACCTTTTGTGCGAGGGAAGCTTGCACTGCTTCTGATTGTGATGTCCCTGTTGTGGGAGGGAAGCTTGCAGTGCTGCTTGTTGTGGTGTAGTTGTGGGAGGGAGGCATGCAGTGCTGCTTGTTGTGGTGTAGTTGTGGGAGGGAAGCTTGCAGTGCTTGTGGTGTAGCTGTTGTGAGAGGGAAGCTTGCAGTGCTTCTGGTTGTGCTGCACCTGTTGTGTGCGAGGGAAGCTTGCACTGCTTCTGATTGTGATGTCCCTGTTGTGAGAGGGAGTCTTGCAGTGCTGCTTGTTGTGGTGTAGTTGTGGGAGGGAAGCTTGCAGTGCTGCTTGTTGTGGTGTAGTTGTGGGAGGGAAGCTTGCAGCGCTTGTGGTGTAGCTGTTGTGGGAGGGAAGCTTGCAGCGCTTCTGGTTGTGCTGCACCTGTTGTGTACGAGGGAGGTTTGCATTGCTGCTAGTGATTGACTTTTCTGTGTGTGAGGGACGTTGACACTTGCTGATCCTTAGTGTACAGTCTGGTAACCCCACACAGGCTCCAAGTCGAACAATTAACGCCACCCCCTCACACACACAAACACACACCAAACACACACATGACTCACCGGATGTCTGCCTTGAGGATACATCCCCCAGATCCCTGGCCGGAGAAGAGAAGGAGGAAAATATTCATGTAAACATGTAAAAATATAAAACAGCACAACTTCCGGGAGTGTCGCAGTCCCCGGATGAACAGGTCCGGCCTTGGGGTAGCGTCAATCCTCGACCCTGCTGTGTGAGGTGGACTTCATGTTAACGCCTCCGTCAGCCGCCTCTGGGTGTGTGTGACACCGACTGAGCTGGTGAGAGAGAAGGAGCTCTGCCTGGATCAGAGGAGGGAGGGGGGAGTACAGGGAGGGGGAGAGGAGACAGCAGCAGGAGGGAAGAGGGGGGGGTGTGCAAGAGGAGAGGAGGGCACCGACTGAGCTGGTGAGAGAGAAGGAGCTCTGCCTGGTGAGAGAGAAGGAGCTCTGCCTGGATCATCAGAGGAGGGAGGGGGAGTACAGGGAGGGGGAAGAGGAGACAGCAGCAGGAGGAAAGAGGGGAGGTGTGTGCAAGAGGAGAGGAGGGAACCGGCTGAGCTGGTGAGAGAGAGAAGGAGCTCTGCCTGGATCAGAGGAGGGAGGGGGAGTACAGGGAGGGGGGGAGGAGACAGCAGCAGGAGGGAAGAGGGGAGGTGTGTGCAAGAGGAGAGGAGGGCACCGACTGAGCTGGTGAGAGAGAAGGAGCTCTGCCTGGTGAGAGAGAAGGAGCTCTGCCTGGATCATCAGAGGAGGGAGGGGGAGTACAGAGAGGGGGAAAGGAGACGGCAGCAGGAGGGAAGAGGGGAGGTGTGTGCAAGAGGAGAGGAGGGCACCGACTGAGCTGGTGAGAGAGAAGGAGCTCTGCCTGGATCACAGGAGGGAGGGGGTTCATGGACGGGGAGAGGAGAGAGGAGCAGGGAGGAAGAGGTGAGGTGTGTGCAGGAGGAGAGGGGGGCAACAACTGAGCTGGTTAGAGAGAGGCAGGAGCTCTGATTGGATCAGAGGAGGGAGGGGGAGTCGAGGGACAGGGAGAGGGGAGCAGGAGGTCAGAAGGTGAGAGGTGTGCAGGAGGAGAGGAGGGCACCGACTAAGCTGGTGAGAGTGAGAGGCAGGAGCCCTGCCTAGATCAGAGGAGGGAGGGGGAGTGCAGGGGGGCAAGAGAGGAGCAGGAGGGGAGAGATTCGGTGTGTGCAGGAGGAGATGAAGGGAGGATACCAACTGAGCTGGTGAGAGAGAGGCAGGGCTCTCTGCCTTGATCAGAGGAGGGAGGGGGAGTAAAGGGATGAGGAGAGGAGCAAGAAAAAAGAGATGTCTCGTGTGCAGGAGCAGAGGAGGGCACAGGCTGGGCTGGTGAGAGAGAGGCAGGAGCTCTGTGTGGATCAGATGAGGGAGGGGGTAGTAGGATGGAAGAGGTGAGGTGTGTGCAGGAGGAGAGGGCACAAGAGGAGAGGGGAGGATGGGAGAGTAAAGGATGGGGAGAGGGCGCAGGGGTGGGGTAGAGGGACTGAAGGGGTAGGGTAGGGAGCAGCGGGGGCAGAAGGGGTACAGGCAAGGTGTGTGCAGGTCAGCAGAGCGGGATGGTGAGTGGGGTGCAGAAGGGGAGAGAAAGGAGGGGTGATGGGGAGAGGGACAGGAGGGAGGGGTGTGGGGGAGAGGGACAGGAGGGAGGGGGTGGGGGAGAGGGACAGGAGGGAGAGGTGAGGTGGAGAGGGACAGGAGGGAGGGGTGTGGGGGAGAGGGACAGGAGGGAGGGGTGTGGGGGAGAGGGACAGGAGGGAGGGGTGTTTGGGAGAGGGACAGGAGGGAGGGGTGTGGGGGAGAGGGAGAGGTGAGGTGGAGAGGAACAGGAGCGAGGGGTGTGGGGGAGAGGGACAGGAGGGAGAGGTGAGGTGGAGAGGGACAGGAGGGAGAAGTGTGGGGGAGAGGGACAGGAGGAAGGGGTGAGGGGCAGGAGCCAGGGAGAGAGGGGCAGGGTTGAGGTGGAGAAGGCAGGAGGTGAGGTAAGTTATATGAAGGAGAGGAGGTAGGGAAAGGAGTGGGGTGCAGAAGGAAAGAGGGTGTGAAAGGAGGTGTGAGGGAGAGGGAACTATAGGGGTGGGAGAGGGGTGCCCACTGGTGAATGGGCAGCAGAGGGAGAGGGGCGGAGCGCAGGGGGAGGGAAGAGTGGAGGACTATGGATAGGTGGGGAGAAGAGAGCAGAAGGGACGGAGGGGAACTGAGTGCAAGTGGAGGAGGGACAGGGAGGGTCTGGGTGGTGGAAATGGTGTAGGGGGGCAGCAGGACGAGGAGGCATGAGAAGCAGGGGAAGTGGGTCTGGGGAGAGGGCACTGAGGGGTAGAAAGTGTGGATTATGAGGAAAAGGAGGGCTGTGGGAGGGGTGAGAGGAAGGGATGGGCGCTGTGGGGGCAAGAGAGGGCTCAGGTGGAGGTGAGAGGAAAGGATGGAGCTGTGGGGGCAAGAGAGGGCTCAGGTGGAGGTGAGAGGAAAGGATGGAGCTGTGGGGGCAAGAGAGGGCTCAGGTGGAGGTGAGAGGAAAGGATGGAGCTGTGGGGGCAAGAGAGGGCTCAGGTGGAGGTGAGAGGAAAGGATGGAGCTGTGAGGGCAATAGAGGGCTCAGGTGGAGGTGGGAGGAAAGGATGGAGCTGTGGGGGCAATAGAGGGCTCAGGTGGAGGTAAGAGGAAAGGATGGAGCTGTGGGGGCAAGAGAGGGCTCAGGTGGAGGTGGGTGGAGGTGGGAGGAAAGGATGGGCGCTGTGGGGGCAATAGAGGGCTCAGGTGGAGGTAAGAGGAAAGGATGGGAGCTCTAGGGGCAATAGAGGGCTCAGGTGGGGGTGAGAGGAAAGGATGTAGCTGTAGGGGCCATAGAGGGCTCAGGTGGAGGTGAAAGGATGGGAGCTGTGGGGGCAAGAGAGGGCTCAGGTGGAGGTGAGAGGAAGGGATGGGAGCTGTGGGGGGCAAGAGAGGGCTCATGTGGAGGTGAGAGGAAAGGATGGAGCTGTGGGGGCAATAGAGGGCTCAGGTGGAGGTGGGTGGAAAGGATGGGAGCTGTGGGGGCAAGAGAGGGCTCAGGTGGAGGTGAAAGGATGGAGCTGAAGGGGCAATCGAGGGCTCAGGTGGAGGTGGGAGGAAAGGATGGAGCTGTGGGGGCAATAGAGGCCTCAGGTGGAGGTGAGAGGAAAGGATGGGAGCTGTAGGGGGCCATAGAGGCCTCAGGTGGAGGTGAGAGGAAAGGATGGGAGCTGTAGGGGGCAATAGAGGGCTCAGGTGGAGGTGGGAGGAGAGGATGGAGCTGTGGGGGCAATAGAGGGCTCAGGTGGAGGTGAGAGAAAAGGATGGGAGCTGTGGAGGCAATAGAGGGCACAGGTGGAGGTGAGAGGAAAGGATGGGAGCTGTGGGGGCAAGAGAGGGGTTAGGTGGAGCCGAGAGGAAGGATGGAGCTGTGGGGGCAATAGAGGGCTCAGGTGGAGGTGAGAGGAAAGGATGGGAGCTGCGGGGGCAAGAGAGGGGTCAGGTGGAGCCGAGAGGAAGGATGGAGCTGTGGGGGCAAGAGAGGGGTCAGGTGGAGGTGAGAGGAAGGGATGGAGCTGTGGGGGCAATAGATGGATCAGGTGGAGGTGAGAGGAAGGGATGGAGCTGTGAGGGCAAGAGAGGGCTCATGTGGAGGTGGGAGGAAGGGATGGAGCTGTAGGGGCAAGACAGGGCTCAGGTGGAGGTGGAGGTGGCAGGAGAGGATGGGAGCTGTGGGGGCAATGGATGGATCAGGTAGAGGTGGGAAGTGACAGAACAGGAGCTGTAGAAGGGCAGTGGAGGACTTGGGGAGGGTGTGCGAGAGGAAAGAAAGGGAGGTATGGGGGAATGGAGGGCTCAGGGTGGAGGTGAGAGGAAAGAGCTATGGGGGATAGAGGAGGAGAGGTCATGGGGTTCAGGAGGAGGGCAGCGAATGGGACAGTCAGAAAGGCCAGAGAAGAACGAGGACAAGCTCCGAGGAGAGAAGGGCAGGGGGTAGGAAGAGGGATGGGAGGTTAGAGGGGGTAAAAACAGAAGAGGAAAGAAGGATTGAGGATGAGGGGAGGGCAAGTCCCGGAGGTGGTGGGGGAGGAGTAAATAGGGGGCAGGGGTAGCTGGGCTGAGAGTAAGGAGGAGAGTATGAGATAAGTGGGGAGGAAGGAGGGAGGGTCAGGAGAGAGGAAGAAAGGAGACGAGGGGGAGAGAGCGGATGGAGAAAGAGGGGGGCAGAAGAGCAGCCTTGAGCAGCCCCCGCCAGGCTGGGGAGGGAGAGGGGGGGCCTTAAGGTGGCTCTCCTGCCTCCTCCAGATCAGTGGCAGAATAGCACAAACACACATTGTGTGGGCGGAGCACCCTGCCAAGGCACTGAGTGCAAATGGATGAGTATACATTTACTATTCTTACCTCCAGGTCCACAGAAGGTGAACACATATATAGTGTCAAGCTACATATACATGCAGAGTTATCTACAGTGAAACCTGACTCACCCATAGAAAATGAGCTTCACAATATTCTTGGATTTTTTTGACACAAGCACCGTCTGCTCCCCTGAGGAGTCATTCTATCTTCACCCCTGGCCCACACCCCGTGGCACGCCTCATCACCCTGGGAGGGGCGTACCACCACCGAGGGGGTCTCCCATTGTATGGACTAAACTCCTACCCCCTCCTAAAACTCATCTTTCAGTACTAAGACCCCTTTCATGCCTTTTGAGATGGTATAAACGTGCACCTGTCCACAGGTACCACGTGACGTGGGCATCTTCACAGTGTGATAGACCTGCAGACTCATCACGCATGTGTACAATGAGAGGCTGAACACACGAGGTATCCTTACCAGCAGACACACACAGCCACATAGGCAGCCAGGGAACTAGCTCAGTGGGTGACGCTCATACTGCACTAACATTGTGCTGAGTGACTTAGCCGTCCATCCTTCTACAGTCGATGAGTACTCTAGCATCAGGCACTAGGGACAACCATCCTTTGGCTATGAAGTACACCATTGTGTGTTTGAAAATGAGTGCTGCAAAGGGGCGGGTCTTCCGGTCTGAGCCAGGTGCCACTGGGGGCAAAGAGAAGGAAGCTCGGTGCCTCCTCACAAGTGGGTGTGTCCTGAAGGGCACTGGCCCACGGGGGCTCCAGGCTCCTGTGCACTGGCCTCCTTCCTCCACTCCGGAGAGTCTTGTGTGCTGTAGGCCTCTCAGGTGAGTGGACAGGGGTCTGTGGGGCACTTCTCCAGTCCTCCCCTCCAACCACCCCCCCCAGCGCCTTGAGACCCTCATGGGTGAGTAGCGCCCTCTACAAATTTCTTTGATTGATTGATTGACCACAGGGACTACAGCTCAGAGAGGTCCCACAAGGGTCCCTTAGTGTCTCTGACTCCCGAGGGAGGGGGCAGGGGGGCAGACCAGTCCAGACTTACTCTAGGTGGTACTTTAGGCTCAGGCAAGCTGTACCACAACAGATATCACAAAGTGTAACACAACGACTGTCATCACTAAAGTTCTGTGTCCTGCTAGAGGATGCCCACGCACCCTCAAGGAGATGGCCACGCACGGACAGCAGGGTTGGAGTGGAGTCATGGTCTCCTGGGAAGCAGATACAGGCAGCCCTGGGATTATTTGCTGTGTTTTCTTCATTGCTGCAGATGCTTTTCTGGCAGACAGTCAGCCATTCACTCAAAGCTTCAGTAAGGTAGAGAGAGGGAAGAAGCAACGGGCAACCTCTGTGACTTGAAGCTGCAGGTGTATTCCAGCCCCAGAGCCAGACTTCTGAGAACCACTGCTTTCTAAGCCAGAGGGGGTGGGGGGAGAAGCAGGAGATGGCCTGGCCTGAAGTGAGTTAGAATGGTCAACTACACCAAGTGCTTACCCGGGGAGGATAGCTGCCTGGGGGCATCCACAAGAGGAGGGGGCTTAGCCCCACAGAGGGGTCACCCGCCCGTGCCTCTACTCCAAGGGTCCTCTACGATGCATGAAACCCATCCCTTGTGCACTCAAACATACACAAGAGGAGGGGGGCTTATCCCTACAGAGGGGTCCCCCGCCCCGTCCCTCTACTCCAAGGGTCCTCTACGATGAATAAAACCCATCCCTTGTGCACTCAAACGTACACAAGAGGAGAGGGGCTTAGCCCCACAGAGGGGTCCCCCGCCCTGTGCCTCCACTCCAAGGGTCCTCTACGATGCATGAAACCCATCCCTTGTGCACTCAAACATACACAAGAGGAGGGGGGCTTATCCCCACAGAGGGGTCCCCCGCCCCGTGCCTCCACTCCAAGGGTCCTCTACGATGCATGAAACCCATCCCTTGTGCACTCAAACGTACACTAGAGAATAAAAGGATGAAACACAATCTCATATTGTCCTACATAGGACAAAACATTGCTGTACACCAAGTATTAATGCACATGCTCACCAGATATGGAGTCATGTCTAACTTAACATGGGTAGAGGAGTAACTCCCTCAAGATGGACGGTGGAGTAAGTCCAGCTCACAGGCCATCAGGTGAAAAAGATGTCGAAATTGGGGAAAATTTTAAGAGGGTAAAGCAGAACAAGCATTTGCAATGCAATAGGTCTCGCATTTGTGAGAGTTAGAGCTATTGGCTTTGTAAATGAATGTCTTTTACCCATGTGTCTTGGTTTGGAGTGAGTGGATGTGTGCCATGTGCCACAGCAACCCTCCCAGGCCTGTCGCTGCAGGAGCGGGGACACAAGGCTGCCATCTTGGGAGGGTTTTTGCTTCATTCCTACAGACTGGCTGTGGTATCCTGGAGATGCAACCCT
This sequence comes from Pleurodeles waltl, assembly GCF_031143425.1. NCBI lineage: Eukaryota > Metazoa > Chordata > Amphibia > Caudata > Salamandridae > Pleurodeles > Pleurodeles waltl. The sequence goes on from NC_090451.1 coordinate 30,915,119, forward strand.
TTCTAGTGTTTACCTAAACGTTTACAGCACCAACAAAACACAAACAGGCACCTTTGTGGCATTTAACCCAGAGAATGAGGAGGTCAAAAGAGTTAGGAACAAAGAAAAGGGGGCAGCCATATATGTCTGCGTGTTAAACTTTTAAAGAAATTATTTCTCTATATTGGCAAAACCAGCCTAACCTTTAAAAAACATTGACTGTTTACAAAGAGAATAACAAGAGAGGCAGCTTAACTGAGCAGGAGGCTTCAAAGGTGTGCAGACTGGTGAAACAGAGCTTCAGCAGTAGATGGGCCGACAGGATAGGTTCCAGAGGTGCAACTTCTATGACCTTGGGTCAGTGTTTCAAGTGAAAATACAGAAGGGCTGGTACTCTGTATTCACCTCAAACACTGCCTTGGGATTATAGTCTTATGACAGCCCTCAGCTCAGGACTGGACTCTGTAGAACAGATGTGTGCACCTGAATCTCCTGGGCCTTGCCAGTGCCTTTTCGGTGCATACATTTGTGCACTTGCTGATGGTTTTGAAGTCAGAATTATCTCTGTTGGGGTGGGTACTCAATATCTGAAGTCTTGCCATCTGGACCACTCATAGCAGAGCTGGACGCATGGGTTTGGACGATAGTGTTTTTTTGCCTAGGTCCGTGGTGCTCAGTGAGGTTTCTACAGGGCTAGTTAATTGGAATTTTCTTCAGGCTATGGAAAAGATTCAAATGTATGTTTTTTGGGGGAATCCAAGGTAGGTACAGAACCATGTCAGAGTTTCTTAATACCCACAGAAGATAAATTACGTAAACATACTTTATACAGAACTTATTTACACAGTGGTTACCCTGCCATGGATCCTGCCTGTGTAGTCTATTGCAAAAAAAGACTTCAGTCACGACGCATTTGGGCTACATAAGTACAAGCAGTGGCTGGTCCTGGTGACCACAGTTTGTGAAACAACTTTTCTCCTGTTTAAAACATCTCATGTCAAAGGAGTCTTCACTGTTACTGTCCAGGATTGACTTTGAGATGTAGTCCTTGGGGTGTGTACCCATATAAACAAACACGCATATTCCTAAAGAAACGGGAGGCGTGGTGAAGCATTGAGAGGAACACCAGGAGAAGCAGGAGTGAGAAAAAGCCACTTGAACGGGAGAGAAAGATATTTTCTTGACATTTATTTTCCTTGTACTTGGTAACCACGGCAATCAGAAATAATGCATAGAGTTTACATCAAATGATGCATTGGAACATAGTAGATTTGTTACATGAAGCCTGGGGTTGGACGAGAGGAGAGCAGCTTAAACATTACTGGACTGTGACAGACGATGCGTGGATCATTATGCACAGAGGAGTCCAGAGGGACGGGGAGGCGCTCTGCGCCTGTGACAGCAACTGTGGGGGTATTCGAGGGGGGGCCCCTTCAAACAGGAAGCAGTGCTATTCAAGGGCTGCTTCCAGAACTGGCATCTGCAAGGTCGCAGTAGCTGTGAGGGAAATGTCGAAGCCATGAATTCTGAGAGCAGGAAGTGATGGAGTTTGCTACACTTATGTGCCCTAGGATACGCTGCTTCTCTCACTGTGGCACTCTTGTGTTTGCTTCTTTGCGCTATAGGGTTAGGAAAATGGCTGCCTCTACTAACAGAACTCTATTTGAAGAGGCACAATTTGCATTAAATGGCTCGACTTTTTATGCTATCAAGCTTGAGGCCGTGAAGTGCTTGGTTATGGAGTCACGATACTTCTTCCACCATTTTACAGACAACACCTTTCGCCATCCTCTTTCCTACAACTAACCTATGTGCTTGGTTGGTGACCCTCCGGAGGTTATCAAGAGCACAGGCCATTGCCTAGTGTTAAGCTCTCCTCAAGTCCGTGCTTAATGCACCCACTGCAGAGGTCTTGACAGAACGAGAATGTCACAGATTACAATCCTGACATAGCTTTTTCACCTCTTCATGTCTGCAAGGTCGATGCAAATGAACTATAGTGATTTTGTTAAGAATGGCACCTACTTTGCAGTGCTATGATATGGCAGAACCTGTATCACCAAGCGCTTTATAAAAAAAAGTTTTTCCCAGACTCCCTAACATGCACCAGACAAAGAACCTTAGGAGAGAGGATGTGGCGCAACGGCCAGAGCTGCTGACTTTGGAGCGGGGGAACACGGTTCGAGTCTTGGCGCCAGTTCAACATCCTGTGATTCTGGGCAAATCACTTAATCTCCCCTTGCTACCAAACATGAATGTGTAATGTAACTGGTGCTCATCAAATGGCTTTAGGCCCACAGAAGTAAGTATACTAAAAGTATACAAGAGGTGGTACGCTTCGTCTCGACCTTAAAAGGAGGAGGCGGGAGCGCTGCTACAGAAAACTCTGGGCTTTCCTCCTTGCGCTTTCCCATTTACATTATTACACAGATGCCAGTTACCCCATCACACAATTTCTTTGTTTTTAGAAACAAGAACAAAGTTATTTCAATTTGTTTTCAACTATCAATCTGAGGGAAGGGGGAAACATTTCCTGAAAGGAGTCTCTACTGCAGCACCCCTATGTTATTGGTCACTGGGTCCTACTAAAGGGGAAGTGGGGCTCTGGACGGTTACCGCACCAGATTATTAGTCAACAACCCCAACGTGGATCGTGTAGACCGGAGAGTTCAAAGAAAATGTAAAAAAGCAGCACTGTTGATTAATCTGCCTTGAGTAGTAGAAATAATTGTTTTACATATATTTATGCTGTGTTTGGCTATGAAATGATGAAGACCCGGCCCTTTTAGGGCTGAAACATGTTTATGAGTTAGTAACGGCATGTTGGTTGAAATAAAAACTGTACTGGATGATTCATATCCTTAGGAACACTTACACCGCCCACTTTATGTTTCAAAAGTTGCTCCTAGAATTATGGGGTTCCCAGTGCCTCCTTGCGTCATTTTTCCCATCATTTTTAACACTTGCCCAAGGTATGCGTTAAAGTGACGCTCCCATTGTTTCCAATGGGCCTCCCCAGGCATTGCTGGACTAGCGCCATTTTTTGGTGCTAGTCGACCAATGCGCCACAATAGTGACAAAAATGTTGACGCTATTTCTAACGTGCGCCATGGTGTGCTGTATGGTGCATCACAGCTGACGCGCCACGTTCTTGTAAACATGCCCCTTTGTGTGCTATATGAATGTGAGGCAGCTCCGTTAACCACCATCTTTGCATTATGTGTATAATAAAAATGTGATGGCACTGTATGTGAACATGTTGGGGTGACATGATCAAGACTTGTTCCTGAGAAGGTATCCTGCTAAATATTAGGGGCAATTTCTTCCTGAAACCTTCGGAAATGTAGGGCATGTCCGATCAAAGTGCTGCCACCAACAGCAACACAATAAATACACACGATAAATAGGTGCTTCCGGTCTGTTCCACTCACAGACTGGCAATGCCACGTCCTCACCCCCGCGGGGCTGTTGCGGGGCAGCCCTTGTATTAAAGGTACCTGAGCAGGGAGGGCAGTTTGTTGACACCGGTAGGACAGACCCTTATCCCTGTGGTGCTGTTGCGGGGCAGCCCTTGTATTAAAGGTGCCTGAGCAGGGAGGACAGTTTTGTAATGCCTGTGGGATGCACCCTTATCCCTGTGGGGCTGCTGCGGGACAGCCCTTGTATTAAAGGAACCTGAGCAGGGAGGGCAGTTTGTTGACACCGGTAGGATCCTCCCTTATCCCTGTGGTGCTGTTGCGGGGCAGACCTTGTATTAAAGGTGCCTGAGCAGGGAGGACAGTTTTCTAATGCCTGTGGGATGCACCCTTATCCCTGTGGGGCTGCTGCGGGACAGCCCTTGTATTAAAGGAACCTGAGCAGGGAGGGCAGTTTGCTGACACCGGTAGGACAGACCCTTATCCCTGTGGGGCTGCTGCGGGACAGCCCTTGTATTAAAGGAACCTGAGCAGGGAGGGCAGTTTGCTGACACCGGTAGGATCCTCCCTTATCCCTGTGGTGCTGTTGCGGGGCAGACCTTGTATTAAAGGTACCTGAGCAGGGAGGGCAGTTTTCTGATGCCTGTGGGATGCACCCTTATCCCTGTGGGGCTGCTGCGGGACAGCCCTTGTATTAAAGGTACCTGAGCAGGGAGGGCAGTTTGTTGACACCGGTAGGATGCACCCTTATCCCTGTGGGGCTGTTGCAGGGCAGCCCTTGTATTAAAGGTACCTGAGCAGGGAGGGCAGTTTGCTGACACCTGTAGGATCCTCCCTTATCCATGTGGGGCTGTTGCAGGACAGCCCTTGTATTAAAGGTACCTGAGCAGGGGATGGGGCCGTTTGTTGACACCGGTAGGACAGACTCTTATCCCTGTGGGCTGTTGCGTGGCAGCCCTTGTATTAAAGGTACCGGAGCAGTAAGGGCAGTTTGTTGACACAGGTTGGATGCACCCTTATCCCCGTGGGGCTGTTGTGGGCAGCCCTTGTATTAAAGCTACCCTACCAGTGAAGGTAGTCCGTCTTCTGTGTCACTGCCTCTCTGGCCTCAAGTTTCCACCAGTCAGGCCTTATCATTCCCAATGGACGACTCCTTTTGACGAGACACAGACTACACTGTCGTCCATGTAACAACTAATCACCCCCCCCCCCCCCCTGCCCTACGCTCCCCTAACCCTCGATCCGACTCCGGGAGAAACCAGGTCTGCAGGGTGAGGGAGGGGCTGAACACACACCTCAGCCCATGTCCAGTCACACCGGGGTCATTGACCTCTCTCAGATGTGTCACGAGCCAGGGAAAGTATGTTGGTAGAACCACCTGCAGCTGCTCCTGCGACAACCCCCCCCCCCGCATCACTGCAGCCCCCCTGCACACTCCCTGCAGTCCCGCTGTATCACCCCTGCATTTCTCTCTTGCACTCCTTGCAGCTCCCTCTTGCATTACCTATAGCTCCCTCTTGCATTCCCTGAAGCTCCCCTGGCACACAGCCTGCAGCTCCCTCTTGCATTACCTATAGCTCCCTCTTGCATTCCCTGTAGTTCCCTCTTGCACACACTCTGCAGTCCCTCTGTATCATCCCCTGTATTTCCCTCTTGCATTATCTATAGCTCCCTCTTGCATTCCCTGCAGCTCCCCTGGTACACAGCCTGCAGCTCCCTCTTGCATTCCCTGCAGTTCGATCTTGCATTACCTATAGCTCCCTCTTGCATTCCCTGTAGCTCCATCTTGCACACTCCCTGCAGTCCCCCTGTATCATCCCCAGCATTCCCCTCTTGCACACTTCCTGCAGCTCCCTCTTGCACACTTCCTGCAGCTCCCTCTTGCATTCCCTGTAGCTTCCCTGTCACTCTCCCTGCAGCACCCTCTTGCATTCCCTGTAGCTCCCCTGGCACACAGCCTGCAGCGCCATCTTGCATTCCGTGTAGCTCCCTCTTGCATTCCCTGCAGCTCCCTCTGTGACATTCCCTGTTATTCATCGTACACATTCTCTGCTGCTCACTCGGCCCATTCCCCAGTGTTCTTCTGGTGAACGCCATGCAGCTCCTCCTGCATATGTTCTGTCGTCTCTTTGTCGAATGGCGCTCTACGCGTTCAGGGCCATACATTGTGCATGTCCCCCGCAGCTTCTCCTGCACAATCAAAAAACTCCTGCACAGTCCCAGGACTCCTCCTGCACACTTAAAGGAATCCACACTCCCAGGACTCCACACTCAAAGAACTCCTCCTGCACACTCCCAGGACTCCTCCTGCACACTCCCAGAACTACTCCTGCACACTCCCGGGACTCCTCCTGCACACTCCCGGGACTCCTCCTGCACACTCCCGGAACTACTCCTGCACACTCCCGGGACTCCTCCTGCACACTCTCGGGACTCCTCCTGCACACTCTATGTATACTCCCGAGACTCCTCCTGCACACTCTATGTACACTCTCGGGACTCCTCCCCGCACACTCCCAGGACTCCTCCCGCACACTCCCAGGACTCCTCCTGCACACTCTATGTATACTCCCGAGAATCCTCCTGCACACTATGTACACTCTCGGGACTCCTCCCGCACACTCCCAGAACTACTCCTGCACACCCACACTCGAGAAATTTTATTCTGCCCAAGCCCAGTGACTTCTCTTCCAACCCCTCCGGCACTCTCCCCATGGCTGCTCCTGCACATGCACCGCAGATCCTCCTGCACATTCTATGCACCATCTCCTGCACACTCCTTGCGGCTACTCCTGCCCTCCCATTCCTTAAAGCTCCTCTCGCACATTCCGTGCTTCTCCCACTGCACACTTGCTACAGCTGCTCCAACACATTCCATTCCACTCGTCTTTGCCCTGTTACTTGCGTTACGGCTAATTATTCCTTACAGCTCCTACTGAACTATTTTCCTACAGCTCCTACTGCAGATGTAGTAGAGCTCCTCTGCACTGTTTTCTTACAGCTCCTTCGTCACATTCCATATAGCTCCTCTGCACTGTTTGCTTACAGCTCCTCCTCCACATTTCATACAGCCCCTCTGTACTATTTTCTCACTGCTCCTCCTGCACATTCCACATAGCTCCTCTGCACTATTTCCTTACAGCTCCTCTGCACTGCTTTCTTACAGCTCCTTCTTCACATTCCATACAGCTCCTCTGCACTATTTCGTTACAGCTCCTCCTCCACATTCCATGTAGTTCCTCTGCACTGCCTTCTTACAGCTCCTTCTTCACATTCCATACAGCTCCTCTGCACTATTTCCTTACAGCTCCTTCTCCACATTCCATGTAGTTCCTCTGCACTGCCTTCTTACAGCTCCTTCTTCACATTCCATATAGCTCCTCTGCACTGTTTCCTTACAGCTCCTCCTGCACATGTGCACACGCTGTGCTCTCCGCCCCTGGGGTGCTGCAGCTCCCCAGGAGGGTGAAGCAGGGAGTGAATCTCTCTTTACTGCCTCCTGCACCTTAAGAGAGCTCAGGGAGCTCGCGCCCCTCTGCTCCGCTGCCATTGGCTGTTTTGGGAGCAAGTCCAAGCAATCACTGCAGAGCGTCCCCACCTGGGTCTCTTACGTCATAGCCTTCACGGTCCTATCAGACAGCAAGAGCCAGCACCCGATTGTCAACAACAGAAGGGAAAGGGCGAGCCGGGGCCGCGCCGCAGGGGATCCTGGGACATGCAGTCCTGGCTGTCACGCATGCAATTACCGTCACCATGGAGACGGAGGTGATTAATGAGAGGCGCCCAGCCTGAAAACGCAACCCCCCCATTGGAGGGCCGGGACCCCTAAGCAGTCAGGGGGTCCTGATCCCTCCACCTGGCCACCACACACCATCCCGGGGTGCAGTCTGCCCACTAACCGGGGAAGGCAGTGGGCTGAGGGGGAGAACGGGTCCCAATCCTGGCTCCCCTAGTGCAAGGAAGGAAATGTCCCGTACCCCACACCCCAGGTTTGATCTCTGAAATACAGTATTATTATGGTTCACTAGACCCCGCCGCCACTGCACCGGCTGCACCAAATAGAAGCCACGCCCCTATCTGAGCAAAACTCTTGAGATTCTGCACTTCTCATCCCTTCTGGGTTTGTAACTTCCTCAAAAGTCAAGGAGCTTTAAGTGGAGATAAGCTTTTTACAGTGTGTTCAGCGACCCACTCTGGTGTCTGATGAGGAGGACACCTCCCAGCTGCTGAGACCTTCTCCTACTCCTGGTACGAGGAGCAGAGCTGTAGAAACCGCCTCCTACAGGTGCTACTAACAGCAGAGCTGTAGAGACCACCTCCTACTGGTGAAACTAGCAGCAGGGCTGTGGTGAGAGACCTCCTTCTGCTGGTGCTACTAGCAGCAGACCCGTAGAGACCACCTCCTACTGGTGAAACTAGCAGCAGAGCTGTGGTGAGAGACCTCCTCATGCTGGTGCTAGTAGCAGCAGATCCGTAGAGACCACCTCCTACTGGTGAAACTAGCAGCAGAGCTGTAGAGACCACTCCACTTGTTACTGGTGCTACTAGCAGCAGAGCTGCAGAGACCACCCATTACTGCTGATACCTACTGCAGAGCTGTAGTCAGAGACCAACTCATACTCAAGCCACTAGCAGCAGAGCTGTAGAGACCATCTCATACTGGTGAAACTAGCAGCAGAGCTGTAGAGACCATCTCATACTGGTGAAACTATCAGCAGAGCTGTAGAGACAACCTCCTACTGGTGCTACTAGTGGCAGACCTGTAGACAGAAACCACCTCCTATGGGTGCTACTAGCAGAAGAGCTGTAGAGACCACCTCCTACTGGTGCTACTAGCAGCCAAGCTGTAGTCAGAACCCACCAACTACTGGTGCTACTAGCAGTAAAGCTGTGGAGGCCACCCCTACTGGTGCTACTAGCAGCAGAGCCTCAGATACCACCCCCTACTGGTGATAGTAGCAGCAGAGCTGTAGAGCTCACCTCCTGCTGGTGCTACTAGCAGCAGAGCTATAGAGCTCACCTCCTGCTGGTGCTACTAGCAGCAGAGCTATAGACCTGTAGAGATCTTCTCCTGCTGCTGGTGCTAGGGGAAGAGCTGTAGAGACCGCCTCCTACTGGTGCTACTAGCAGCAGAGCTGCAGATACCACCCCCTACTGGTGATAGTAGCAGCAGAGCTGCAGAGACCTTCTCCTGCTTCTGGTGCTAGGAGCAGAGCTGTAGAGATCGCCTCCTACTGGTGCCCTTAGCAGCAGAGCTGTAGATAACACCTCCTACAGGTGCTACTAGCAGTAGAGCTGTAGAGAAGCTACTAGCAGCAGAGCTGTAGAGACCACCTCCTACTGGTGCTACTAGCAGCAGAGCTGTAGACTGAAGAGACTACCTCCTACTGCTGGTACTAGCAGCAGAGCTGCAGATACCACCCCTTACTGGTGATAGTAGCAGCAGAGCTGTAGAGATCGCCTCCTACTGGTGTCTGTAGCAGCAGAGCTGTAGAGACCACCTCCTACAGGTGTTACTAGCAGCAGAGCTGTAGAGACCCCCTCCTACTGGTGCTACTAGCAGCAGAGCTGTAGAACTGAAGAGACCACCTCCTACTGCTGGTACTAGCAGTAGAGCTGCAGTCAGAGAAACACCCCTCCTAGTGCTACTAGCAGCAGACTTTTAGAGACAAGCTCCTACGAGTGTTACTAACAGCAGAGCTGTAAAGAGAACCTCCTGCTGGTGCTACTGGCAGCAGAGACGACCTCCTGCTGGTGCTACTAGCAGTAGAGCTGTAGAGACCATCTCCTGCTAGTGCTATTAGCAGGAGAGCTGTAGAGACCACTTCCTGCTGGTGACCATCTCCTGCTAGTGCTATTAGCAGGAGAGCTGTAGAGACCCCTTCCTGCTGGTGCTACTAGCAGTAGAGCTGTAGAGCTCACCTCCTGCTGGTGCTATTAGCAAGAGAGCTGTAGAGACCATCTCCTGCTGGTGTTACTAGCAGCAGAGCTGTAGAGACCACTTCCTGCTGGTGCTGCTAGCGGCAGAGCTGTAGAGCTGTAGTGACCATCTCCTGCTGGTGCTACCAGCAGCAGAGCTGGAGAGCTGTAGTGACCACGTTCTGCTGGTGCTACCAGCAGCAGAGCTGTAGAGCTGTAGTGACCACGTTCTGCTGGTGCTATTAGCAGCAGAGCTGTAGAGATGCAGAACTCCCGCCATACACGGGGCTCAGACTATCTAGACAAAAACAGGAGATGCCAGGCTCACAGAGTACGTATGACATGACGTCATCACCCTGCAGGAAGTCTGGTGGATAAACAGTTCATTCATGCTGCCCACAGGGCACAGAGTTCGTGTCACACATATGAGGGAGAGGCAGGGGGGGCACCCAGGAGGGCGCAGGTGGGTACAAGGAAGGAACACCCTCAATCCTCGCATCCCAAAGGAAGGCTTCACGCACCCCTGGTGAGGGATCAGTGCACACACAAGCAGACCCCCTACCTCTTGCAGTCTGCGTACCCCCCAACCCCTCCTCTTCCCCAGTGGACTCGCCCTAGTCTGGCCCAGTCCACACTATAATTATGAAACCAGAAGCAACCAATCTTCAAAGGGGGGGGGGGGGGGGGGGGGGGGCGCTCCGTGGCCACACACAGGCTTGGCATCATCTCCAGAACACGCTGCAAGAAATTAATGAATGCGTGCCACGTCGGTGACAGGAGACTCATTCGGATAATTTACATTCACCCCCTCTAACAACGTCACGTCCCTCAGTGCCCCCCCCCACGTGTTATTGCTCACATCGCCAACAGCAGCCACATCACTCACAGTACTGTCCTACCTGTCAGGGCAGCAAAAGAACCGAAAACAGTCATACAAGAAGCACTGGCAAAGCCAATAGGCCTTGCTTTGCCACTACTTGTTCACACACGTTCCTGACTTTGCTAATGCTTGTATAATTAAACAAGCATTTGCAATGCAATGGGTCTCATCTTTGCTCGACTTGGAGCGGATATCGTAAATTCTTAACTGGACTTTTCTTGCCACATAAATTGAAAATGAAAAGTAAAACAGTTGACATAAGCGAGCGGATTCAAAGCGCCACGGCCGCCATGAGCACGAGTGCGAAGGAGAGACACAAAAAGAAAAAGAAGTTTGCTCGCAGTCAAACGCATCAACAATCATGCAGAACAGAACTTTTGCTAGCACGCATAATCCATTTGGATTGTTTTAAAGAACCAAAACTAATAATGACAATGAAAGAAACAGGATTTCCCAATTTCTCTATAAGTAATGTGAATTGACCAGTTTTGGAAAACAATTGTAGAATGTCACACAGCCAGCTTGGGACATCTCAAAAGGCCTTCTTCTGAAACATCAGCAGGCTTATATGCCAATCCCCAGTGCTCAGGTACTAAATTATATACTCCAGCCAAAAGGAAGAAGTAAAGCGGGGCAGCTTTTCCCCAAACAGGATCTCAAGAGTCACTCTGTAAGGAATTGAGGCCCGAGCCTTCAAAGTAGAGATTCTGCCACTAATGTTGATTGGGTAAGTACTCGTAGTAGGAACTGGCAGGTGGTGCATTTGTTAAACCTCTCCAATGGATTGCTAAAAGGCTTTAACATCACGTTCACAAAATAAAATGATGGAGTGTTGAAACTTTTCAAACACTCACCCCCAGTCACAGATCTGGGTTTAATCCATCGTTATTTTGCGTGCCATGTCACCCCCAGTTCAGACCCAGCTATATGCAAATCAGTCTTGACCCTGCTCCCAATAGGAGCAGTCCAGCCCGAACTGCCAGGCCAGGTCCTCCCTGGACAGGATTCAAGCATCCTGGGACCGGTTTCATGGTATCACCCTTCATGAGCCCGGCTAGCTTGAATCCAGTGGCGCAGCAAGCAAGGGACCCACGTTTGGGCATACCCTAGCCACTTAGGGCACATAAAGCAATATCCCAAAATAAAATGATGGACGAAGTGTTGAAACATCACGTTCCCCAGGGTTAGGGATTTCTTTGCAAGACACTTGCCTGTGGATTTCTTCTCAGAATCATTTTGCGACTTATTATTGTATGACCAGCCTGCTAGAGTCAACTGAAACCGCTTTAGATGTTTAAAGGTCTAGAGAAGGCAATGGAGGCCTCGTTAAATTGGTTTGACTGGGATCACACAATTTGATTTTAGTGGCGTAATTACCATCTGCTGAGGAATTTTATTGGATTACGTAGAAGAACTGTGTTTTCCAAGGAGGTTTTGAGGGGACTTATAATTTAATAAGAATTATAGAGGGGGGGTGTTGGGACAGCAATAATTCTGCATTTCTCTGGAGAGCGTGCTTCCCACTGCCTTGTGGTGATCTACAGGCAAGTCAATTAAAAGTTACTGTATGGTTTCTGGATCCCTACCTCAGTGAACATAATCATGCATGTCCACTGAGGACCTCCCTGTTTACATGGACTGTGACCCTAGAGCTTAGCTGATGTCTGAGGTCGAGGGGGGCATGCATCCTTCACAGAGAGTGGCTACTGCCCTCTCTACCAAGACAGTGGTAGACTGACAGTGGTAGCCACAATAAATCTATAGACAGGGATACCTGTATCCTTGTACCCTTAGTTGGGGGGGGTGGAGGGCTACTAGCCACCCTCCTGATCAAGTCTGTGCAGTCTTCTTTTTCTGTGGTCCTGTTGCCTTTGTCTACCTGGGATGAGCGTTTGAGAGCCAGTAGGTTCCTTACGGGAGAGTGGTGAGATGAGCCACTGTGTTTAACGTGAGCTGAGCTGTTCTGCTCGACATTCCAGCTCACCCATGGCCCTCCCTATTCCTTGGAGAAGCCTGGTGGGCTGCGCAGTAGACACTTGCTCTTATCTTTGTTTAGCTGCCTTAACTCTGCTAGGAGGGACTGTCAGAAATGGGGTCTTTGGTTGGCAGTCAGGTTACCCCCTGTCCAAGCAAGGACTCTCACTTTAGTCAGGGTAAAGAAACACAATTCAAATTATCCTGTGCCCACCCTCTGGTAGCTTGGCACTGAGCAGTCAGGCTTAACTTTAGAAGGCAATGTGTAAAGTATTTGTGCAATAAATCATACAAAACACAGTATGGCACCACAAAAATACACCACACAGTGTTTAGAAAAATAGGTCAAAACGATTAAAATGCAATAAGTATATGTTGAGATATCACTATAAAAGTGATATAAAGGGTCTTAAGTCTTTTAAAAGCAATCAAAGTCTCTTTCAAGCACAAAGTACCTGGTTTGCAAAGAACCGCAGAGGAGGAGATGCGTGGAAACAAAGGGGTGCACATCAATTTCTCAGGCCGCACACAGCAATGCGTCATTTAGTTTTCATGCAGGGACGGTTGTGCATCAATTTCCGGCACTCGGTCATGGATCCTCTTCGGGTTGCGGGGTTTTCAGATGCCCTGGGGATGATGGGTGGATTTCCTGCGCTGGCAGGACAGAGTCACAGGAGCTGCGTCGATTCGGCTGGTGTTGCATCGAATTTTCTACCGCATGGCAGGCGTTGCATCGATTCTTCTCTGGAAGTCGGGCTGCGTCGTTCCAGCTCGGCTGTGCGTCGATCCAGTGGGCCGTGCGTCGAATTTCCAGTCACTACGCTGGTGCTACGTCGATGTTCTCGATACAAAGTCGGACTGCATCGTTCCGGTTCGGCGTGCGGTGAAATGTTTACTGCGGTGCAGGCTGTGCATCGTTTCTGGCAGGCTGTGCATCGAATTTCACCGCACAAGGAGTCCTTCTTGTAGAGATGAAGTCTTTTTGGTCCAGAGGATTCAGGGAACAGGAGGCAAGCTCCATCCAAACCCTTGGAGAGCACTTCTTCACCACAGCCACCAGGGCAACAGCAAGGCAGCAGTCCTTCACAGAAAGCAGACAGGTGAGTCCTTTGGGCAGCCAGGCAGTTCTTCTTGGCAGGATGCAGGTTCTGGTTTCTTCTCCAGGAAGTGTCATAAAGGTAGAGTGTCTACCTCAGACGTGTCTGAGTTGGTAGGAGCAGAGGCCCTGTTTAAATACCCAAATGTGCCTTTGAAGTGGGGGAGACTTCAAAGAGTGGCTTAGAAGTGCACAAGGTCTCCTTTCAGTTCAATCCTGTCTGCCACGGTCCCAGCAGGGGGTGTGGCAGTCCTTTGTGTGAGGGCAGGCTACTGTCCTTTGACATGCAAGTGTCAGGCCCTCCACCCTGCTAGCCCAGGAAGGCCCATTCAAAATGCAGATGTATGCAACTGAGGCTGAGTATCCTGTATTTGGGGTGTGTCTGAGTGAGTGCACAAGGGAGCTGTCAACGAAACCCAGTCAGATGTGGATTGTAAGGCACAGAAAGATTTAAGTGCAGAGAAATGCTCACTTTCTAAAAGTGGCATTTCTAAAATAATAATATTAAATCCAACTTCACCAGTCAGCAGGATTTTGTATCACCATTCTGGCCATACTAAATATGACCTTCCTACTCCTTTTAGATCAGCAGCTACCACTCAGTGTGTGAGGGCAGCCCCAATGTTAGCCTATGAAGGGAGCAGGCCTCACAGAGTATAAAAACAAATGTAAGGGTTTTACACTACCAAAACATCTAAACTACACAGGTACATGTCCTGCCTTTAGCCTACACAGCACCCTGCCCTATGGGTTACCTAGGGCATACCTTAGGGGTGACTTATATGTAGAAAAAGGAGAGGTTTAGGTTTGGCAAGTACCTTTAAATGCCAAGTCGAATTGGCAGTGAAACTGCACACATAGGCTTTGCAATGGCAGGCCTGAGACAAGGTTAAGGGGCTACTTACGTGAGTGGCACAATCAGTGCTGCGGGCCCACTAGTAGCATTTAATCTACAGGCCCTGGGCACATATAGTACACTCTACTAGGGACTTATAAGTAAATTAAATAATCCAATTGGGTATGATCCAATGTTACCATGTTTAAAGGGAGAGAGCATATGCACTTTAGCACTGGTTAGCAGTGGTAAAGTGTGCAGAGTCTTAAAACCAGCAAAAACAGTATCTAAAAAGTGGAGGGAGGCAGGTAAAAAGTTAGAGGTGACCACCCTAAGGCTGTCAAGTCTAACAGGGATGATGGTCAGAGCCTCCTGGTCTGGAGGTAATTAAAATTCCTCTCTGGAGACTAGCCCTGGCTGATACCAAGAGCCTGTCCTGAAGGACAGAAACTCATCCTTGCATGCTCTGCGCCCGCAGTGAGCATGACACATGTGCCTCCTGATTGGAGGGGCACCCAGCATTCAAAAGTAGCAGACCCTATGACTGGATCAGCCTGTCAATCACAGGTGATAAAAGTCTGGCCTGAGTGGTCAGTGGTTGTTCAAGACTGGTCTTTGGTTCTAACAAGCATCTACAGAAGCCAGCTGTGGACCTGTGGTGTAAAGGTAGGGAAGCTTGCTCACCCATCTGAGTTTGAGAGAGTTGTCTCTGTGATGGGTGGATTATGCTGTGAAGGAATTTGACAGCCATGAAAGAGCAACAGGAGGATAAATCAGCAGCCTGGAAGCAGAGGACCAGCTGTGTTGTGAGGCTTGTCGAGCATCAGCTTGGAAGACAAGGAAATTGCAAACAGCTATTCAAGATAAGGAAGCTTGCAGCACATCAACAGAGACAGAGGGAGACAGGGAAGCTTAATTCCAGCCCTTGGAGGTGAGATCACTTTT
Source organism: Pleurodeles waltl (assembly GCF_031143425.1). Taxonomy (NCBI): domain Eukaryota; kingdom Metazoa; phylum Chordata; class Amphibia; order Caudata; family Salamandridae; genus Pleurodeles; species Pleurodeles waltl. The sequence continues at coordinate 30,930,163 of NC_090451.1, forward strand.
CCCAGACCCCTCCCCTGTACTGTGGGAGCCTGTGTGACACTGCCAGTTACCAACTATGGCTGGTGAAGACTGTCAAGGGGTATAGCCCCCTTACCTTCCTCCTTGTGATACCTCAGGGGACCAGGGTGTACTGGCACTCTGGCCAGCCAATACCAACCTACAGCTAGCCAGTGACTACTGGGCTAGTGGAACTCCAATAAATTGTGCCACTACATAAAGCACCTGTGACCAGATCCCTACCGCCACCAGAGATGTCCTTTCTAAGAACGGGAGGACACTTCCGTTCTTTGGGTGGTGGGTTCTGGGGCTGATCTGGAGCATTTGACTTCACAATATATGCTGAAACTACACTACTGCAATACAAGGATTGATATCATGGCTCTAGCGAGTGAGAGCAACCCTGTGCAACATGCTCTCTACTATGCAATGATAATTGTGTGTCTACATGCGAACTGTGTTTTTATAGTACTTAGCATCTAGGCACTTGTAGGAGGCTGGCCTGGCTTGTAGTGGGTACCAAGGGGTACTTACACTTTGTACCAGGTCCAGTTATCCCTTATTAGTGTAGAAGAGGTGTCTAGCAGCTTAGGTTGATAGAAAAGGTATCTTAGCAGAGCAGCTTAGGCTGAACTAGGAGACATGCAAAGCTCCTACTATACCACTGGTGTCATATGCACAATATCATAAGAAAACACAATACACAGATATACTAAAAATAAAGGTACTTTATTTTTATGACAATATGCCAAAAATATCTCAGTGAGTACCCTCAGTATGAGGATAGCAAATATACACAAGATATATGTACACAATACCAAAAATATGCAGTAATAGCAATAGAAAGCAATGCAAGCAATGTACAGTCACAATAGATTGCAATGAGAGCACATAGGTATAGGGGCAACACAAACCATATACTCCAAAAGTGGAATGCGAATAACGTATGGATCCCAAACCTATGTGAGCTTGTAGAGGGTCGCTGGGACCGTAAGAAAACAGTGAGGGTTAGAAAAATAGCCCACCCCAAGACCCTGAAAAGTAGGTGTAAAGTGCACCTAAGTTTCCCAGAGAGCACAGAAGTCGTGATAGGGGAATTCTGCAAGGAAGACCAACACCAGCAATGCAACAACGATGGATTTCCAGATGAGAGTACCTGTGGAACAAGGGGACCAAGTCCAAGAGTCACACTCAAGTCGGGAGTGGGCAGATGCCCAGGAAATGCCAGCTGTGGGTGCAAAGAAGCTGCCACCAGATGGTAGAAGCTGCGGATTCTGCAAGAACGAAGAGGACTAGGAACTTCCCCTTTGGAGGATGGATGTCCCACATCGTGAAGAAGCTTGCAGAGGTGTTCTCACGCAGAAAGACCACAAACAAGCCTTGCTAGCTGCAAGGGTCGCAGTTAGGGTTTTTGGATGCTGCTGTGGCCCAGGAGGGACCAGGATGTCGCCAATTGCGTGAGGAGACAGAGGGGGCGCCAAGCAAGACAAGGAGCCCACTCAGAAGCAGGCAGCACCCGCAGAAGTGCTGGAGCAGGCACTACAAAGAAGAGTGAACCGGAGCTCACCCGAAGTCACAAAAGGAGATCCCACGACGCCGGAGGACAACTCAGAAGGTTGTGCACTGCAGGTTAGAGTGTCAGGGACCCAGGCTTGGCAGTGCACAAAGGAAATCCTGGAAGAGTGCACAGGAGCCGGAGCAGCTGCAAATCACGCGGTACCCAGCAATGCAGTCTAGCGTAGGGAGGCAAGGACTTACCTCCACCAAACTTGGACTGAAGAGTCACTGGACTGTTGGAGTTACTTGGACAGAGTTGCTGAGTTCCAGGGACCACGCTCGTCGTGCTGAGAGGGGACCCAGAGGACCGGTGATGCAGTCTTTTGTTGCCTGCGGTTGCAGGGGGAAGATTCCGTCGACCCACGGGAGATTTCTTCGGAGCTTCTAGTGCAGAGAGGAGGCAGACTACCCCCACAGCATCACAGCATGCACCACCAGGAAAACAGTTGAGAAGGCGGCAGGATCAGCGTTACAAGGTTGCAGAAGTCGTCTTTGCTACTTTGTTGCGGTTTTGCAGGAGTCCTGAGCAGTCAGCGGTCGATTCCGTGGCAGAAGGTGAAGAGAGAGATGCAGAGGAACTCTGATGAGCTCTTGCATTCATTATCTGAAGAATTCCCCAAAGCAGAGACCCTAAATAGCCAGAAAAGGAGGTTTGGCTACCTAGGAAGGAGGATAGGCTAGCAACACAGGTAAGAGCATATCAGAAGGAGTCTCTGACGTCACCTGCTGGCACTGGCCACTCAGAGCAGTCCAGTGTGCCAGCAGCACCTCTGTTTCCAAGATGGCAGAGGTCTGGAGCACACTGGAGGAGCTCTGGACACCTCCCAGGGCTCACCCGAAGACACAAAAGGGAGTCCCACAACGCCGGAGGACAACTCAGGAGGTTGTGCACTGCAGGTTAGAGTGTCGGGGACCCAGGCTTGGCTGTGCACGAAGGAAATCCTGGAAGAGTGCACAGGAGCCGGAGCAGCTGCAAATAACGCGGTACCCAGCAATGCAGTCTAGCGTGGGGAGACAAGGACTTACCTCCACCAAACTTGGACTGAAGAGTCACTGGACTGTGGGAGTCACTTGGACAGAGTTGCTGAGTTCCAGGGACCACGCTCGTCGTGCTGAGAGGGGACCCAGAGGACTGGTGATGCAGTCTTTTGTTACCTGCGGTTGCAGGGGGAAGATTCCGTCGACCCACAGGAGATTTCTTCAGAGCTCCTGGTGCAGAAAGGAGGTAGGCTACCCCCAGAGCATGCACCACCAGGAAACAGTCGAGAAAACCGGGAGGATGAGCGATACAAGGTTGCTAGTAGTCGTCTTTGCTACTTTGTTGCGGTTTTGCAGGCGTCCTGAGCAGTCAGCGTTCGATCCTTTGGCAGAAGGTGAAGAGGGAGATGCAGAGGAACTCTGGTGAGCTCTTGCATTCGGTATCTGAAGAATTCCCCAAAGCAGAGACCCTAAATAGCCAGAAAAGGAGGTCTGGCTACCTGGGAAGGAGGGTTGGCTACTAAGAGAGGTAAGAGCCTATCAGAAGGAGTCACCGACGTCACCTGCTGGCACTGGCCACTCAGAGCAGTCCAGTGTGCCAGCAACACCTCTGTTTCCAAGATGGCAGAGGTCTGGGGCACACTGGAGGAGCTCTGGGCACCTCCCCTGGGAGATGCAGGTCAGGGGAGTGGTCACTCCCCTTTCCTTTGTCCAGTTTCGTGCCAGAGCAGGGCTGGGGGATCCCTGAACTGGTGTAGACTGGCTTATGCAGAGATGGGCACCATCTGTGCCCATCAAAGCATTTCCAGAGGCTGGGGGAGGCTACTCCTCCCCAGCCCTGACACCTTTTTTCCAAAGGGAGAGGGTGTAACACCCTCTCTCTGAGGAAGTCCTTTGTTTTGCCTTCCTGGGCCAAGCCTGGCTGGACCCCAGGAGGGCAGAAACCTGTCTGAGGGGTTGGCAGCAGCAGCAGCTGCAGTGAAACCCCGGGAAAGGTAGTTTGGCTGTACCTGGGTCTGTGCTAGAGACCCGGGGGATCATGGAATTGTCTCCCCAATGCCAGGATGACATTGGGGTGACAATTCCATGATCTTAGACATGTTACATGGCCATGTTTGGAGTTACCATTGTGAAGCTATACATAGGTAGTGACCCATGTATGGTGCACGCGTGTAATGGTGTCCCCGCACTCACAAAGTCCGGGGAATTTGCCCTGAACAATGTGGGGGCACCTTGGCTAGTGTCAGGGTGCCCACACACTAAGTAACTTAGCACCCAACCTTTACCAGGTAAAGGTTAGACATATAGGTGACCTATAAGTTACTTAAGTGCAGTGGTAAATGGCTGTGAAATAACATGGACGTTATTTCACTCAGGCTGCAGTGGCAGGCCTGTGTAAGAATTGTCAGAGCTCCCTATGGGTGGCAAAAGAAAGGCTGCAGCCCATAGGGATCTCCTGGAACCCCAATACCCTGGGTACCTCAGTACCATATACTAGGGAATTATAAGTGTGTTCCAGTATGCCAATGTGAATTGGTGAAATTGGTCACTAGCCTGTTAGTGACAATTTGGAAAGCAAACAGAGAGCATAACCACTGAGATTCTGGTTAGCAGAGCCTCAGTGAGACAGTTAGTCATCACACAGGGAACACATACAGGGAACACTTATGAGCACTGGGGCCCTGGCTGGCAGGGTCCCAGTGACACATACAACTAAAACAACATATATACAGTGAAATATGTGGGTAACATGCCAGGCAAGATGGTACTTTCCTACACAACCACCCCCACCCCCAAAAGAAGGACAATAAGACTAGCCATGACCTGATGAGTCTTCATTGTCTAAGTGGAAACATCTGGAGAGTCCATCTGCATTGGAGTGGGTACTCCCAGGTCTATGTTCCACTGTATAGTCCATTCCCTGTAGAGATATGGACCACCTCAACAATTGAGGGTTTTCACCTTTCATTTGTTTTAGCCAAAGTAGAGGTTTGTGGTCTGTCTGAACAATGAAGTGAGTGCCAAACAGGTATGGCCTCAACTTCTTCAGTGCCCAGACCACAGCAAAGGCCTCCCTCTCTATGGCAGACCAACGCTTTTCTCTAGGGGTCAACCTTCTGCTGATAAAAGCAACAGGTTGATCCTGGCCCTCAAAATGAAGTTGTGATAAGACTGCCCCTACCCCTAATTCAGATGCATCAGTTTGGACAATGAATTTTTTGGAGTAACAGGGGCTTTTTAGGACAGGTGCAGAGCACATGGCCTGTTTCAGCTCCTCAAAAGCTTTCTGACAGCTAGCTGTTCACAATACCTTTTTAGGCATTTTCTTAGATGTGAGGTCATTAAGAGGGGCTGCTATGGAGCCATAGTTCTTTATGAACCTCCTGTAATACCCAGTGGGGCCTAAGAAGGCTCTCACCTGGGTCTGAGTTGTAGGGGGAACCCAATCTAAGATAGTTTGGATTTTCCCCTGAAGTGGTGCAATCTGTTCCCCACCTACAAGGTGTCCCAGATAAACCACTTTCCCCTGCCCTATCTGGCACTTTGAAGCCTTGATAGTGAGGCCTGCCTTTTGCAGGGCCTCTAAAACTTTCCACAGGTGGACCAGGCGATCATCCCAGATGGAGCTAAAGACAGCTATATCATCTAGATATGCTGCACTAAAAGCCTCCAACCCTTGCAGGACTGTATTCACCAACCTCTGAAAAGTGGCAGGTGCATTTTTCAAACCAAAAAGCATTACTGTGAATTGGTAGTGCCCTCCAATGGTTGAAAATGCAGTTTTTGCTTTAGCATCCTCTGATAACTTGATCTGCCAATACCCTGCAGTCAAATCAAAGGTGCTTAGATACTTGGCAGATGCCAGTGCATCTATTAGCTCATCTGCCCTGGGTATAGAGTGAGCATCAGTTTTAGTTACCTGGTTGAGACCTCTGTAATCTACACAAAACCTCATTTCCTTTTTCCCATCTTTAGAGTGAGGCTTTGGTACAAGTACCACAGGAGAGGCCCATGGACTTTCAGAGTGCTCAACCACTCCCAGTTCAAGCATTTTCTGAACCTCTTGTTTTATGTAGTCCCTGACATGGTCAGGCTGCCTATAGATCTTACTTTTGACAGGCATGCTGTCTCCAGTATCTATAGTGTGCTCACACCAAGAAGTGGTGCCTGGCACAGTGGAAAAGAGTTCAGAAAACTGACCCAGGAGATTTATGAAGTGGTCTTTCTGCTCAGCAGTAAGACAATCTGCCAAAACTACACCTTCCACTAGAGCATCTTGTTCTGTGGAAGAGAAGAGATCAGGGAGAGGGTCACTCTCTTCTTCCTGTCCTTCATCTGTTGCCATGAGCAGGGTGAGATCAGCCCTGTCATAGTAGGGTTTCAGGCGATTGACATGGAGCACCCTAAGGGGACTCCTGGCAGTGCCTAAGTCAACGAAGTAGGTTACTTCTCCCTTCTTTTCAACAATAATGTGGGGTCCACTCCATTTGTCTTGGAGTGCTCTTGGGGCCACAGGCTCCAAGACCCACACTTTCTGCCCTGGTTGGTACTGAATCAGAACAGCCTTCTGGTCATGCCATTGCTTTTGGAGCTCTTGGCTGTCCTGAAGGTTTTTGCTGGCCTTTTTCATATACTCAGCCATTCTGGATCTTAGGCCAAGTACATAGTCCACTATGTCTTGCTTAGGAGCTTTTAAAGGTTATTCCCAACCCTCCTTTACAAGTGTTAGAGGACCTCTTACAGGGTGCCCAAATAGGAGTTCAAAGGGGCTGAAGCCCACTCCTTTCTGGGGTACCTCCCTGTAAGCAAAAAGGAGGCAAGGTAACAGGACATCCCATCTCCTCCTGAGTTTTTCAGGGAGTCCCATTATCATTCCTTTGAGAGTTATGTTAAACCTCTCAACCAGTCCATTTGTTTGTGGATGATAAGGTGTGGTGAATTTGTATGCTACACCACATTCCTTCCACATGGCCTTCAAGTATGCAGACATAAAGTTGCTACCTCTGTCTGATACCACCTCTTTTGGGAAACCCACTCTGGAAAAGATTCCCAGGAGGGTCTTTGCCACTGCAGGTGCTGTAGTGGACCTAAGAGGAATTGCTTCAGGATATCTGGTGGCATGGTCCACTACCACCAAAATAAACCTATTGCCTGAAGCAGTAGGTGGGTCAAGGGGGCCAACTATGTCAACCCCTACCCTTTCAAAGGGAACCCCAACCACAGGCAGTGGAATAAGGGGTGCCTTTGGGGTGCCACCTGTTTTGCCACTAGCTTGACAGGTGACACAGGACTTACAAAATTCCTTTGTGTCCTCTGACATTCTAGGCCAATGAAACAAGGGAACAAGCCTGTCCCATGTTTTCATCTGCCCTAAATGTCCAAGGGAATGTTGTGGGCTAGAGTTAGGTTAGGAGGAACTCTCTGTATTAAAGGGGAATCACCAATCTCCTGGCTGCTCCAGGTTATGGATCCCTTGCTTCAGTATACAAGAGGTTGTCCTCCCAGTAAACTCTGTGAGAGTCACTGACATCCCCATTTTGCTGTTTGACAGCTTGCTGTCTTAGACCCTCTAGTGTGGGACAGGTCTGCTGTGCCACACTCAGCTCCTCCCTGGCATGCCCCCCTCCACCCAAAAGCTCAGCAGTGTCTGCTTCCAGCTCCTCGGGTGAAGGTTCTGCACAGGGGGGAAATTCTTCTTCCTCAGAAGTTGAATCCACTGTAGAGGGAGGGATAGTAGGTAGGGATTTACCTTTACTACCCCTAGCTTTAGGGAGCACTTGGTCCATTGTTCCAGGATCCAAGTGATCCTGTCCTTTTTGCTTTTTGGCCTGAGCCCTTGTCAAAGCAAAAATATGCCCAGGAATGCCCAGCATTGCTACATGAGCCTCCAACTCCACTTCTGCCCAAGCTGATGTCTCTAAATCGTTCCCTAGTAGACAGTCTACAGGTAAATCTGAGGCAACCACAACTTTCTTTGGACCAGTAACCCCCCCCCCCCCCCCCCCCCAGTTGAGATTCACAACAGCCATGGGGTGGCTAAGAGTGTTGTTATGAGCATCAGTTACTTGGTACTGGTGACCAAGTAGGTGTTGTTCAGGGTGGACCAGTTTCTCTATTACCATGGTAACACTGGCACTTGTGTCCCTGTAGGCCTGAACCTCAACACCATTTATTAGGGGAAGTTGCTTGTACTTATCCATATTAAGGGGACAAGCAACCATGGTGGCCAAATCAATGGCACCTTCAGAGACTAGCACAGCCTCTGTGGTCTCCCTAACAAGACCAACCCCAACTAAATTACCAAATGTGAGCCCAGCTACTCCCTTGGATTGGCTATTAGTAGGTTTGCTCCCACCACCACTGCTATTACTAGGGGCACTAGGTGTAGCAGTAGGGGTTGTGGTAGTGGGAGGGTTGGTGCTTTTCTTTGGACAACTGGCATCAGTTGTCCAATGGCCTTTTACTTTACATAAATAGCACCATGGTTTCTTTACTTGATTAGAAGAGGATTTGGGCCCACCACCCCCACCAGAGTGCTTTTGTGGGCCTGATGAAGACTCATTTTTAGATTTGTCCCCACCCTTGTCTGAAGACTTACCATCCTTCTTCTTGCCATCCTTGTCACCCCCTGTATGAACTTTTCTGTTCACTCTTGTTCTGACCCATTTGTCTGCCTTCTTTCCCAATTCTTGGGGAGAGGTCAGATCTGAGTCCACTAGATATTGGTGTAACAAGTCAGACACACAGTTATTAAGAATATGCTCTCTCAGGATCAAGTTATACAGGCTTTCATAGTCAGAAACTTTACTGCCATGTAACCACCCCTCCAAGGCCTTCACTGAATGGTCAACAAAGTCTACCCAGTCTTGTGAAGACTCCTTTTTGGTTTCTCTGAACTTAATCCTGTACTGTTCAGTGGTTAAGCCATAACCATCCAGGAGTGCATTCTTTAAAACTGTAAAATTATTGGCATCACTTTCCTTCACAGTAAGGAGCCTATCCCTACCCTTTCCACTGAAAGATAGCCATAGGATAGCAGCCCACTGCCTTTGAGGGACCCCTTGTACAACACAGGCCCTCTCAAGTGCAGCAAACCACTTGTTAATGTCATCCCCCTCCTTGTAAGGGGGAACTATCTTGTGCAGATTCCTAGAATCATGCTCTTTCACAGGATTACTATCTGTAATACTGCTGCTGCCACCATGGGGTCCTAACCCCAACCTTTGTCTTTCTTTTTCTAAGTCTAAAGATTCCCTGTCTAGAGCCAGCTGTTGATGTTTAAGCTTCAGCCTGGACTCTTCCACTCTCAATCTATTGAGTTCCCTTTCTAACACTCTGTCATCAGGGTGGGTGGGTTGGGTATGCTTTGACACAGAGGAATGGTGTGAATGAACAGAGGGAGACCTGTCCCTAACAGTTGGCACCCTAACAACCTGGCCTAAATGAATGACATCCCTACTGTGATGAGAGCTCACATCAGTACCAGCTATGCTAGGGGGTCTGCTAAGGGGAAGATTGGAAAGAACATCATCTAACATTCTTGCTGGGGCTGCCCCAGAGTCAGAATGAGAACCATCTGCTAACCCCTCAATAGATGTGCCAGCTAAGGCCTTATCATTTTCAATGAGCATGTTAACTAACAATTTTCTAGAGGGATTCTTCCCTACCCCTAAACCTCTATCAATGCAGAGACTCCTTACACCTTTCCAGTTAAGGTGGTCATAAGCTGTGCTGGCCAGATCAAGAGTAAGACCTGTACCAGACATGATAGAAAGAGTTTAAGGGACAGAAAAAGAAAGAAAAAGTTTCAGAACTTTTTAAGGAAACAGAAAAAAAAACTTTTTCAACTTTTTGGAAACTTTTTAGAAAGTTTAGAGGTACTTTTCAGCACTTAGCAATAGAGTAAGAGGAGAAAAGCAAAACTTTTTGGTTAGGTGTACATACACTGAACTTGTTTTGTATATTTTTCTCTTATGAAAAGTACAAAATGACAAAGTGGTAAGTAGTTGCAAGTACTTATCCCACCGCTGCACAACCAATGTAGGAGGCTGGCCTGGCTTGTAGTGGGTACCAAGGGGTACTTACACTTTGTACCAGGTCCAGTTGTCCCTTATTAGTGTAGAAGAGGTGTCTAGCAGCTTATGCTGATAGAAAAGGTAGCTTAGCAGAGCAGCTTAGGCTGAACTAGGAGACATGCAAAGCTCCTACTATACCACTGGTGTCATATGCACAATATCATAAGAAAACACAATACACAGATATACTAAAAATAAAGGTAATTTATTTTTATGACAATATGCCAAAAGTATCTCAGTGAGTACCCTGAGTATGAGGATAGCAAATATACACAAGATATATGTACACAATACCAAAAATATGCAGTAATAGCAATAGAAAGCAATGCAAGCAATGTACAGTCACAATAGATTGCAATGAGAGCACATAGGTATAGGGGCAACACAAACCATATACTCCAAAAGTGGAATGCGAATAACGTATGGATCCCAAACCTATGTGAGCTTGTAGAGGGTTGCTGGGACTGTAAGAAAACAGTGAGGGTTAGAAAAATAGCCCACCCCAAGACCCTGAAAAGTAGGTGTAAAGTGCACCTAAGTTCCCCAGAGAGCACAGAAGTCGTGATAGGGGAATTCTGCAAGGAAGACCAACACCAGCAATGCAACAACGATGGATTTCCAGACGAGAGTACCTGTGGAACAAGGGGACCAAGTCCAAGAGTCACACTCAAGTCGGGAGTGGGCAGATGCCCAGGAAATGCCAGGGTGCAAAGAAGCTGCCACCGGATGGTAGAAGCTGTGGATTCTGCAAGAACGAAGAGGACTAGGAACTTCCCCTTTGGAGGATGGATGTCCCACGTCGTGAAGAAGCTTGCAGAGGTGTTCCCACGCAGAAAGACCGCAAACAAGCCTTGCTAGCGGCAAGGGTCGCGGTTAGGGTTTTTGGATGCTGCTGTGGCCCAGGAGGGATCAGGATGTCGCCAATTGCGTGAGGAGACAGAGGGGGCACCCGGCAAGACAAGGAGCCCACTCAGAAGCAGGCAGCACCCGCAGAAGTGCTGGAACAGGCACTACGAAGAAGAGTGAACCGGAGCTCACCTGAAGTCACAAAAGGAGATCCCACGACGCCGGAGGACAACTCAGAAGGTTGTGCACTGCAGGTTAGAGTGTCGGGGACCCAGGCTTGGCTGTGCACAAAGGAAATCCTGGAAGAGTGCACAGGAGCCGGAGCAGCTGCAAATCACGCGGTACCCAGCAATGCAGTCTAGCGTGGGGAGGCAAGGACTTACCTCCACCAAACTTGGACTGAAGAGTCACTGGACTGTGGGAGTCACTTGGACAGAGTTGCTGAGTTCCAGGGACCACGCTCGTCGTGCTGAGAGGGTACCCAGAGGACCGGTGATGCAGTCTTTTGTTGCCTGCGGTTGCAGGGGGAAGATTTTGTCGACCCGCAGGAGATTTCTTCGGAGCTTCTAGTGCAGAGAGGAGGCAGACTACCCCCACAGCATGGACCACCAGGAAAACAGTCGAGAAGGCGGCAGGATCAGCGTTACAAGGTTGCAGTAGTCGTCTTTGCTACTTTGTTGCGGTTTTGCAGGAGTCCTGAGCAGTCAGCGGTCGATTCCGTGGCAGAAGGTGAAGAGAGAGATGCAGAGGAACTCTGATGAGCGCTTGCATTCGTTATCTGAAGAATTCCCCAAAGCAGAGACCCTAAATAGCCAGAAAAGGAGGTTTGGCTATCTAGGAAGGAGGATAGGCTAGCAACACAGGTAAGAGCCTATCAGAAGGAGTCTCTGACGTCACCTGCTGGCACTGGCCACTCAGAGCAGTCCAGTGTGCCAGCAGCACCTCTGTTTCCAAGATGGCAGAGGTCTGGAGCACACTGAAGGAGCTCTGGGCACCTCCCCTGGGAGGAGCAGGTCAGGGGAGTGGTCACTCCCCTTTCCTTTGTCCAGTTTCGCGCCAGAGCAGGGCTGGGGGATCCCTGAACCGGTGTAGACTGGCTTATGCAGAGATGGGCACCATCTGTGCCCATCAAAGCATTTCCAGAGGCTGGGGGAGGCTACTCCTCCCCAGCCCTGACACCTTTTTCCAAAGGGAGAGAGTGTAACACCCTCTCTCTGAGGAAGTGCTTTGTTCTGCCTTCCTGGGCCAAGCCTGGCTGGACCCCAGGAGGGCAGAAACCTGTCTGAGGGGTTTTCAGCAGCAGCAGCTGCAGTGAAACCCCGGGAAAGGTAGTTTGGCAGTACCCGGGTCTGTGCTAGAGACCCGGGGGATCATGGAATTGTCTCCCCAATGCCAGAATGGCATTGGGGTGACAATTCCATGATCTTAGACATGTTACATGGCCATGTTCGGAGTTACCATTGTGAAGCTATACATAGGTAGTGACCCATGTATAGTGCACACGTGTAATGGTGTCCCCGCACTCACAAAGTCCGGGGAATTTGCCATGAACAATGTGGGGGCACCTTGGCTAGTGTCAGGGTGCCCACACACTAAGTAACTTAGCACCCAACCTTTACCAGGTAAAGGTTAGACATATAGGTGACCTATAAGTTACTTAAGTGCAGTGGTAAATGGCTGTGAAATAACGTGGACGTTATTTCACTCAGGCTGCAGTGGCAGGCCTGTGTAAGAATTGTCAGAGCTCCCTATGGGTGGCAAAAGAAATGCTGCAGCCCATAGGGATCTCCTGGAACCCCAATACCCTGGGTACCTCAGTACCATATACTAGGGAATTATAAGGGTGTTCCAGTATGCCAATGTGAATTGGTGAAATTGGTCACTAGCCTGTTAGTGACAATTTGGAAAGCAATGAGAGAGCATAAGCACTGAGGTTCTGGTTAGCAGAGCCTCAGTGAGACAGTTAATCATCACACAGGGAACAAATACAGGGCACACTTATGAGCACTGGGGCCCTGGCTGGCAGGGTCCCAGTGACACATACAACTAAAACAACATATATACAGTGAAATATGGGGGTAACATGCCAGGCAAGATGGTACTCTCCTACAGCACTATAATACTGTTTGGGGTCAGAACTCTGGCCCAGAGGGTTGTAGAGATGTTTGGTTTTCACTGTTTATCCCAGTCTTGTGAATATTAAAGAGCTTTTCATTTTAAAAAGTAAAGCGCTAACTGGACATTGATCTTATTAGCTGGTAGTACGGTGTGCACTGTATTCTGAATGTCTAAACCCACCTCACCTCTTTGAGTAAGCCTTGGAGTGCTCTGTCTCGCTACCCTGAGAGAGTCAGGTGCTGGAGAGGAGTGCTTGGTTATCCAGTTTTGGGTCCACTAGTACAGAGAACCCAGGACACCAGCCGGGAACAGTCCAGGTGATGCGATTGGAGCATAGTATCCCATGAGTGCTCTGGTGCCCATGAAACTGGGTCTAACATTGGTGGCAGCGGTGGGATTACTAGACTTCAAGCTCAGTGGGCACGTATGCCAGTTGATAAGTCCAGCAGATACTCATAAGCTATATGTAAAATGGCAGATATCACTGGAGATGAATTTGAACTACAGAGCTTGACCATAGAGGAATTAAAGCTAAACTGTGCTGACAGAGGGTAGAAGGTCCCAAGGTCTATGGCAGGGAACACGTGATTAGCCACATAAGAAAGTGCTTTGAGGAAGAGGTCACTGCAGTGCGGGAGGAGGAGAGCACTGTTGTCACAGGCCTGCCAAGTCTGCCAGGGCAGGCTTCCTCTACACTTGCCCCTAGGCTTTCCCCTAGGTTTTCCCCTACACCTGTCCCTAGGCATTCCCCTAGGTTTTGCCCTACACCTGCCCTTAGACTTTCACCTCCCCCTATCTCTAGAGATAACTTTTCCCCTGCCCCAGGATTCGCCTCCTTAGAAGGGACTTGCCTAGCTGAGACCCTGAAACTCCAGGTGAAACTCCATGAAGCTAAGGATTTAGCAGAGGAGAAAGCAAGGAAATTTGAAAGGGAGAAGCTATGGATGGTCCTCCAGGCAGAGGAGGAACAGCAAAGGGCGAGGCAGGAAGAGTGGGCTTGGCAGGAGAAGGAGAGGGAGAGGCAGGAGAAGGACAGGGAACTGGAGAAAGAGCGTATAGTCCTGGAGAAAGAAAAGCTAAGAGGGCTTAGCTTTGAGGACAGTGAGTCCTCTTCAAAGTCCAAGGGCACGGAAAACACCCTCAAGGTACTAAAGGAATTGATAAACATGTATGTCCCATTCACTGATATTATCAGTTGGATGTGTGCTTTTGATCTTGCATGTGAGGCTTAATGTCTGAATGGTCAGTCCAAAGCAGCAACTCTATTGAGTCGCCTCCCACGGAAAGGGACTGAGGTCATTGAAAGGATGCCTGAGAAAGAGTGCATGACGGATCTTTTGATTAGGCGGTTTGGGTTGAAACGAGCTCAGTACTTGCAGAGGCTCCGGGAGAACAAGAAGGCAGATGGGGTTCCTTTTGGGAATTGGGTCCATGACATATTGAGAGACTAGAATGAGTGTTTGAGAGGGATGGAAGCAAATTATTACAAGTCCCTGAATCAGGTGATGATAGCAGAGCACCTCCAGGAGAAAGGCTCTAATCTACTCAGACAGTATTTGTCTGACCTTGCTGAAAGGGATCCAGAGAAACTTGCAGTGCGGGCTGATAAGTGGGTTGCCAACAGAGCGAACAAGAAGCAGGAGCACCACAGTTCTAAGCCCAAAGGGGATAAGAACTACCAGCAGGCTGGCCCTAAACCAGAGGGGAAGGGCCAGAACAGTTCCCAAGGCTGTCATCCAGGACTGAAGTCCAAAGGGAACGAGGCCTCTGGCCACCACCAGAAGGGGAAAGGAGGGAATGATCCTTTCACTCCCAAGGTGATTACATTTCATAATTATCACCTAGAGGGACGCTTAAAGCCAGACTGTCAAGGGAAGGATACGGTGCCAGTGGCACCTGTGATTGCAAGTGTGCTTTCAGTGGGGGCAGACGTGAAGGGAGGCTCAACTGAGATTCATTTAGTCTCTAGGGAAATCTGGTAACTCGAACCAGAGGCCCATAAGCATATTCGCCCCAACTCAAGGGGGTATATGGGTGTGGCAAGTAGGTTCCTACCACGTGGGAAACTGGTGCCCACAGGACTATGGCTGAACTAAAATATCTCAAACCAGAGGAGATCATCCCTGGTTCCAAGGGATATGGCCTTGTAGCTAGTGGTGATGCCATGGAGTACCCTCTTGCCGGAGTGGAAGTAGAGGTGAATGGCAAGAAGACCATAGTTGACATAGGGGTGCAAGAGAAGCAGGGTGCTAGGTGCTTTCTGGGGAATGATCTGGTTGAACCCAGGTTAGCACCAGGCCCTGAGGCCTATATGGGCAGTATTTCATCAGCTAAGTTCATAAGGGTGCAGTCTGTAAAACCACTTTCTAGTGAGGTGGGGACCAGTCTACCGAAAGAGAAACTAGAGGGGAATAGGCCAGAACAAGAACCAAAAGGCAGATTCTGAAAAGGCACCTGTCTTGGTGTCTGAACCTCCTGCTCCAGTTGGAGGGGAGGGTGAGCATCTAGAGGTGGATAAGGTGCTGGGGTCTGGGTCCCTGCCAGAGCTGCAGGAGCTGCTTGTGGCAGGAGGAACGTCTCATGAGGAGGTTTGTTAGGTACAGGCTGTGTCCTACACTTGTGGGTCTGCAGAAGACTAATCAGGAACAGGTCTCTAATGGAGTAGTCAGAAAGCACAAGGTGGCTTGGGAAGATGGACTCCTTTACAGAGAGTCCTCTGACCCAGGGCCAGGAGCCAGCAAAAGGTTGGTGGTTCCTCAGGTGCACAGGAATTTCCTGTAGCAGCTAGCCCATGAAGTATCCTTAGCGGGTCACCTGGGCATCAAAAAGACAAAACAGGTTAGCACCTATGTTTTACTTGCCAGGAGTTGGTCAGGATGTGGAGAAGCTTTTGCTGTACCTGTCTGGCCTGTCAGGCCAGTGGCAGGTCTGGTGGCCAGACAAAGGCACCCTTCATATCCCTACCTGTCATGGGGGTACCCTCTGAGAGGGTGAGAAATGATATATTTGGTCTATTGACCCTCCATCATCCTCAGGCAACAAATACATTCTTGTGGTGGATCATGCCACCAGGTATCCTGAGGCAGTGGCTTTGAGGAGCACTACTGCCAAGGTGGTTGCTAGGGCTCTTCTAGAGATCTTTTGCAGGATTAGATTTTTGCAGCCTGTGGTTTCCGATAGGGGGGCGAACTTCATTTAATCTTATGTGAAGACCATGTAGGAAGAGGTAGATGTGACTTACCACTTCTCCACCACTTACCACCCCCAGACTAATGGTTTGATAGAGCGCTTCAATAAGACCCTAAAGAGCATGATGGGGACTCTATCTGAACCCCTCAAGAGGAAGTGGGATCTCCTCTTGCCATGCCTGTTGTTTGCTTACAGGGAGATACAGCAGAAAGGAATAGGGTTTAGTCCCTTTGAACTTCTTTATGGGCATCCTGTCCAAGGTCCCCTGACTTTGGTCAAGGAGGTCTAGGAGGCCAACCCTAAGTCCCCTACCCATGATGTGGTGGACTATGTCCTGGGCCTCAATAGGCTGATAGCCCGGCTCATGAGTAAAGCAAAGGGCAATCTTCAAGCCAGCCAGGATCTGATGAAGGAGCGGTATGACCAGAAGGCTATGCTGACTGGGTACCAGGAGGACCAGGAAGTGTGGGTCCTAAAGCTGATTTGTCCCCGTGCTCTGGCAGACAAGTGGTGTGGCCTCTACAAAGTTGTTAGGAATATTTCTGATGTCAACTATTTAGTTGACACAGGTGCCGAACAGGAGCCCCAAAGGGTGTTCCATGTTAATCAGCTGAAGCCGTGTCTCTGCAGGGATTACACAGTTTCTTTACTTGCAATGTTTGAGATGTGGAAGAGGAGCAACTCCCTGATTTACTGCAAGGTGATAAGAAGGATGGTTCAGTTGAGGGAGTTAAACTCACCTCTGGACTGACACCTGAAAAGCAGGTGGACTGTAAAGAGCTGCTGAGGAGATTTTCCCATCTCTTTTCACTTACCCCAGGGCCGACGTCTGTCTGTGTCTATGACACAGACACAGGAGACACTCTTCTTTTTAACAGCAAGACGTACAGGATGTCGACCGGGTCCAAGAGTGTATCAAGACTGAATTGGCCAAGATGCCGGACCTCGGTGTTGTTGAGCCCCCCCCATAGTCGCTGGTCTAGCCCAGTGGTGTTAGTACCTTAAAGCAAGGGTCAGCTGACCTGCGATTCTGTGTGGACTATGGCGGTCTACATACTGTGACAAAAACAGATGCCCATCCCATTCCCTGAGCTGATGGATAGGTTGGGTGCCACAAAGAACCTTAGTACTTTTGATCTAACCAGTGATTACTGGCAGATTGCCTTAACCCCTAGTGCCAAGGAGAAAACAGAATTTTCAACCCCAAGGGACCTCTACCAATTTAAAGTTATGCCTTTTGGATTGAAGAATGCTCCTGACACTTTCCAGCGCCTAGCTTACCATGTGTAGTCAGGCCTGGAAGAGTTCTGTGTGGCGTATCTGGATGATATTGCTGTGTTCAGTAACTCCTTAAAGGACCTCGTGATACACCTGGAACAGGTGTTGGTGAGGATGCAGGGGGCCAAGCTGACCATCAAGGCAACCGAGTGTCAAGTTGTGCAGTCCTGTGTTGTTTATTTTGGGCATCAGGTGGGTAATGGGAAGATTCGCCCCCTGGAGGCCAAAGTCCAGGCAGTGCTGGACTAGGAGGTTCCTACTACCCAGACCCAGGTAAATGCCCTTTTGGGCCTTACTGGTTACTACCGGAACTCTGTATCAAACTGTGGGACCATAGCTGCTCCTTTAACAGCCCTGACCTCTAAGAAGCAGCCCAGGAAGTTGATCTGGACTGAAGAGTTTCAGAAGGCATTTGATTAATTGAACTTAGCACTATGCAATGCACCTGTGTTGAAGGCCCCTGATTACAGTCAGACCTCCATTGTGCAGACGGATGCTTCAGACAAGGGAGTTGGGGCAGTTCTTGCTCAGCTCAATGATAAGGGAAGGGAGTATCCAGAGGGTTTTATCAGCTGCCGACTACTCCCAAGGAAGTAGAATGGGTCTGCTGTTGACAAAGAATGCTTTGCCATAGTTTGTGCCCTTCAAACATTCAGACCTTACTTGTTTGGTGCAAAGTTTGTGGTACAGACAGATCACAAACCCCTCAAGTGGCTCATGGCAATGAAGGGGGAGAACCCAAAGTTGCTCAGGTCATTGATATCTCTGCAGGGACTAGATTTTACTGTGGAACATAAAGCAGGCTTACAGCACTGTAATGCAGATGGACTTTCCCAACGGTTTACCCCACTGGGGAGTAATCACCGGCCATTCTGATCTGGGGGTGGGGAGCATATGTTGGAACGGTAAGGCTTCTGCATGTCTCTGGAGACCCTGCTTCCCCTGCCTTATGGTGATCTACAGGCAAATCACTTAAAAGTTATTGTAGGGTTTCTGGATCCCTGTAAGGAAATGCCTCCTCGGCATGGTTACCCCCTGACTTTTTGCCTTTGCTGATGCTAAGTTTTGATTTGAAAGTGTGCTGAGGCCTGCTAACTAGGCCCCAGCACCAGTGTTCTTTCCCTAACCTGTACTTTTGTTTCCACAATTGGCACACCCTGGCATCCAGGTAAGTCCCTTGTAACTGGTACCCCTGGTACCAAGGGCCCTGATGCCAGGGAAGGTCTCTAAGGGCTGCAGCATATCTTATGCCACCCTGGCTGGAGTCCCCTCACTCAGCACAGACACACTGCTTGCCAGCTTGTGTGTGCTAGTGGGGATAAAAAGACTACGTCGACATGGCACTCCCCTCAGGGTGCCATGCCAACCTCACACTGCCTATGAAGTATAGATAAGTCACCCCTCTAGCAGGCCTTACAGCCCTAAGGCAGGGTGCACTATACCATAGGTGAGGGCACAAGTGCATGAGCACTGTGCCCCTACAGTGTCTAAGCAAAACCTTAGGCATTGTAAGTGCAGGGTAGCCATAAGAGTATATGGTCTGGGAGTCTGTCATGCACGAACTCCACAGCACCATAATGGCTACGCTGAAAACTGTGAAGTTTGGTATCAAACTTCTCAGCACAATAAATGCACACTGATGCCAGTGTACATTTTATTGTAACATACACCCCAGAGGGCACCTTAGAGGTGCCCCCTGAAACCTTAACCGACTACCCGTGTAGGCTGACTGGTTTTAGCAGCCTGCCACACTCCAGACATGTTGCTGGCCACATGGGGAGAGTGCCTTTGTCACTCTGTGGCTAGTAACAAAGCCTGTACTGGGTGGAGGTGCTTCACACCTCCCCCTGCAGGAACTGTAACACCTGGTGGTAAGCCTCAAAGGCTCACCCCCTTTGTTACAGCACCCCAGGGCACTCCAGCTAGTGGAGTTGCCCGCCCCCTCTGGCCACGGCCCCACTTTTGGCGGCAAGGCCGGAGGAGATAATGAGAAAAACAAGGAGGAGTCACTGGCCAGTCAGGACAGCCCCTAAGGTGTCCTGCACTGAGGTGACTCTGACTTTTAGAAATCCTCCATCTTGCAGATGGAGGATTCCCCCAATAGGGATAGGAATGTGCCCCCCTCCCCTTGGGAGGAGGCACAAAGAGGGTGTACCCACCCTCAAGGCTAGTAGCCATTGGCTACTAACCCCCCAGACCTAAACACGCCCTTAAATTTAGTATTTAAGGGCTCCCCAGAACCTAGGAACTCAGATTACTGCAACCTAAGAAGAAGAGGACTGCTAAGCTGAAAAACCCTGCAGAGAAGACGGAGAAACCAACTGCTTTGGCCCCAGCTCTACCGGCCTGTCTCCCCACTTCTAAAGACACTGCTCCAGCGACGCTCTCCCCAGGGACCAGCGACCTCTGAATCCTCAGAGGACTGCCCTGCTCTAGAAGGACCAAGAACTCCCGAGGACAGCGGCCCTGTTCACCAAAGACTGCAACTTTGAAACAAAGCAGCAACTTTGAAACAACCTGTGTTTCCCGCCGGAAGCGTGAGACTTGCTACTCTGCACCCGACGCCCCCGGCTCGACTTGTGGAGAACAAACACTTCAGGGAGGACTCCCCGGCGACTGCGAGACCGTGAGTAGCCAGAGTTGACCCCCCTGAGCCCCCACAGCGACGCCTGCAGAGGGAATCCAGAGGCTCCCCCTGACCGCGACTGCCTGCTCCTCAGATCCCGACGCCTGGTAAAGACTCTGCACCCGCAGCCCCCAGGACCGGAAGGATCCGAACTCCAGTGCAGGAGTGACCCCCAGGAGGCCCTCTCCCTTGCCCAGGTGGTGGCTACCCCGAGGAGCCCCCCCCCCCCCCCCCTTGCCTGCATCGCTGAAGAGACCCCTTGGTCTCCCATTGATTTCAATTACAAACCTGACGCTTGTTTGCACACTGCACCCGGCCGCCCCCGTGTCGCTGAGGGTGTACTTTCTGTGTGGACTTGTGCCCCCCCCCGGTGCCCTACAAAACCCCCCTGGTCTGCCCTCCGAAGACGCGGGTACTTACCTGCTGGCAGACTGGAACCGGGGCACCCCCTTCTCCATTGAAGCCTATGCGTTTTGGGCACCACTTTGACCTCTGCACCTGACCGGCCCTGAGCTGCTGGTGTGGTAACTTTCGGGTTGCTCTGAACCCCCAACGGTGGCCTACCTTGGACCCAAACTTGAACCCCGTAGGTGGTTTACTTACCTGCAAAAACTAACAAACTCTTACTCCCCCCAGGAACTGTTGAAAATTGTCTAGTTTTAAAATAGCTATATGTGATTTATGTGAAAACTGTATATGCTATTTTTCTAATTCAAAGTTCCTAAAGTACCTACCTGCAATACCTTTCATTTGAAGTATTACATGTAAATCTTGAACCTGTGGTTCTTAAAATAAACTAAGAAAATATATTTTTCTATACAAAAACCTATTGACCTGGAATTGTCTCTGAGTGTGTGTTCCTCATTTATTGCTTGGGTATGTACAACAAATGCTTAACACTACTCCTTTGATAAGCCTACTGCTCGACCACACTACCACAAAATAGAGCATTAGTATTATCTCTTTTTGCCACTATCTTACCTCTAAGGGGAACCCTTGGACTCTGTGCATACTATTCCTTACTTTGAAATAGTGCATACTTAGCCAACTTCCTACATTGGTGGATCAGCGGTGGGGTACAAGACTTTGCATTTGCTGGACTACTCAGCCAATACCTGATCACACGACTAAATTCCAAAAATTGTCATTAGAAACTGATTTTTGAAATTTTAGCTATTTTTCTAAATTTTTAAAAGTCCTGCTAGGGCCTTGTGTTAGTCCCTGTTAGCATTTCTTTTAGAGTTTAAAAGTTTTGTGAAAGTTTGAATTAAGTTCTAGAGATAGTTTTAGATTCTTAAAAAGTATTCCAACTTTTAGAAACATAGGCGGTCATTCTGACCGCGGCGGTCGGCGGTCCCCGCCCGCCAAGCGGTTCCCGCCGAAAGACCGCACCGCGGTCAAAAGACCGTGGCGGTCATTCCGGCTTTCCCGCTGGGCCGGCGGGCGACCGCCAGAAGACCGCCGGCCGGGCCAGCGGGACAGCCCCTTCAACAATGAAGCCGGCTCGGAATTGAGCCGGCGGAGTTGAAGGGGTGCGACGGGTGCAGTGGCACCCGTCGCGATTTTCACTGTCTGCTAAGCAGACAGTGAAAATCTTTGTGGGGCCCTGTTAGGGGGCCCCTGCACTGCCCATGCCAGTGGCATGGGCAGTGCAGGGACTCCCAGGGGCCCCACGGCACCCGTTCCCGCCATCGTGGTTCCGGCGGTGGACACCGCCAGAAACAGGCTGGCGGTAAGGGGGTCGGAATCCCCATGGCGGTGCTGCAAGCAGCGCCGCCATGGCGGGTTCCCTGGGCCAGCGGGAAACCGGCGGGAAACCGCCGGCTCCCCTTTTCCGACCGCGGCTTTACCGCCGCGGTCAGAATCGCCCAGGAAGCACCGCCAGCCTGTTGGCGGTGCTTCCGCCGCACTCCGCCATGGCGGTCATGGACCGCCAAGGTCAGAATGACCCCCATAATGTCTAATGCAGAAGAGAATGTGTTGGAACTCGACCTCACACCTTACCTCCATCTTAAAATGAGGGAGCTAAGGTCTCTCTGCAAAATAAAGAAAATACCAGTTGGCATAAGCCCTTCCAAAGTACAGCTCTAGGAGCTGCTGGCAGGGTTTGAAAAAGCCAACCCCTCTGAGGATGACCTCCCAGAGGATGAAGTTAGTGACTTGGAGGAGAATTCCCCCCCTCCAGTCCTAATTAGGGAGATCAGGGCCCCTCAAGCCCTGACTCCAACTGTGATAGTCAGAGATGCTGCTTCCCTCACAGGAGGGTCCAGCACCTCTGTAATCACTGAGGATAGCCTCAGTGAAGATGACCTCCTGCTAGCCAGGATGGTCAAAAGATTGGCTTTAGAGAGACAGCTCCTAGCCATAGAAAGGGAAAGACAAGAGATGGGTTTTGGTCCCATCCATGGTGGCAGCAACATAAATAGGGTCAGAGATTCTCCTGACATGTTGAAAATCCCAAAAGGGATTGTAACTAAATATTAAGAGGGTGATGACATCACCAAATGGTTCACAGCTTTTGAGAGGGCTTGTGCAACCAGAAAAGTCAACAGATCTCACTGGGGTGCTCTCCTTTGGGAAATGTTCACTGGAAAGTGTAGGGATAGACTCCTCACACTCTCTGGAAAAGATGCAGAATCCTATGACCTCATGAAGGCTACCCTGATTGAGGGCTTTGGATTCTCCACTGAGGAGTATAGAATTAGGTTCAGGGGGGCTCAAAAATCCTCGAGCCAGACCTGGGTTGATTTTGTGGACTACTCAGTGAAAACACTGGATGGTTGGATTCAAGGCAGTGGTGTAAATGATTATGAAGGGCTGTACAAGGGGCGTGGCCAAGATGGCGACCGGAGCGGCAGCATAAACTGCAGCTCCGATCCCTGGCCCAGAAAAACATCCTGTTAGAGGCGCCCGGGCCCCTCCTAGAGCGGGTCCGACCGCCGTTAAGAGGGCTGCCCGGGGGCTGCATTGTTGACCGCGGCCAGAGATGCACTACCAATGCACAGCTGGCAATCGGCCGGATTGAGGCCGAGATCGAGATCGAGTCACGGACAACACGCTAGCAGCGGGCGCTACACAGTGCCACTCGGGACTCGGGACCCGTACCTGGAACACGGGTTTGCGCACCGCCGTTGTGGCGCAACATAATCGACTCTACCCGGAGGTGAGAAGCGGTGGGGCGCGCCGTCCAGTCGCGAGCACTCTGGAGGGGCGGTGCCGTCCAGGCCACCTCCGACACAGCGCCATTTTTATCGGGATAAGCCTTGCCGTGGTAGGCTTACCCGCTTCTCACCCAGTGAATGGGGCTCTCCGTGCCGTGGCTCCCCCGTTAATTTGTGGAAATACGACACTCTGCGGCCGACCCGGAGGTCGGGCCGCAAGGGACACGCCTTCTATCGGTGAGGCCCGGGAGTCGCGCCGTACGGATGGAGGGCACCATTAAGAACTCTACCTAGAACTGTGCGCTGATATGGCACGACGGCCCGTGAGTGACATCTTGTAAGGGCGGCGCCGACTGGAATCTCTTCACTGCAACGGGGCCCCTCGTGGGTCGAGACCTGTCGTGGTGGGCCTCCTCCGCACCATAATCATCGAGGTAGGCGGCCGGTGTGGGTGACTATGTCCTGGCCCCCCCCGTTTACCTAAAGCTACATTGCGCCCCGCGCTCCGGCTAGTGGTTAGACAACGTAAACTGCGTATCAACAGGCCCAACAAGTGGCGGCCAATACTCTTCACCACAGCATCCTTTGTGAACAATAGCGCCTAATTCTGCCATAAAAGGCCCACTGGTGCGCAGGAAGCGTCGCGCAGTATTGCATCATATCAGGGCGTACACCCCGAAAACTCACTCTGGGGCGTTGTTGAGTGGTGGCATCGATCTGTGGTATTCCTGCTCCCTGCATGGAGTGGCCTGCGGGGACAGTCTCATAAATTAACCGGCTCCAACGTCGCAGGCTGCGCTGGATTATTAATCGCGGCCAATTAAACGTACTGGTTCAATGCGGATTGCTGCACAAGGGGCCACAACCACAGCCCCTGCTGTACGGATCCTTGTCCTGCATTGGCCCGTGCTCCACCTCTAGGAGATCGAGGTGTCAAGAAGTCAGCTATCTGGGTGGGGGGAAAACGTACAACGGTCCTGGCCGTTTATAAGTGGAGTGCCTATTGGTGACAGTTATCGAGCTGAAGGGCGTATACGCATGAGACATCCCCCTTGAGACACAAGACACCATGTGCGGCTGCAACTTCCATTATATTGCATAGCGGGCTGCTCCCTATCCCACTAGTCTTACAAATTCACACCAGCACTGTAATTATTAAGATCCACAAGCGACAGCAAAAGTGCCAGGCTATTATCTATCTACAGTTTTGCTTGATCCTCGCCTTGCTCCTCCTCAACGCCCAGGTTGAACTGGCAGGACACTTGACTTGGTCGTACACACTGCTTCGCGTTTTCTCAGCACGCTAACGTCTAAGAGCTCCCGCACTTGCCAAATGGTCAAACCAAAAACCCCACGAGCACCGCTGGGCAAGATGGAACACGCCACCTCATCCTCCTCAGAGCCCTACGCCACCACGCAAGTGGCACTTCAGAAGCTAGAACTGACCCTACAATCACACACATCACAATTTGAAAAGATACTACAAGCCATTCTAGACACTAAAACTACTCTAGAAGCTAAAATAGGTTCGGTAACAGAAGATCTTAACATACTTCGCACTGACCAACACGCACTAGCTGATAGGGTATCGGAACTTGAAAAAGACACTGTGGCCCTCCCCCGCTCTGTGAAAGATCTCCAATCGCAACTAGCTCACTTATCAACAGAGGTGGATTCTTTAAAACGTAGAGCTGAGGATGCAGAAGGCAGATCCCGCCGCAACAATATCCGTATGGTGGGATTTCCCGAGCGGGCCGAGGGCCTCAGTGCTGAACTATTCATAGAGAAATGGCTTACCGATATTATTCTGAAGGATAACATCCCGAAGTTTTTTTCTGTCGAAAGGGCACACAGGATTCCCGCCAGGCCTCCCCCTCCTGGCTCACAACCACGTCCGCTTATAGTAAGACTCCTCAATTACCGTGACAGAGACCTTATCCTACAGCTATTCCGCAAATCTGGTCCGGTAAGCTTCGAAGATGGTGTGATTACAGCCTACCCAGATTTTACAGTAGAAGTACAGAAGAAACGCAACTCTTTCTACCATGTTAAGGCGTGTCTCCGAAAACACAACATTAAGTATGCGTTGTTGTTCCCTGCCAGACTCCGGGTACAAGATGACACCCGTACACTCTTCTTTACTTCTCCGGAGGACGCCTGGACCTGGCTACATGCCAAAGGTCTAGCTGATCCGTTAGACACAAATGCTTTGGGAGTCAATAGGCCCTCCTCCACGTCGGGTCGAAGACAGCGCAAAAAACAAGTCGCGAAGCCCTCGCCTGAACAAGCGCAAACTGAACGCTCCCGATTCCTGCGGGCCACATCCAGATTTGTTAACGCTTCACCAACTGCCTCCTCTACACAAGCGGACGTTGAGCAGGAACAAGATGCAAACTCTGATTCAGCTGAATCCACACGTGGCCCTACCCTCACACCACGCACAGCGGACGATATCTGCTAAGCAGTTGGGTTCTACTGGTTCTTACAAATTGAGGATAGCATCACAATTCCACTACACCTCCTTCTGGGCGCCGTCGACATCTCCCCGCTGCGCCGCGTGATTAGGTTGTGCCTCTGGGCGGCACACTCTGCATCACAAGTGAATAGGGCAGGGTAAACCCTAGACTTTGCACCAATGCTCCCTGACACCCCCCTACTCCATATGGACCATTCTCTCGTGCCAGCAATTGCTGGAATTGATTTTTATCTTTTAATTCAGTTGTTATTGTGTGTTGTTTTAGAGTGCACCTTTCTATTTAGTCGTTGGTTCTGTCACATGTTAGTTAATTGCAAATGCAGCAGCAAACGTACATGTCATAATTATTATAGTAACAGGATTACAGCTCGTAATATCGCAGGTACAAGTTACCCAATCTTAGCGTGCGCACATCACAATGTTTTTATGTCGTGGTCAGCAGTCACCCATTCCCTTGGATACACGAAAACCACAAAAATATCATGGCCACTCAAACTCATCAGAGCATAGTAAAATACAAGGTGCTTACATGGAATATTAGAGGTATGGCAACTCCACGGAAGCGACAAAGGGTTTATGCCTTTCTCAAGAGACATCAGATACATATAGCTCTATTGCAAGAAACACATCTTTCTAAAACTACGCTAGAAAACACACGCTCGAAATGGAAGGGGCAATTGCATGGCACAACTTCTTCATCATTTGCCCGTGGGGTAGCGATTTGGATCGCCCCCGGGGTCCCATTCACCGTGTCTCGCACACAATGTGACCCAAATGGTCGACACGTGATAGTTGAGGGCATACTGGATGGGTCCCCTTTAGCCCTAGTTGCACTGTACTCCCCAAATGCAGACCAGCGCGATTTCCTATCTACACTTTCTACCGGCAACCTTAACGACCCTACGTTGGAATGCGTTTGGGGAGGAGACTTCAACAGTGTCTTAGACACTCAAATAGACCGCTCGTTCCCCCCGCTTACCTCAGCTCCTTCCAATCGCGCCTCTCAAGCACTAGCAAGTTGGGCTTTAAATAACGGCTTGAGTGAGGTATGGAGGACGGCCCATCCCACCCAACGGGAATACTCTTATTATTCCCCTGTACACAAGTTATATACCAGAATAGATATGGTTTTTGTATCCGCAGCAGTAATTCAGAAAGTGTGCGGATCTGAATACTTAGCGCGCACTATATCAGATCATAATCCTTTATGTGTAACAATAGCCTGGGGTCACATACACACTCGCATACCAACGTGGCGTTTACAGCCGGAAGCTCTTTTAGACCCCCCCTTTCAAACAGATATAGCTAAAAAATTAGCTGATTATTTCCTGCTAAATAAAAACTCGTCATCATCCCGCTCTATAGAGTGGGATGCCCATAAAGTGGTGATACGGGGACACTGCCTTGCAGCCACGGTGGGGGTGAGAAAAGCACTTACTAAAGAGCTACAAACACTAGAGGTAAAAATCCGCAATGCAGAGAATGTGGTTGTTAGAGACGAGTCCATACTAACAACACTGAACTCGCTCAGGGCTGCCCATAACGAAGCAGATACTAGGCTAGGCAAACATGACTACAGACATTATATGACAAGACAGCACGCTGAAGGAGATAGATCCGGCAGACTATTAGCCTGGCTGACTCGACAGCCCTCACAGCCAACGCCTATCGGCGCGATACGCCTAAACCCCGACATTATCGTTAACACTCAGTCAGGCATCAATGAAGCCTTTTTCATATATTACCGCACACTTTACACGTCTCCTCCCCGTCCGCCGGAATCACACTTAACTGATATACTACAATTTGTCTCTCAAAACCAACTCATCCTTGATAACACCCCTATTCTGGATGGCCCCATTACCATTGAAGAACTGCGCTCAGCTTTGGCACAAATGGCGCGCAGTAAAACCCCCGGATCGGATGGACTTCCGGTGGAATACTTCAATTCTCACGCGAGTCATCTCCTGCCCCCGCTCGTAGAAGTGTTTAATGAGGCGTACCATAATTTACAACTGCCAGACTCCATGCGCGAAGCTTTAATAGTGGTCCTTCCAAAAGCTGGTCGGGACCCCCTGGATGTTAAATCATACAGACCGCTCTCCCTCCTAAATACAGACTGCAAATTATTAGGGAAAATATTAGCGAATAGGCTCCTCCCCTACCTACCGAGTCTGATACATCAGGACCAGTCCGGCTTTATTCCTGGTAGGAGCACCTTCCTAAATATTAGGAGGCTGCTCCATATAATGCACAACAACACAAACACCGAAGGGGTCGCCCTCTCCCTAGATATTGAGAAAGCGTTTGACACACTAAGCTGGAATTATCTTCTTTGCACACTCAAGCCGTTCGGCTTTGGACCTGGCTTCATAAATTGGATCAAAACGCTGTACTCTAAGCCCACAGCACGTGTAAAAAATGGTCGCATTATCTCCGAAGCATTTTCCATAAGCAGAGGCACCAGACAAGGCTGCCCATTGTCCCCCTTGCTGTTTGCCATTGTCATGGAGCCACTGGCAATCAAATTACGTAGCTGCGCGCATATGTGGGGCATCCCGGAATCTAACTCCTATCATATCATATCTCTATATGCAGATGATGCCCTGATTTATCTGCGTAATCACTCTACCTCCATGTCAGAGGTGCTGAAATTGCTGGACTCCTTTGCCCTCGCCTCTGGACTACACGTCAACTGGTCCAAGTCCAGTATCTTCCCTCTTGTCCCCATCCCGGCTGACGCACATACAACACTACCGCAGTATAAACCACCGTGGTCACATACAACCATTAAATACCTCGGGGTGCAGATTTACCACTCTGTTATAGATCTAAAAGAGGGCAACATTGACAGAGTAGTGAGATCCGCTCGCATCTCGATACCATTCTGGAGCTCACTCCCCTTATCCCCGATGGGCCGGGTAGCAATAGCCAAGATGCTTATCCTCCCGAGGTTCCTATATTATTTCACTGCCCTTCCAGTGTGCCTGCCACGTTCCTTCTTTAGTAAATTACATTCAATATTAACCGACCTACTCTGGGGCAAAGATAGACGCAGAGTAGCTTTGACCATAACACAACATCTGCAGGAAATGGGCGGGCTGGGCATGCCTAACTTCGAAAGATACTAGGCGGCCGCTCAATTGTCGTGGCTGACTGCATGGCTGCGTGATGCCCCTTCCACCGAGGGTGTAATGCTGCAGTCATGTATGGCCCCACAGGGGCTGCTGCTCACATTGTTATCTACCCCTCACTCCCTACCCTCGAAACACATACTGATGGAGGCAGCTCGCTTTTGTTGGCATAGATATGTCCATAGCAAGACCCCCTTCCCCCCTTACTCACCCTTGCTACCGCTGTTTCAATTACAGGGCACCCAAATTATTTCAACACATCATAACACACGTGACATAAATACACTGAAGGTGGGTGATCTATACTCCCAGTCCGCGCTGTACTCCTTTACGGAACTGGTGTCTGCCGGGGTGATGCACAAGGGGGCCTTTTTGACATACAGCGCCATTAAACGGCTGCTAAACAAGATTTGGGGCCTCGGCAATAACGAACCTCCTGAGTCCCCATTGCTCACTACTATCCTTACAATAGGTAGCGCAAAAGGAACCATAACTAAAATATACAATATACTATTAACAGCAGTCTGCACCACCCTGCCACACGCTAAAGCGCGCTGGGACATGGTCCTTCCTACACCATTATCACAAAAAACCTGGACCGCAGCTCTTGCAACGATCAAATCAATATCCCGAAATCCTCACCTACGCTACACCCAATTCAATTATATTCACCATTCTTATTTATCCCCAGCCCGCATTCTAAGAATATACCCGAACACAACTCCGTCATGCCCAAGATGTGCTACCCCGGCAGCCGACTTTTACCACATGGTTTGGAGTTGTCACTCAATAAACTCAGCCTGGCACCGAGTCACAGACGTCACAGCAGACATCTCATCCCTCGCATTATCCCCCACACCAGAGTCCTGCTTATTAGGCATACGTCACCGTACTAAGGGAGATAAACAGACACACAGATTCATAGACTTAGCGTTTGTTGTCTTTAAACGTCTGATCGCAACACATTGGAAGGCTCCACATGTTCCATCCCACTTGGTTTGGCTACGTGACTTACATAGTCGTTCACAGGCCGAGGCGCAGACGCTCAACCTATTGCAACGCAAGGGTCTCATTGAGGTGGGCCCCGAAGTCTGGAACACCTTTGTGGTGGCAATAGAAGCGCGCGATGACTTGCACCCCCCGTGAATAGTGCACCATACACAAATCTTACAGCCGGGTGGACACGGTCAGCAGGATACTTGAACTGCCTCAATTTCATTTAATGACATTGCTGATATTCTCATTATTATCCTCAGAGTATTAACCTAACACACCAGGCTGTTTTCACTGCGTACAAGACTTTACGCAGGTCA
Source organism: Pleurodeles waltl (assembly GCF_031143425.1). NCBI lineage: Eukaryota > Metazoa > Chordata > Amphibia > Caudata > Salamandridae > Pleurodeles > Pleurodeles waltl. Next base: position 30,959,912 of record NC_090451.1, read on the forward strand.
AACCCAGCTCGTTCAATGCCAATTCTGCTCAGCATTCCGCTGTACTCCGCAATACATAAATCCTTGCCCCACTTCTGTCCCCCGCTCTACACACACTTACATATATAAGCTGCATTCCTTCCTTTAACTTCTCTTTACCTCTGTCTGAGGTAGCAAATATTATCAATGACATTAGTCGTGCTTAGCTGCATTGTTATTCGGCAAGTAGTTGTCGCACAGTATTTAAGCTGTATGTTTCTTCTTTTTCTGCTCTGTTAGCAATATTTTATGTTTGTCTATAATTTGATTTCTTCTCTCTTTTTTTCATACCAGTTAATATGCAACGAGGCTGTGCAAGTTAATATATGTAGGCGAATAATTCGATAAATTATTAACAGCCAATGTACTGGTATGTAAATGTTATGCTTAATAAACAGATTTAAAAAAAAAATGATGGGCTGTACAATTTATTTGTGAAAGAACACCTATTAAGTAATTGTTCAAATGATAAACTGCATCAGCATCTGGTAGACCTAGGACCAATTTCTCCCCAAGAATTGGGAAAGAAGGCAGACCATTGGGTCAAGACTAGGGTGACCAAGACTTCCACAGGGGGTGACCAAAAGAAAGGGGTCACAAAGCCTCCCCAGGGGAAGAGTGTTGAGACATCCAAAGGTAAATATAGTAAAGAGTCTTCTACAGGCCCCCAAAAACCTGCACAGGAGGGTGGGCCCACAGCCTCTTCACAAACCAATTTTGGGTACAAGGGTAAAAACTTTGATCCCAAAAAGGCCTGGTGTCGTAACTGTAATCAGCCTGGACACCAAACTGGAGACAAGGCCTGTCCCAAGAAAAGTACCACTTCTAACTCCACTCCAGCTAACACTGGAACGGCTAGTCTCCAAGTGGGATCAACAGTGTGCACAGAGCAAATCAGGTGTCACACTGAAGCTACATTAGTCTCTGAGGGTGGGGTGGATTTAGCCACACTGGCTACCTGGCCTCCTAACATGCAAAAATACAGGCAGCAGCTCTTAATTAATGGGACAAGTGTAGAAGGCCTGAGGGATACAGGTGCCAGTGTCACCATGGTGACAGAGAAACTGGTTTCCCCTGGTCAATACCTGGCTGGACAAACTTATCCAGTCACCAACGCTGACAATCAGACTAAAGTACATCCCATGGCTATGGTAACTTTAGAGTGGGGAGGGGTCAATGGCCTGAAACAGGTGGCGTTCTCCTCAAATATCCCAGTAGACTGTTTGCTTGGAAATGACCTGGAGTCCTCAGCATGGGCTGAGGTAGAATTGAAAACCCATGCAGCCATGCTGGGTATCCCTGAACTGGTGTGTGTCAAGACAAGGGCATAGTACAAGGCTCAGGGTGAAAAAGTAGAGTTGGAGCCTGGAAAAAGGGCCCAGCCTACCAAGAGAAAAGGAAAGACAACTGGGAAACGAGCTGCAACACAACAACAAAAAGAGAACCTCTCTTCCCAGGAAGAAGTTCTGCCCTCTGGGGGAACTGAGCCTCTGGAGTTAGAACCTTATCAGATTAGGCCCAGGGGGACCCTCAAGGGAGCAGTTGTGTAAGGGGCAAGAAACCTGTCCCTCTCTTGAAGGCCTTAGGCAGCAAGCTGCTGAAGAGTCCAATGGCAAGAAAACTGGAACACATAGGGTCTATTGGGAAGATGGACTCCTTTACACTGAGGCAAGAGATCCCAAACCTGGTGCCACTAGGAGAGTGGTAGTGCCTCAGGAGTTTAGGGAGTTCATACTGACCTTAGCCCATGATATTCCTCTTGCTGGGCATTTGGGACAAACCAAGACGTGGGAGAGACTAGTCAACCACTTCTATTGGCCCAACATGTCCCAGAAGGTCAAGGAGTTTTGTGTCTCCTGTACCACCTGTCAAGCCAGTGGTAAGACAGGTGGACACCCATAGGCCTCCCTCATTCCACTTCCAGTGGTCAGTGTCCCCTTTGAAAGAGTGGGTGTGGACATAGTGGGTCCACTTGAACCTCCCACAGCCTCAGGGAACATGTACATACTAGTAGTAGTGGATCATGCTACTAGATACCCTGAAGCAATTCCCCTTAGGTCGACTACTGCCCCTGCAGTAGCCAAGGCCCTCATTGGTATTTTTACCAGAGTGGGTTTTCCTAAGGAGGTGGTGTCTGACAGAGGTACCAACTTTATGTCAGCATACCTGAAACACATGTGGAATGAGTGTGGGGTGACTTATAAATTCACCACACCATACCATCCACAAACCAATGGCCTTGTTGAGAGATTCAACAAGACATTGAAAGGCATGATCATGGGGCTCCCTGAAAAACTCAAAAGGAGATAGGATGTCCTCTTGCGATGTCTGCTTTTCGCTTACAGAGAGGTGCCTCAGAAGGGAGTAGGGTTCTCACCCTTTGAACTTCTGTTTGGCCACCCTGTAAGGGGACCACTAGCTCTTGTGAAAGAAGGCTGGGAGAGACCTCTTCATGAGCCTAAGCAAGATATAGTGGACTATGTACTTGGCCTACGTTCAAGGATTGCAGAGTACATGGAAAAGGCAAGCAAAAACCTTGAGGCCAGCCAACAGCTCCAGAAGTTTTGGTATGACCAAAAGGCTGCAATGGTTGAATTTCAACCAGGGCAGAAAGTCTGGGTTTTGGAGCCTGTGGCTCCCAGGGCACTCCAGGACAGATGGAGTGGCCCTTACCCAGTGCTAGAAAAGAAGAGTCAGGTCACCTACCTGGTGGACCTAGGCACTAGCAGGACCCCCGAGAGGGTGATCCATGTGAACCGCCTTAAGCTCTTCCATGACAGGGCTGATGTGAATCTGTTAATGGTAACAGAGGAGGACCAGGAAGCTGAGAGTGAACCTCTCCATGATCTCCTCTCCACAGACCCTAAAGATGGCTCAGTTGATGGCCAACAGCAATCTGACTGCAGGAAGGTCCTACAACAGTTTGCTGAGCTCTTTTCCCTAACCCCTGATCAGACACACCTGTGTACCCATGATGTGGACACAGGAGACAGCATGCCTGTCAAAAACAAAATATTCAGACAGTCTGACCAAGTTAAGGAAAGCATCAAAGTGGAAGTCCACAAGATGCTGGAATTGGGAGTCATTGAGCACTCTGACAGCCCTTGGGCTAGCCCAGTGGTCTTAGTCCCCAAACCTCACACCAAAGATGGAAAGAGAGAGATGAGGTTTTGTGTGGACTACAGAGGACTTCATTCTGTCACCAAGACAGATGCCCATCCCATTCCAAGGGCAGCTGAACTCATAGACAAACTAGGTGCTGCCAAATACTTGAGTACCTTTGACTTGACAGCAGGGTACTGGCAAATCAGAATTGCACCAGGAGCAAAAGAAAAGACAGCATTCTCCACACGTGATGGGCATTATCAGTTCACTGTTATGCCCTTTGGTTTAAAGAATGCCCCTGCCACCTTCCAAAGGTTGGGGAATCAAGTCCTTGCTGGCTTGGAGTCCTTTAGTGCAGCTTATCTTGACGATATTGCTGTCTTTAGCTCCAGCTGGCAGGATCACCTGGTCCACCTGAAGAAGGTTTTGAAGGCTCTGCAGTCAGCAGGCCTCTCTATCAAGGCATCCAAATGCCAGATAGGGCAGGGAACTGTGGTTTACTTGGGACACCTTGAAGGTGGAGGCCAAGTTCAGCCACTCCAGCCTAAGATCCAGACTGTTCTGGACTGGGCAGCTCCAAAAACCCAGACTCAAGTCAGGGCATTCCTTGGCTTGACTGGGTACTACAAGAGGTTTGTGAAGGGATATGGATCCATAGTGACAGCCCTCACAGAACTTACCTCCAAGAAAATGCCCAAGAAAGTAAACTGGACTGTAGAATGCCAACAGGCCTTTGACACCCTGAAACAAGCAATGTGCACAGCACCAGTTCTAAAAGCTCCAGATTACTCCAAGCAGTTCATTGTGCAGACAGATGCCTCTGAACATGGGATAGGGGCAGTTTTGTCCCAAACAAATGATGATGGCCTTGACCAGCCTGTTGCTTTCATTAGCAGGAGGTTACTCCCCAGGGAGCAGCGTTGGAGTGCCATTGAGAGGGAGGCCTTTGCTGTGGTTTGGTCCCTGAAGGCGCTGAGACCATACCTCTTTGGTACTCACTTTGTAGTTCAGACTGACCACAGACCTCTCAGATGGCTGATGCAAATGAAAGGAGAAAATCCAAAACTGTTGAGGTGGTCCATCTCCCTACAGGGAATGGACTTTATAGTGGAACACAGACCTGGGACTGCCCATGCCAATGCAAATGGCCTTTCCAGGTTCTTCCACTTAGAAAATGAAGACTCTCTTGGGAAAGGTTAGTCTCATCCTCTTTCGTTTGGGGGGGGGGGGGGTTGTGTAAGGAAATGCTTCCTTGGCATGGTTACCCCCTGACCTTTTGCCTTTGCTGATGCTAAGTTTTGATTTGAAAGTGTGCTGAGGCCTGCTAACCAGGCCCCAGCACCAGTGTTCTTTCCCTAACCTGTACTTTTGTTTCCACAATTGGCACACCCTGGCATCCAGGTAAGTCCCTTGTAACTGGTACCCCTGGTACCAAGGGCCCTGATGCCAGGGAAGGTCTCTAAGGGCTGCAGCATATCTTATGCCACCCTGGGGTCCCCTCACTCAGCACACACTGCTTGCCAGCTTGTGTGTGCTAGTGGGGATAAAAAGACTAAGTCGACATGGCACTCCCCTCAGGGTGCGATGCCAACCTCACACTGCCTATGAAGTATAGATAAGTCACCCCTCTAGCAGGCCTTACAGCCCTAAGGCAGGGTGCACTATACCATAGGTGAGGGCACAAGTGCATGAGCACTGTGCCCCTACAGTGTCTAAGCAAAACCTTAGACATTGTAAGTGCAGGGTAGCCATAAGAGTATATGGTCTGGGAGTCTGTCATGCACGAACTCCACAGCACCATAATGGCTACGCTGAAAACTGTGAAGTTTGGTATCAAACTTCTCAGCACAATAAATGCACACTGATGCCAGTGTACATTTTATTGTAACATACACCCCAGAGGGCACCTTAGAGGTGCCCCCTGAAACCTTAACCGACTACCCGTGTAGGCTGACTGGTTTTAGCAGTCTGCCACACTCCAGACATGTTGCTGGACACATGGGGAGAGTGCCTTTGTCACTCTGTGGCTAGTAACAAAGCCTGTACTGGGTGGAGGTGCTTCCCACCTCCCCCTGCAGGAACTGTAACACCTGGCGGTGAGCCTCAAAGGCTCACCACCTTTGTTACAGCACCCCAGAGCACTCCAGCTAGTGGAGTTGCCCGCCCCCTCCGGCCACGGCCCCACTTTTGGCAGCAAGGCCGGAGGAGATAATGAGAAAAACAAGGAGGAGTCACTGGCCAGTCAGGACAGCCCCTAAGGTGTCCTGAACTGAGGTGACTCTGACTTTTAGAAATCCTCCATCTTGCAGATGGAGGATTCCCCCAATAGGGATAGGAATGTGCCCCCCTCCCCTTGGGAGGAGGCACAAAGAGGGTGTACCCACCCTCAGGGCTAGTAGCCATTGGCTACTAACCCCCCAGACCTAAACACGCCCTTAAATTTAGTATTTAAGGGCTCCCCAGAACCTAGGAACTCAGATTCCTGCAACCTAAGAAGAAGAGGACTGCTAAGCTGAAAAACACTACGGAGAAACCAACTGCTTTGGCCCCAGCTCTACCGGCCTGTCTCCCCACTTCTAAAGACACTGCTCCAGCAACGCTCTCCCCAGGGACCAGCGACCTCTGAATCCTCAGAGGACTGCCCTGCTCTAGAAGGACCAAGAACTCCCGAGGACAGCGGCCCTGTTCACCAAAGACTGCAACTTTGAAACAAAGCAGCAACTTTGAAACAACTTGTGTTTCCAGCCGGAAGCGTGAGACTTGCTACTCTGCACCCGAACTCTGCACCCGACGCCCCCAGCTCGACTTGTGGAGAACAAACACTTCAGGGAGGACTCCCCGGCGACTGCGAGACCGTGAGTAGCCAGAGTTGACCCCCCTGAGCCCCCACAGCGACACCTGCAGAGGGAATCCCGAGGCTCCCCCTGACCGCGACTGCCTGCTCCTCAGATCCCGACGCCTGGTAAAGACTCTGCACCCGCAGCCCCCAGGACCGGAAGGATCCGAACTCCAGTGCAGGAGTGACCCCCAGGAGGCCCTCTCCCTTGCCCAGGTGGTGGCTACCCCGAGGAGCCCCCCCCCTTGCCTGCCTGCATCGCTGAAGAGACCCCTTGGTCTCCCATTGATTTCAATTACAAACCCGACGCTTGTTTGCACACTGCACCCGGCCGCCCCCGTGCCGCTGAGGGTGTACTTTCTGTGTGGACTTGTGTCCCCCCCGGTGCCCTACAAAACCCCCCTGGTCTGCCCTCCGAAGACGCGGGTACTTACCTGCTGGCAGACTGGAACCTGGGCACCCCCTTCTCCACTGAAGCCTATGTGTTTTGGGCACCACTTTGACCTCTGCACCTGACCGGCCCCGAGCTGCTGGTGTGGTAACTTTGGGGTTGCTCTGAACCCCCAACGGTGGGCTACCTTGGACCCAAACTTGAACCCCGTAGGTGGTTTACTTACTTGCAAAAACTAACAAACTCTTACTCCCCCCAGGAACTGTTGAAAATTGCACTGTGTCTAGTTTTAAAATAGCTATTTGTGATTTATGTGAAAACTGTATATGCTATTTTTCTAATTCAAAGTTCCTAAAGTACCTACCTGCAATACCTTTCATTTGAAGTATTACATGTAAATCTTGAACCTGTGGTTCTTAAAATAAACTAAGAAAATATATTTTTCTATACAAAAACCTATTGGCCTGGAATTGTCTCTGAGTGTGTGTTCCTCATTTATTGCTTGGGTATTTACAACAAATGCTTAACACTACTCCTTTGATAAGCATACTGCTCGACCACACTACCACAAAATAGAGCATTAGCATTATCTCTTTTTGCCACTATCTTACCTCTAAGGGGAACCCTTGGACTCTGTGCATACTATTCCTTACTTTGAAATAGTGCATACAGAGCCAACTTCCTACAATCCCTACCCCAGTGAACATGACAAGCATGTATGTCCACTAAGGATCTCCCTGTTTACATGGGCTGAGATCCTAGAGCTCCATTCTGAGGTAAAGGGGGGCATACAGAGTGCACCCCTATTTCACAGTGAGTGGCTACTGCCCTCTCTACCAAGGCAGTGGTAGACTGACAGTGGTGGCAGTAATAAATCTATAGTCAGGTATACCTGTATCCTTGTACCCTTGAGGGATGTGGGGGGAGGCTACTGGCCACCCTCCTGATCAACTCTGTGCAAATCTTCTTTGCCTGTGGTCCTGTTGCCTTTGTCTACCTAGGATGTGTGTTTGAGAGTCAGTAGGTTCCCTAGAGGAGAATGACGAGGTAAGCCATTGAGTTTAATGTGAGCTGAGCTGTTCTGCTTGACATTCCAGCTCCCCTGTGCGCCTCCCTATTCCTTGGAGAAGCCTGGTGGGCTGGGGGTAGACACTTGCTCGTATCTGTGTTTAGCTACCCTAACTCTGACAGGAGGGATGATGGTCAGTGCCTCCTGGCCAGGAGTGAATTAAAATTAATCTCTGGGGAATAGCCTGGGCTGATACCAAGAGCCTGTCCTGAAGGTCAGAAACTCATCATTGCACACGCAGTGAGCATGCCACACAAGTGCCTCCTGGTTGGAAGGGCACCCAGCATTCAAAAGTAGCAGACCCTCTGATTGGATCAGCCTATCAATCAGAGGTGATAAAAGTCTGGCCTGAGTGGTTGTTCAGGGCTGGCCTTCGGTTCTAACAAGCATTTACAGAAGCCAGCTGTGGGCCTGTGGTGTAAAGGCAGGGAAGCTTGCTCACTGCGTCTGAACTTGAGAGAGATTTTGCTGTGCTGGATGGATTCTGCTGTGAAGGAATTTTCCAGCTGTGAAAGAGCAAAAGGATCAATCAGCAGTCTGGAAGCAGAGGACCAGCTCTGTTGTGAGGCTTGTCGAGCATTGGCTTTGAAGACAAGGAAATTGCAAATAGCTGCTCAAGATAAGGACGCTTGTAGCACATCAACAGAGCCAGAGGGAGATGGGAAAGCTTGATTCCAGTCTTTCAAGGTGAGATCACTTTGCCCAGACCCCTCCTCTATACTGTGAGAGCCTGTGATACTTCCAGTTTCCATCTGTAGCTGGGAAAGAGTGTCCTGTGAGAAAGGCCTCTTTTCGACATGGTTAGCCCCATATTGTTTCCTGGTGTATGATGTAGACTAGAAGTTGTTAGTGCCCAGGGCCCCTGCTAACCAGGTTCCCTGGGCCTGAGATCTTTCCCTAAACTGTTGTGATGCATTGGCACAATTGGAGACACCTTTGGCTGCCACCATAAGCCCTGAGTAAATGGTACTCAAGTGTCCAGGGCAGGAAGTACTAAGGGTAGACCCCTGAGGGCAGCTGCACTGATTGTGCCACCCTCTAGGGCCCTGCATTCAGGTGCACCCAGCGCTGCCATTGCAGGCTGAGTGCCCTGATGCCAACCTAAAATGCAAACTCGACATGGCACACTGCCTGTGTGCCCTGTCCGCTATACACTGCATGCAATATAAGTAAGTCACCCCTCTGGCAGGCCTTCCAGCCCTAGGCTGGGTGCACTATACTGTATGTGAGGGCCTAACTGCAGCAGCAATAAGCCTCGACTGCGTCCTTGACAAACCTGGGACATAGTAAGTAAACACAGCAGCCATTTTAAATGCATGTGCTGGACACTGGTCAGTACGAGTTTCACAGCTAAACGATGGCCACTCTGAACTCTGGGTTGTTTGGTATCAAACAGCTCAGAATGATAAATCCAAACTGGTACCAGTGTTGGATTTATTATAAAATGTACCCAGGGGTCACCTTATAGGTGCCCCTTGCAAAAGCTAACTACCCTAGCATGGTTGCTAAATGGCTGGCTGCCACCACCAGACAACCAATCTACAACCTTTGGGTGAGCGATCCTTCTCTCTGGGTTGCAGAACAAAACCCTTCCTGAGTGAAGATGCTAACACCCCCTCCCTCAGGAATGTGCACTGCCCTGGCGGCAAGATTCAAAGGGCTTACTGCCTTTGAAACTCTACTCCCAGGCCTGCTGCTCGCAGCAGATGGCTACCCCCGTTGCAAACCCCCCCTTTTGGCTGGAGCAATGGCAGGAAATTTAAACAAAGAACAGGAGGAGTGGCTCCACCTGGCATGCACCACCCCTAAGGTGTTGCCTGCGAGGTAGACCCTCCATTTCATATACCTCCATTTTGGATGGAAGGAAAATAGCCAATCAGGTGTAGGGAAGTGTCCCAAGCCCACAGGAGGTGGTCACTTAGAGGGTGTAGTCACCCTAACGTAGATGACCCATTGGTCACTACCAGGTTCCCTCTAAAACTCCCACTAAATACAGTATTTAGTGGGTATCCCTAGAATAAGAAATCAGATTTGACAGACAGAAGATGACCAGCACCAAGAAGATCCAATGCACTGTGGACCTGTTGCACCAAAGAAAAGGCGCCAAGCTCTGCCTGCTGTACCCAGGACCCGACAATCACTACTGAGGAGCTGCTGGACAACTATACAAAAACCCCAGAGGACCTTCAGGATTCAGAAATCACCAGGGAACTCCCTCCAGGGTGGAGGTACCACTCTAAACTCACAAAAAAACTAACAAGCCAGTGAGGGCCACTTCTCTGACCAGCCTCTAACTGCAGAGCCAGACGCCAAAGCTGGACCAAACTGTACCCGGATGACCACAGGGACAACCTCTGCCAGTATGCCAAGTTTGGTGGCACTGCACCCTCTAGCATCCAAACTGTGCCAATACCCTGGGTATTGGTTAGACCACATCGGGCACTGAGAAAAACAGCCTGCCTGGGGCTGCAAGAGGACCAGGAGGAAGCCCCAGTCAAGGGACTTCAGGAGCAACCCAGATCTCCGCCCCGTTGTCCTGCAACTGACCCTTGAACCAACTTACCTCCTCCTCCTGAGGGAATCCTTGCGCACAGCTCCTGGCTCACCGATTAAATCTTCACCTCACTGCCCTATACCCTGCACCGAAGAACCGACTGTTCCTAAGGGTCCCCTACCTCTTGTGACATTGACAGTCCAAGAGGACCCCTAGGATTCAGCGTTAAACTTACCTGTGCAGTTCTTTTCCAAGTAGTCCCCCGCAGTGGCTCTGCACCAACTCCAGAGACCTTATCCAGCTGCTCCCGCCGAAACCGGGAGCCGCCCAAACTTCTCCAGCTGGCACAGTGTGCCCATCGACGACCTCGACCAACCTCCAAAAGAAGAACTTGGTAAACCCACTGTGTGATTTTATATGTATTTTTAAAGGTGATCCACCATTGCTTCCTAAGGTACGTAATTACGCACAAAAAGACTATTTTTATTAAACTTCAGAAATTAATTTCTCGAAAAGTACTTTAACAATTTTGATGAAATTGGTCTTAAAATGTATATAAAAATCTGAAGTATTATTATAAATTGGTCTTGAGTTATTCCTTTGAGTGTGTGAGTTGCAAGCTTGATGCTGTGAGTACAACAAATGCTTTGCACTTCTCCAAGATTGGCCTAACTGCTCGACCTAGCTACCTTAGAAATTAGAGCATTAAGTGAGCTATATTTTACCCTCGTAAACCAATGTGTAGTTGCCTGGACCCTTCTCACAGTGTGCCTAGCTTGTACGCTATATAGAGGGCCAGCCTCCTACAAGGCCCCTACCTTTCTCTTTGTGACACATGGGGGTACCAGGGTGTACTGGCACTCTGGCCAGTCAATACCGTCCTAAAGCTAGCCAGTGGCTACTGGACTAGTGGGATTCCAATAAACTGTGCCAAGACATCAGGCACCTGTGATCAGATCCCTGAAGCCACCAGAGCGGTGTCCTTGCAAAGGACAGAAGGGCACTTCTGTTCTTTGGGTGGTGGGTTCTGGGGCTGATCTGGAACATTTGACTTCACATCATATGCTGAAACGACACCATAATTGTATAGGGACCGGTATCCCGGCTCTAGCGAATGAGAGCAACCCTGTGCAACATGGTCTGTAATATGCAATGCTGTGTGTCTACATGCCAAATTGGTTTTTATAGTACTTAGCGTCTAGGCGCGATAGTACTGTTTGAGGTCCAAACTCTGGCCCAGAGGGTTATAGAGATGTCTGGTTTTCAGTTAATCCTAGTTTTATGTGTAGTATATTTCTCTTACGTGTTTTAAAATATTTTTCTTTTTAAAAAGTAAAGCACTGAATAGACATTGATCCTATTGGCTGGTAGTATGATGTGCACAGTATTCTGAATGTCTAATCCCACCTTACCTCCTTGAGTGAGCCTTGGACCGAAGTGTCTCGCTACCTTGAGAGAGTAAGTGCTGGAGGGGGGTACTTGGTTATCCAGTTTTGGGTCCACTAAAACTGAGGCCGCAGGACACCAGTGGGGGACACTCCAGTTGATGTGATTGGAGCGGGGTGCCCCTGAGTGCCCTGGTGCCCGGGAAACTGAATCTAACAGAGGGTGAATGAAAAAATAAGCATAGAAACAAGACTGAGGGAGTGTAAGAATGAGGTCATGGTATTCACCTTGTGCAATACTCTGGATGCATGTCAATGTTGTTCTCGATATTGTCTGAGAGATTTAGGAGTTATTTACAGCGAGCTACCAAGACATCATATGAATGAGTTCTCACAATATAAAGAGGATAACAGCCTCAAATGATGGAGCTGCGGAAACTTTCTACGCAAAACCTGAATGTCTTAATTAGAGAATTGGAAATGTATTGTACAAGTGGAATTCTTGAATATGAGATCCCTCTTGGATGGGTGGCTAGGGAGCTTATCCAATGTGTGAGTCGTAATCGTTTAGCATCAGTTCAAAATGTGGAAATTCATTTTAGAGAAGACTGATAGTATGGCATTCAACTTTCTTGGCACCGACAACTGGACTAACTACTAGAAAGAGTGCGCTCCCTACAAGCGGAGGAAAACAGGACGTAGTTGTCCACCAACTGAAGATATCAGTATATTCCAAATCAGCACTTCCGCCCGCAGAGCATCCCGAAGCGTTGCCAGGAAACATGGGAATCAGGTATTGACTCGAAGGAGGACAGTCCCAGGCACAAGGTGATAGGACTACTTTTTTATAGCGTGAACTACGCCCATGAAGATAACAGAGACATCCTGGGGCAGCAGAAGCTTTGTTTTCTCCACTTGCAAACTCTGGAACCAACTTCCTAGACCTCTGACAAATCAACAGAATTTGACCAATTTCAGGAAACAACATAAATCTTGGCTTTTCCCACTTTCCTACTCATTTCCGGTGCTTGAACCACTCACAGGTTAGCGCCAAGACGCCTTCAGGCATTCGTACGCTTAATAAATAAAATCAATAAAAAAAATCAAACAGGGTTGCATCACCCATTTTTGTAGCTACAGGGAGATTCATTGATGTGCCCATGATCACAGGATGCTGAGCCGAAGCCGGGATTCGAATCTGGTTTCTAATGTCCCGAGATCAGTAGCTTGAGCCGCTAAGCCACATCCCCTCCCCTGTGGTGCATTTTTGAAAGAAGGTGAATGGTGTTGACAGTGTAATATATTGAAGACACTGCATCCATTATTTGGAGAATAGAGTGGTCACGTTTTAAACCAGTACAGACCAGTTGAAATTTGGTGCATTAGAAGCCAGTGAACGGTGTAAAGTAAGACTGATCGGTGCTGCTCTTTTCTAGGCTCACTCCTGTGGTGCACTGTTTGAACAAGTGCTGCTTTCAGATGAATAGTGAACCTGGGGCTTGACACTACTGAGGATCGTGTGGTGACCTCACGCACCACACCAGCCCCATGTAGAGCACCTCAGGGCGGGAAGCTCCTGGCGCACAAACTGTGTGATCTCTGCGCCGCTACAGTGCTCCTCGACGCCATACCTAAAATACATAAGCAAAAGCAGAAATAAATACTTGAAGAATGAGCTGGAACAAAGTCTTGGAGGAGGAGGATGGGTTTTGAAGAAAGATGTCCACATGCCTCAACCAGGGCAACAAATGAAGCCCTGAAAAGGGCCCCTGATGCTTTCACTCAAGATACTCCTGGAAGACAGGAGAAGGCTGATCTAAAAACATCTTGCTCTTGGTGACCTTTGTGTGGCCGATGATATGACTGCCTCAGTGTTTAATTTGTAAAAACAAAATCATTATTAATAAGTGCCAGGGCCTTTGGCAGCAGGCCCCTGCAGCTAGCACCACCCATTGCTGCTGCCAGAGGTCGCAAGGACAGCACCAACACAGCTACTACCCATCACACTCTACATGTCTAATCCCTGGCACCCAAGCTGTTCTTATAGCGTAGATTGGCAAGTATTAGTGATTTTAATGTGCCTTGAATTATTTAAAAACTGCTGTGCCCTTCACAAAATTAGACCAACAGCGCCACCTTGTGCCAGGCTGTCTTAAGTGCCGGTGCCGAGCACTGGAAACAACTGGCTCAAATTAAGCACTGGAACCCCTACTGGGGGGAGAAGAGAACTGCATCTGGAGAACCATCAAGATGCAGGCCCCAACACAACCCTGAGATGCAATGGGCACTAGACTAGGTGTGTTTTGTTACAGTGGAGCTTCCCACACATTTGGAACCTAAGGTACTGCCAATGAGTCCAGTACCAGGTGAGAAAGATATTGTGACACAGTTAAGGCGTGTTCATTATTATTACTTTTATTGTGTGCAGTTTTTGTATAGCGCAAACTCGACCCGAACGTACTGGAGCGCTTTACATGAGCACCAGTTGCATTACACAAGAAGACATTCATTTCTTGGTCGGCACAGGAAAATTACGTGATTTCCCCAGAATCACAGGATGTTGAGCCGACGCCGAGACTCGAGCCTAGTTCCTCAGCACCAAGGTCTTCGAGCCTAGTTCCTCAGCACCAAGGTCGGCAGCTCTGGCCATCACGCCACATCCTGGTATCTTATGATGCAGACATGCACTGCCTGAAACACAAAGGGTAACCAGTGGCTGCTCACCTCAGGCAGAGAAAACCAGGGGTTGGACAGTTGTGGGACCCACAGCCAGGATTAAGGATGGAGAAGAGGGTGAAGGCTCCTGTCCAATCATGTGTGAGCAGAGAAGTGACGCATAGTAACAAGAGGAAAACTAACTAGAGCACTCCTGACATGAGGAGGGAGTGAGAGGCGAGACTTCAGCTCCTTGTAAAATGTAATCATGGCTCCCTCACACCAGAGATGTGCTGGGCATGGGAGGAGCCGCCGGACAAGGGAGGGCGCTCTAACCTCACGAACCCCGGACAAGGGAGGGCGCTCTAACCTCACAAACCCTGGACAAGGGAGGGCGCTCTAACCTCAAGCACCCCGGACAAGGGAGGGCGCTCTAACCTCACGAACCCCGGACAAGGGAGGGCGCTCTAACCTCACGAACCCCGGACAAGGGAGGGTGCTCTAACCTCACGAACCCCGGACAAGGGAGGGTGCTATAAACTCAAGCACCCCGGACAAGGGAGGGCGCTCTAACCTCAAGAACCCCGGACAAGGGAGGGCGCTCTAACCTCAAGAACCCCGGACAAGGGAGGGCGCTCTAACCTCACAAACCCCGGACAAGGGAGGGCGCTCTAACCTCAAGAACCCCCGACAAGGGAGGGTGCTCTAACCTCACAAACCCCGGACAAGGGAGGGTGCTCTAAACTCACGAACCCCGGACAAGGGAGGGTGCTCTAACCTCACGAACCCCGGACAAGGGAGGGTGATCCAGCCTGCAGAACCCTGGACAAGGGAAGGTGCTCTAACCTCACGAACCCCGGACAAAGGAGGATGTTCTAACCTCAAGAACCCTGGACAAGGGAGGATGTTCTAACCTCAAGAACCCTGGACAAGGGAGGGTGCTCTAACCTCACAGACAAGGGAGGGTGCTCTAACCTCACGAACCCTGGACAAAGGAGGGTGCTCTAACCTCAAAAACCCTGAACAAGGGAGGGTGCTCTAACCTCACGAACCCCAGACGAGGGAGGGTGCTCTAACCTCACGAACCCCGGACAAGGGAGGGTGCTATAAACTCAAGCACCCCGGACAAGGGAGGGCGCTCTAACCTCACAAACCCCGAACAAGGGAGGGCGCTCTAACCTCAAGAACCCCGGACAAGGGAGGGCGCTCTAACCTCAAGAACCCTCGACAAGGGAGGGTGCTCTAACCTCACAAACCCCGGACAAGGGAGGGTGCTCTAAACTCACGAACCCTGGACAAGGGAGGGTGCTCTAACCTCACGAACCCCGGACAAGGAAGGGTGATCCAGCCTGCAGAACCCTGGACAAGGGAAGGTGCTCTAACCTCACGAACCCCGGACAAAGGAGGATGTTCTAACCTCAAGAACCCTGGACAAGGGAGGGTGCTCTAACCTCACAGACAAGGGAGGGTGCTCTAACCTCACAAACCCCGGACAAAGGAGGGTGCTCTAACCTCAAAAACCCTGAACAAGGGAGGGTGCTCTAACCTCAAGAACCCTGGACAAGGGAGGGTGATCCAGCCTGCAGAACCCTGGACAAGGGAGGGCGCTCTAACCTCACAAACCCCGGACAAGGGAGGGTGCTCTAACCTCACGAACCCCGGACAAGGGAGGGCGCTCTAACCTCAAGAACCCTGGACAAGGGAGGGCGCTCTAACCTCACAAACCCCGGACAAGGGAGGGCACTCTAACCTCACAAACCCCGGACAAGGGAGGGCGCTCTAACCTCAAGAACCCCGGACAAGGGAGGGCGCTCTAACCTCAAGAACCCCGGACAAAGGAGGGTGCTCTAACCTCACGAACCCCGGACAAGGGAGGGCGCTCTAACCTCACGAACCCCGGACAAGGGAGGGCGCTCTAACCTCAAGAACCCCGGACAAAGGAGGGTGCTCTAACCTCACGAACCCCGGACAAGGGAGGGCGCTCTAACCTCACGAACCCCGGACAAGGGAGGGCGCTCTAACCTCAAGAACCCCGGACAAGGGAGGGCGCTCTAACCTCAAGAACCCCGGACAAGGGAGGGCGCTCTAACCTCAAGAACCCCGGACAAAGGAGGGTGCTCTAAACTCACGAACCCCGGACAAGGGAGGATGTTCTAACCTCAAGAACCCTGGACAAGGGAGGGTGCTCTAACCTCACAGACAAGGGAGGGTGCTCTAACCTCACGAACCCTGGACAAAGGAGGGTGCTCTAACCTCAAAAACCCTGAACAAGGGAGGGCGCTCTAACCTCACAAACCCCGGACAAGGGAGGGCGCTCTAACCTCAAGAACCCTGGACAAGGGAGGGCGCTCTAACCTCAAGAACCCCGGACAAGGGAGGGCGCTCTAACCTCAAGAACCCCGGACAAGGGAGGGCGCTCTAACCTCAAGAACCCCGGACAAGGGAGGGCGCTCTAACCTCAAGAACCCCGGACAAGGGAGGGCGCTCTAACCTCACGAACCCCGGACAAGGGAGGGTGCTCTAACCTCACAAACCCCGGACAAGGGAACCCCGGACAAGGGAGGGTGCTCTAACCTCAAGAACCCCGGACAAGGGAGGGCGCTCTAACCTCAAGAACCCCGGACAAGGGAGGGCGCTCTAACCTCACAAACCCCAGACAAGGGAACCCCGGACAAGGGAGGGCGCTCTAACCTCACAAACCCCGGACAAGGGAGGGCGCTCTAACCTCACGAACCCCGGACAAGGGAGGGTGCTCTAACCTCAAAAACCCTGGACAAGGGAGGGCGCTCTAACCTCAAGATCCCCGGACAAGGGAGGGCGCTCTAACCTCACAAACCCCGGACAAGGGAGGGCGCTCTAACCTCACAAACCCCGGACAAGGGAGGGCGCTCTAACCTCAAGATCCCTGGACAAAGGAGGGCGCTCTAACCTCACAAACCCCGGACAAGGGAGGGCGCTCTAACCTCACAAACCCCGGACAAGGGAACCCCGGACAAGGGAGGGCGCTCTAACCTCAAGAACCCTGGACAAGGGAGGGCGCTCTAACCTCAAGAACCCTGGACAAGGGAGGGTGCTCTAACCTCACAAACCCTGGACAAGGGGGGGCGCTCTAACCTCAAGAACCCCGGACAAGGGAGGGCGCTCTAACCTCAAGAACCCTGGACAAGGGAGGGTGCTCTAACCTCACAAACCCCGGACAAGGGAGGGCGCTCTAACCTCACAAACCCCGGACAAGGGAGGGCGCTCTAACCTCAAGAACCCTGGACAAGGGAGGGCGCTCTAACCTCAAGAACCCTGGACAAGGGAGGGCGCTCTAACCTCACGAACCCCGGACAAGGGAGCTCTAACCTCAAGATCCCCGGACAAGGGAGGGCGCTCTAACCTCACGAACCCCGGACAAGGGAGGGCGCTCTAACCTCAGGAACCCCGGACAAGGGAGGGTGCTCTAACCTCACAAACCCCGGACAAGGGAGGGTGCTCTAACCTCACGAACCCCGGACAAGGGAGGGTGCTCTAACCTCACGAACCCCGGACAAGGGAGGGCGCTCTAACCTCACAAACCCCGGACAAGGGAGGGCGCTCTAACCTCACAAACCCCGGACAAGGGAGGGCGCTCTAACCTCACGAACCCCGGACAAGGGAGGGCGCTCTAACCTCACGAACCCCGGACAAGGGAGGGCGCTCTAACCTCACGAACCCCGGACAAGGGAGGGCGCTCTAACCTCACGAACCCCGGACAAGGGAGGGCGCTCTAACCTCACGAACCCCGGACAAGGGAGGGCGCTCTAACCTCACGAACCCCGGACAAGGGAGGGCGCTCTAACCTCACAAACCCCAGACAAGGGAGGGCGCTCTAACCTCACAAACCCCAGACAAGGGAGGGCGCTCTAACCTCACGAACCCCGGACAACGGAGGGCGCTCTAACCTCACAAACCCCGGACAAGGGAGGGCGCTCTAACCTCACGAACCCCGGACAACGGAGGGCGCTCTAACCTCACAAACCCCGGACAAGGGAGGGTGCTCTAACCTCAAGAACCCCGGACAAGGGAGGGCGCTCTAACCTCAAGAACCCCGGACAAGGGAGGGCGCTCTAACCTCAAGAACCCCGGACAAGGGAGGGTGCTCTAACCTCCAGAACCCCGGACAAGGGAGGGTGCTCTAACCTCACGAACCCCGGACAAGGGAGGGCGCTCTAACCTCAAGAACCCCGGACAAGGGAGGGCGCTCTAACCTCAAGAACCCCGGACAAGGGAGGGTGCTCTAACCTCAAGAACCCCGGACAAGGGAGGGTGCTCTAACCTCACAAACCCCGGACAAGGGAGGGTGCTCTAACCTCACGAACCCCGGACAAGGGAGGGTGCTCTAACCTCACGAACCCCGGACAAGGGAGGGCGCTCTAACCTCAAGAACCCCAGACAAGGGAGGGCGCTCTAACCTCACAAACCCCGGACAAAGGTGGGTGCTCTAACCTCAAAAACCCCGAACAAGGGAGGGTGCTCTAACCTCACAAACCCCGGACAAGGGAGGGCGCTCTAACCTCAAGAACCCTGGACAAGGGAGGGCGCTCTAACCTCACAAACCCCGGACAAGGGAGGGTGCTCTAACCTCAAGAACCCTGGACAAGGGAGGGCGCTGTAACCTCACGAACCCCGGACAAGGGAGGGTGCTCTAACCTCACAAACCCCGGACAAGGGAGGGCGCTCTAACCTCACAAACCCCGGACAAGGGAGGGCGCTCTAACCTCACGAACCCCGGACAAGGGAGGGCGCTCTAACTTCACGAACCCCGTACAAGGGGGGGCGCTCTAACCTCACGAACCCTGAACAATTGAGGGTGTTCCAGCCTGCAGAACCCCGGACCTGCAGAACCCTGCACAAGGGAGCGTGGTCTAGCTTGAAGAACCCCGGACAGACAGGGACCAGTGTATCCTGTGTCTCTGGGGGGATGGTCAGTCAGGTGAATCTGGATGGACTGCACATTGCTACCAGGTGGTGAGCTGCAGGGGTGCAGGGCGGTGTGCATGAGTTGCAGCATGCACGGTGCGTGCAGGGGGCCTGGAGTAAAGGCATGCAGGCGGATGCCATCTGGCTGCAGTAGAGACCGACGCCTGATTTAGGTCTTGACGGAAGGAAATTCTCCATCTCAAATGTGAGGGACATCCCGTCCGCCATATTACGATGTCGTGATATCCTACGGAGATGGTAATAAGGTGGGCGGGATATCCGGGGCCCGAGTGTCAAGTCACAAGACGGCCACTGTCCGGTGACCGTAAATCTGTGTCTGCAATGGGGCACAGGCAGAACCCGAGCAAGCGCCGTGCACACGGGCTTTGTAGCGCCTGTTTTTATAACATAGCTCTGTCTCGGCTTTGTAAAATGGAACGTGGCTCGAGCCGTCCCTTCCCAGCACCTACTGTTCAGCTTCGCAATTATGCGGCAACAGAGGGAGATATTATGCTGCATGAAAAATGGAATTGTGTGAAAGGACAGGCCAATCCTGCAGCACATTTATTTATTTATTAAGGTTTTAATAAAGCGTGGATTAGGCTCTGCGGCATCACAGCGCTATACACCTGAAACTGCACCAAATATACACCGTTCAGTCAAACAGTCCGAAAGGGATAGAAAACTAAAAAGAAAAACAGAGAATTCAAAAATAAAACAAAAAAAAATAGTTTTAATTCGATCCAGGAGAAATTTAAAATACACCGGAGTAACTCACGCAATTTGGGGAATGTTGCATTTTCTCGTCCCATGACATTCCTGAAATCCAGGCATTACATCTCACCGCATAATTAAGCGCCATTCACGGCAACATTTTATAGCGGCCGCTCGGGAACAACACGAAGAGCCAGAAACGCTCCGGCGCCGGCGCTTTCCGTGCTGGGGTTTGCAGCGCGACATTGCCTCGTCAGGCCGCAAACTGACGCGAGGATCCACTTCGCGCGAAAAAGGCTGAATGGTGGATTTGCATTTCAGTTATTTCCATCCAGCTTCGCATAACTTTCCCGAAATTTCACATAATTACGCAAACGCAAATACATGAATGTCAAATGCCCGAAGTTGTGATACTGGCCCCTCTTAACCAGAGGCCTGTCACAAGTGCACACCACACAAACACCCTCAATAGGGACTTGAAGTTCAGGAGCTCTTGGACAGGAAGCCAGGAGCCAACAAGTGCCCTCAGTCGGCCCCATACACGAGTGTTCATCAGTCCGAGAGGAGCTATGGAAGGAGATGCTCTCCCACCAGGCCCCGCTATAGCTCCTTGAAAGTTCAGAGAGTAGGCAGACCAGCTCCTTCCATGGGTGGACCAGAGAAATGAACGATCACAGTTTGCAAACTCTTCTTGGGGCTGCTAAGCTCAGGTTGGTTATCATCTGCGGAGGGGTCCTGGAAGAACGCACAGGAGTCGCGGAGGGTAGTCGTGTACCGGTCAGCCCTCCGCACCATGCCCCCTGGCAGAAGGTCCATCTTAAGTGTTCTCTCTATGGCGGGGCGGGTGGCATCACCGCAGATATTCCTAACATCTAGCGGAGGGGAACCCAGAGGAAGGAGGATGGCACGTCTACCAATGTTTGGCTGATATTGTACTGAAGGCCCCCCTTTAAATGCCACCTTTAAACTGCAACTGACCACATGTCGGACCAATAATTAAATAGGATCAATTGTGGGTCTGGGGGCAGGCCACAGTAGGGCCGGGGTGTCAAAGGCACCACACCGCAACCCCAGCCACCCCATCAGATAGAGGCAACACCCCTCAAGAGGCGGCCGCCACCATGGCGGAAGCCACTCTGGGGAAAGACAACAGAGATGACGGGTGGGATGGCAGTCTACCTGTACTTTAGCCATTTCCCAAGAAAGACCCCAAAGCAGGGGTCCATCTATATAAGGACGTCATCAGTGCTCTCCATGTGCTGAAAGTTCTCTGCAGCCCCCCCTAGTTTACATGGTGACCTCACGCAGGACTTTGGTGCTTTCTGTAGATGCCCCCTTAGTCTTCAAATGAGTAAATCCCCCACCTGTACTCATTAAGAGGTCCAGAGTCACCACTAAATGGCTGTCGTGGCGGGGCACAGCTTCTACCAGCCCACCAAGTCCAGGAGTGACCTGCCCTTTGTCAACGTGGCTCGAGTACCTTTAGGGGGACTACCATGTCACTGTGGTATGGCGTAGAGACAGCCCTAGCCTCACGTTTTAAAAACAACATATCGTAAGTAAAAAATGCATACATATATACAATGAAATGGGAGTTGGGTCTGTGCAAATCATTCATTGGTCTGTTCAGCTGTCATTCACATTTTGCTTCCGTCTACACAAGTATGAAGTATGGGGCAATATGTTGGCCACTTGCACTGGGAGTAGTGGCATTCGGCCGATTGCAAGTAAAAACAGTGCACTTCAGTTCCAAGGCTCTGGCGAGCAAACACTTGACTTTGCCAATGCTTATTCTTTATATCCCTTTTCCAGCCATCTTGGTCTTGAAACTCTATATTTAAGTTATAGTTAATTCAAGCCAACGGCACATCTTCCTTCCACCAGTAGTAAGTATTTTCTTTCCAGTGATGTGCACTAAAATAAAAAATGGCCAGTTCCATGTGTAGCTCCTAGAAGTGAGGATGCACAACTAAGGTTCTATTAAAATGACATGCAATGGCTGATTTTTGTAATAATTTACCATTTTTATTGCAAGCATATGCCACCACGTTCATGGAGTTGTATATTTATTTCTATGGCATACATTTGCAATAAACGTAAAAAAAAAAAAATAGAGATCGCACCAGGTCAGACCTATTGGTCTTGCTAATGCTTATTTTTTTTGTTTTGTTTTTTAGAAAAATAGTAACACCCAAAGAAAAAATACTCTGTAATAGTAAAAGTAATCTCGATGCACTGAGAGATTCCTCCAAGAAGACAGGGGACACTGGAAGAAGTTTCAGGTCCTAGTCTGCCATGGAGCGCCGAAGGAACAACATAGTAAACAGGGGCAGTTCCAAGGATGCTGCAAGGGGGTTTCTGACGGAGGGTCTGGCTGGCATTTCGAGCCCACCTCCCATCCGTCTGGGCCACTTCAGCCAGAGGACCTGCTCCGGGCCACTTCAGCCGGAGGCCCTGCTCCGGGGTCCAGGGCCACTTCAGCCAGAGGGCCTGCTCCGGGCCACTTCAGCCGGAGGGCCTGCTCCGGGGTCCCGGGCCACTTCAGCCGGAGGACCTGCTCCGGGGTCCAGGGCCACTTCAGCCGGAGAGCCTGCTCCGGGCCACTTCAGCCGGAGGGCCTGCTCCGGGGTCCCGGGCCACCTCAGCCGGAGGGCCTGCTCTGGGCCACTTCAGCCGGAGGGCCTGCTCCGGGGTCCCGGGCCACCTCAGCCGGAGGGCCTGCTCTGGGCCACTTCAGCCAGAGGACCTGCTCCGGGCCACTTCAGCCAGAGGACCTGCTCCGGGGTCCCAGGCCACTTAAGCCGGAGGGCCTGCTCCGGGGTCTGGGCCACTTCAGCCGGAGGGCCTCCTCTGGGGTCCTTGGCCACTTCAGCCGGAGGCCCTGCTCCGGGCCACTTCAGCCGGAGGGCCTGCTCCGGGGTCCGGGCCACTTCAGCCGGAGGGCCTGCTCCGGGGTCCGGGCCACTTCAGCCGGAGGGCCTGCTCCGGGGTCCGGGCCACTTCAGCCGGAGGGCCTGCTCCGGGGTCCGGGCCACTTCAGCCGGAGGGCCTGCTCCGGGGTCCGGGCCACTTCAGCCGGAGGGCCTGCTCCGGGGTCCGGGCCACTTCAGCCAGAGGGCCTGCTCCGGGGTCCGGGCCACTTCAGCCAGAGGGCCTGCTCCGGGGTCCGGGCCACTTCAGCCAGAGGACCTGCTCCGGGGTCCGGGCCACTTTAGCTGGAGGGCCTGCTCCGGGGTCCCGGGCCACTTCAGCCGGAGGACCTGCTCCGGGGTCCAGGGCCACTTCAGCCGGAGGGCCTGCTCCGGGCCACTTCAGCCGGAGGGCCTGCTCCGGGGTCCCGGGCCACCTCAGCCGGAGGGCCTGCTCCGGGCCACTTCAGCCAGAGGACCTGCTCCGGGCCACTTCAGCCGGAGGACCTGCTCCGGGGTCCAGGGCCACTTCAGTCGGAGGGCCTGCTCCGGGCCACTTCAGCCGGAGGGCCTGCTCCGGGGTCCCGGGCCACCTCAGCCGGAGGGCCTGCTCCGGGCCACTTCAGCCAGAGGACTTGCTCCGGGCCACTTCAGCCGGAGGACCTGCTCCGGGGTCCTAGGCCACTTAAGCCGGAGGACCTGCTCCGGGGTCTGGGCCACTTCAGCCGGAGGGCCTCCTCTGGGGTCCTTGGCCACTTCAGCCGGAGGCCCTGCTCCGGGCCACTTCAGCCGGAGGGCCTGCTCTGGGGTCCGGGCCACTTCAGCCGGAGGGGCTGCTCCGGGGTCCGGGCCACTTCAGCCGGAGGGCCTGCTCCGGGGTCCGGGCCACTTCAGCCGGAGGGCCTGCTCCGGGGTCCGGGCCACTTCAGCCGGAGGGCCTGCTCCGGGGTCCGGGCCACTTCAGCCGGAGGGCCTGCTCCGGGGTCCGGGCCACTTCAGCCGGAGGGCCTGCTCCGGGCCACTTCAGCCGGAGGGCCTGCTCCGGGCCACTTCAGCCGGAGGGCCTGCTCTGAGCCACTTCAGCCGGAGGGCCTGCTCCGGGCCACTTCAGCCGGAGGGCCTGCTCCGGGGTCCAGGGCCACTTCAGCCGGAGAGCCTGCTCCGGGCCACTTCAGCCGGAGGGCCTGCTCCGGGGTCCCGGGCCACCTCAGCCGGAGGGCCTGCTCTGGGCCACTTCAGCCGGAGGGCCTGCTCCGGGGTCCCGGGCCACCTCAGCCGGAGGGCCTGCTCTGGGCCACTTCAGCCAGAGGACCTGCTCCGGGCCACTTCAGCCAGAGGACCTGCTCCGGGGTCCCAGGCCACTTAAGCCGGAGGGCCTGCTCCGGGGTCTGGGCCACTTCAGCCGGAGGGCCTGCTCCGGGGTCTGGGCCACTTCAGCCGGAGGGCCTCCTCTGGGGTCCTTGGCCACTTCAGCCGGAGGCCCTGCTCCGGGCCACTTCAGCCGGAGGGCCTGCTCCGGGGTCCGGGCCACTTCACCAGGAGGGCCTGCTCCGGGGTCCGGGCCACTTCAGCCGGAGGGCCTGCTCCGGGGTCCGGGCCACTTCAGCCGGAGGGCCTGCTCCGGGGTCCGGGCCACTTCAGCCGGAGGGCCTGCTCCGGGGTCCGGGCCACTTCAGCCGGAGGGCCTGCTCCGGGGTCCGGGCCACTTCAGCCGGAGGGCCTGCTCCGGGGTCCGGGCCACTTCAGCCGGAGGGCCTGCTCCGGGGTCCGGGCCACTTCAGCCGGAGGGCCTGCTCCGGGGTCCAGGCCACTTCAGCCAGAGGGCCTGCTCCGGGGTCCGGGCCACTTCAGCCAGAGGGCCTGCTCCGGGGTCCAGGCCACTTCAGCCAGAGGGCCTGCTCCGGGGTCCAGGGCCACTTCAGCCAGAGGGCCTGCTCCGGGGTCCAGGGCCACTTCAGCCAGAGGACCTGCTCCGGGGTCCGGGCCACTTTAGCCGGAGGGCCTGCTCCGGGGTCCCGGGCCACTTCAGCCGGAGGACCTGCTCCGGGGTCCAGGGCCACTTCAGCCGGAGGGCCTGCTCCGGGCCACTTCAGCCGGAGGGCCTGCTCCGGGGTCCCGGGCCACCTCAGCCGGAGGGCCTGCTTCGGGCCACTTCAGCCAGAGGACCTGCTCCGGGCCACTTCAGCCGGAGGACCTGCTCCGGGGTCCAGGGCCACTTCAGTCGGAGGGCCTGCTCCGGGCCACTTCAGCCGGAGGGCCTGCTCCGGGGTCCCGGGCCACCTCAGCCGGAGGGCCTGCTCCGGGCCACTTCAGCCAGAGGACTTGCTCCGGGCCACTTCAGCCGGAGGACCTGCTCCGGGGTCCTAGGCCACTTAAGCCGGAGGACCTGCTCCGGGGTCTGGGCCACTTCAGCCGGAGGGCCTCCTCTGGGGTCCTTGGCCACTTCAGCCGGAGGCCCTGCTCCGGGCCACTTCAGCCGGAGGGCCTGCTCTGGGGTCCGGGCCACTTCAGCCGGAGGGGCTGCTCCGGGGTCCGGGCCACTTCAGCCGGAGGGCCTGCTCCGGGGTCCGGGCCACTTCAGCCGGAGGGCCTGCTCCGGGGTCCGGGCCACTTCAGCCGGAGGGCCTGCTCCGGGGTCCGGGCCACTTCAGCCGGAGGGCCTGCTCCGGGCCACTTCAGCCGGAGGGCCTGCTCCGGGCCACTTCAGCCGGAGGGCCTGCTCCGGGCCACTTCAGCCGGAGGGCCTGCTCTGAGCCACTTCAGCCGGAGGGCCTGCTCCGGGCCACTTCAGCCGGAGGGCCTGCTCCGGGGTCCCAGGCCACTTCAGCCGGAGGACCTGCTCCGGGGTCCCGGGCCACTTCAGCCGGAGGACCTGCTCCGGGGTCCAGGGCCACTTCAGCTGGAGGACCTGCTCCGGGCCACTTCAGCCGGAGGGCCTGCTCCGGGGTCCCGGGCCACTTCAGCCGGAGGACCTGCTCCGGGGTCCAGGGCCACTTCAGCCGGAGGGCCTTCTCCGGGGTCCCGGGCCACCTCAGCCGGAGGGCCTGCTCCGGGCCACTTCAGCCGGAGGGCCTGCTCCGGGGTCCCGGGCCACCTCAGCCGGAGGGCCTGCTCCGGGCCACTTCAGCCAGAGGACCTGCTCCGGGCCACTTCAGCTGGAGGACCTGCTCCGGGGTCCCAGGCCACTTAAGCCGGAGGGCCTGCTCCGGGGTCTGGGCCACTTCAGCCGGAGGGCCTCCTCTGGGGTCCTTGGCCACTTTAGCCGGAGGCCCTGCTCCGGGCCACTTCAGCCGGAGGGCCTGCTCCGGGGTCCGGGCCACTTCAGCCGGAGGGCCTGCTCCGGGGTCCGGGCCACTTCAGCCGGAGGGCCTGCTCTGGGCCACTTCAGCCGGAGGGCCTGCTCTGAGCCACTTCAGCCGGAGGGCCTGCTCCGGGGTCCCGGGCCACCTCAGCCGGAGGGCCTGCTCCGGGCCACTTCAGCCGGAGGACCTGCTCCGGGGTCCCAGGCCACTTAAGCCGGAGGGCCTGCTCCGGGCCACTTCAGCCGGAGGGCCTGCTCCGGGGTCCGGGCCACTTCAGCCGGAGGGCCTGCTCCGGGGTCCGGGCCACTTCAGCCGGAGGGCCTGCTCCGGGGTCCGGGCCACTTCAGCCAGAGGCCTGCTCCGGGGTCTGGGCCACTTCAGCCAGAGGGCCTGCTCTGAGCCACTTCAGCCGGAGGGCCTGCTCTGAGCCACCTCAGCCGGAGGGCCTGCTCTGAGCCACCTCAGCCGGAGGGCCTGCTCCGGGCCACTTCAGCCGGAGGACCTGCTCCGGGGTCCCAGGCCACTTCAGCCGGAGGGTCTGCTCTGGGGTCTGGGCCACTTCAGCCAGAGGGCCTCCTCTGGGGTCCTGGGCCACTTCAGCCAGAGGGCCTCCTCTGGGGTCCTGGGCCACTTCAGCCGGAGGGCCTGCTCCGGGCCACTTCAGCCAGAGGGTCTGCTCCGGGGTCTGGGCCACTTCAGCCAGAGGGTCTGCTCCGGGGTCCGGGCCACTTCAGCCGGAGGGCCTGCTCCGGGGTCCTGGGCCACTTCAGCCGGAGGGACTGCTCCGGGGTGCGGGCCACTTCAGCCGGAGGGCCTGCTCCGGGCCACTTCAGCCAGAGGGTCTGCTCCGTGGTCCGGGCCACTTCAGCCAGAGGGCCTCCTCTGGGGTCCTGGGCCACTTCAGCCGGAGGGCCTGCTCCGGGCCACTTCAGCCAGAGGGTCTGCTCCGTGGTCCGGGCCACTTCAGCCGGAGGGCCTGCTCCGGGGTCCTGGGCCACTTCAGCCGGAGGGCCTGCTCCGGGGTCCGGGCCACTTCAGCCGGAGGGCCTGCTCCGGGCCACTTCAGCCAGAGGGTCTGCTCCGTGGTCCGGGCCACTTCAGCCAGAGGGCCTGCTCCTTCACATCATGAAGACGTTTACCAGGAGCACCCTCTCTGAATACCTGGCTTTAGTACACACCTGGGCCCAAATTACCTGTATGACGCACTTTCCCAGTTTGCGCCACAGCGCAGTTTTAAGCAGGTGCTCCGAGTGCAAACAGAGAAAGTGCGCCCTATTAGGCAGAATGCGCTGCCCTCTGGCCAGCGCACTCAAGAGAAACATGGGGAGGCTGTTTAAAAGCTGCTGTGTGGTTCTCTGTGCAGGCTGCACCCCGCCTGAAGTTTTCAGAAGGATTAGACATCCCCCTGCAGGCGGGTGCAGTGACTCACTGCACCCGCCTGCAAAAAGGAGTGTTTGAGGGGTCCATGGGACCCGTATCCCCCCTCCAGAGGGCTGCCTTTACAAGGCGCACTGAAAGCATGTTTGTCTCTGTGCCCATGTGGGTAACAGGGCGCAGAGGCACAAAGATTCCCTCGTTTGCATGGAGCCACGCCCCCATGCAAATGAGGCACACCTTTTAACGATAGCACTGGCGCTATACGTGCACCATGCCACATTCCCTGACCAACCCAAGCACTTTGCTTCTACGCAGGACTCTCCACTTCCTCTTCCTACCTTCAGTTCAAGGCCAGGGAGAAAGACAACTCCAGGTTAGATATTCCTCTAGACAAGCCAAACTATTCTTAGCTTTTAGAAAAGCTTTGGGGTCCTTGAGCTCAGCCACCTGTAATTGTTGTGGTTGTTCTTCATCAATAAGAAGCATACAGAAATTAAATCTTTCATTTTTTATACTTTGTTCTTATTGAATATGTTTAGGTCTAGTCTACCAGACAGCTTTCAGCTGTCTGGGTGAAAGACCTTTTGTGGGCTGTACCAGTACCTTACCGTGCACTGAGCGCACACGAGCTGCTTCCATTGTTTGGCTTTGTTGTCGCTCCCTTCTTCAAAAGCTTTCCTTACCTTTCTTGTCTTTGTCCATTCCCTACAGAGAAGCCTCTTTGCCTTCTTTTTGATTTGTTCTCATTCCATTGTGCTACTCACCTTTAGGAAACTACTTGTTCTCATTTGTGTTAAGAACTCCATGAGAGTGCATGTGTTTTCTAGTTTGCTTCCTTGTGTGCTTCTTCCGCTGCCATTTACCCATCCCTGTGCTCTATGTTGCTCTCCCTCAAGTTTGCTGCTCTCTCTCTCACGTGCTTCTCCTCTGCCCCAGGCTGCTTACTGCTCTTTCCGTTGTGTGCTGCTTTTTCCACCTCTTCAGCCAACCCAACTTTATTTCATTCTCCTCACTTCGTTTCTTTGTCCTACCCTAAACTCAATTGCGCCCTCATTGATAGGCGGTATTACGAAAACACAACATAATAAAAATAGCTGCCTGTTTTTGGAGAGCTCAGCAACTGTCATTTGCTGCTAGGCAATCAACTGCAACAAAAATGCTTTTGCACACTTGTTAGAGACGAGCCTGCGAGTGCACTCGCTAACGCATGCGTCTCGCTTGCGAGACTGTTGTGTACAGTAAAGGGCTTGAAGCCCGACTGTAGCTTACCATTTGATGGTTTGCGTGGCACTCTTTACAGCCTCGTAATTCGTCAAGACAGGCCTGGCCTTATTTCCGTTCTCTGTGTGGAGCAGGGACCAAGCACTGATTGATTCAACTTAATTAGTGCCCGTCCACTGCTCCGAAGTGATTGAGGTACTATTTTGTTCTTTTTAACTTCTAGTGCTCTGCAAACAGAAGGCTTGTGACTAGCAAAAAACAAGCCCAGCAACACAACAAAATTGTAAAGTTTTCTTTTTTTTTTTAACTAAATTTCTTTTATTTTGCCAAGTCATCTTTTCTCACTTTCCACTTGTGTTTTCTTTTTTTTTTGCTCATAGGTGCTGTTCTCAAAAGATGACAATTAACTTTATCAAAATTTTGCTAAGTGACATTGTTTCTTTATTATGTGTAATTTCAGAAATGATGCTTCAACACATAATCATGCAGTACATCCCAATGCACCCACTCCAGCCTGCCCCACTACAATCCACCCCTCTTTACCCCACACCAATATACCCCACACCAATCCAAAATACTCTCCCCAAGCCAATCCTACCAACTCCCCCCAATCTAATCTGACCCACTTCAATTCGCCCCACTCTAATCAAAAACAATCTGCCACACTCCAATCAAAAACAATGTGGCCCATTCCCATCTACTCCACTCCAATTCAAAACAAACTGTCCCATTCCAATCCAGAACAATCTGTCCCACTTTAACGCAAAACAACCTGCCCCACGCCAATCTGCCCACTCGAATCTAAACCAATCTGCCCCACTCCATTCCAGTACAATCTGCCCCACTCCAATCTGCTCCACTTCAATCCAAAACAACCTGCCCCACTCCAATCTGCCCCACTTTAATCCAAAACAACCTGCCCCATTCCAATCTGCCCACACTAACCTGCCCTGCACCAAATCCAAACAACCCATTCCATATCAATCTGCCCCACTCCAATCCACCCCAACCCAGTCCAATCCATCCCAATCACCACACTCAATTTAGTCCACCCCACCAAACCCTAATCTACCCCACTCAACCTAATCCACCCCACTGTTAGAAATGTGGTTTCTGGTTAGCTAGGGTATGCACCTAAGCCAGGCAGAACCCACCACTCTAGTCAGGGCAAGCAAAATAACCTGCACTCACCATCTGGTAGCTTGGCACAGAGCAGGCGATAAAAATCCCACAAAAAATAGATTAGGAATTATACTGTAAAATAAATTTGGTTGAAACAGTATCAGGCCCAAGCAAGGAACACAAGTCTGTGATGAGTCTTTGCATGGGTTAAAATA
Organism: Pleurodeles waltl; assembly: GCF_031143425.1. Classification (NCBI taxonomy): domain Eukaryota; kingdom Metazoa; phylum Chordata; class Amphibia; order Caudata; family Salamandridae; genus Pleurodeles; species Pleurodeles waltl. Next base: position 30,989,669 of record NC_090451.1, read on the forward strand.
TAATTGCAGAAAAAGTTATTCAGTGTCCTAAGTGTGCGGGGCTCATATTAGGGCCTTTACGGTAATACCATCAGATGCACAGTGAGTTATGGTTATCCGAGTGGGGCTGTGGCTGATGGTTTCATGTCGGGCCTCGCAGGGCGGGCCTGTCAGCCGGAATGCGGTAATTCTTCCCCACCAGCGAGGAGCGCCGGATGAACAATCTGGGATCGCTCGGGCCACCCCCTTCCGCAGTCACAAGCAGGACGACTGGCTACCAACAGGTCGTGTCTCACACGGGGTCCGCGTTACTGGCTAGGCACCTGTGCTACACAGCGGCAGGAGGGGCTGTGGGAGCAAGTATCGCGCAAAGCTCGTATTGCGTGTGCGGGACAGCGCAGCTTACCTGATGAAGTTTGCTGCAGTCCCAGCGTTCCTTTAAGATGATGCACGAAGTCCCCAAACACTGTCGCTTCTTAACCAGGGCACGGGCTGCAACCCCGGAGGTCTCCGCTCCCGCACTTCCATGGCGCTTAGTCCTCGGTGCTCGGGCGGCACTACGAGCGCAGGCAGTGAGGCAGGTCTCCTGGTGATGAGGTCGGTGTGGTTCCTGAGACCTCAGGCAAGGGCTAGCTGACGAGACCCTGGAGTCAGTCTGGAGGTGGCTTGAGGGTTCCTTGTGCAGGGCGGAGGTCAGCAGGCAGGTTCACGAAGTAGGGCAACAGTTCCTAGGAACTGTCAGGCAAAGAAAGTGGCAATCCTTCTGACACAGTAGCGTTTACTCCAGCAGAGTTTCTTCTTGATCACGTAGTGTCATGTTTTAGTGGGTCAAGAGGCCCATTACTTATACCAGAAAGTGCCTGATGTGGGGGATGACTACAAAGAATTCTTATGAAGTGCACACGTCCCCCTTTCAGGTCAGCCTCAGCTCCAGAGGGAGGGAGGGCTGGCTTTAGCGCTGGGGGTCCTGATGCGACAGTCATTTTTAGCTCCCCCCCCTCACTACTCCTCGGATTCCCTCACTACCATTGGTCAAAAGTGCCCCTCTTCTCTCCATAGCCCCTCTCCCACATACATTTCATTTGTTTCAAAGCACGGGTACACTAATAAGAATGTATATTTACCAAAACTAAACCTTTTTAGCAACATTAGAAATAGATAGAAAAAAAACATAACAGCATAACCTATATGCAGTTCTTTCATGACAGTTCGTAACAGTCACTATTCTATAGTATGGTAGCGTCTTATGAAATGTAACAAAAGAATCTCTGCGGCAAAAGCCATAATCCTCGAGGTATCCATATAAAATACAGATCTTGATCTGCACAGAATGCCTTATTTGCAGTAGGAATATGAACCACCTGCGCTACGTTATGGCAAGTAAAAATTTTTACTACACAATACTCCAATCTCTCCCTCTCTCTCTATTAGAAACATTAATCACAAGAGTCATTGTGACATTTTTATTGCTGATAGAAAAAGCTAGACCCACAAGGGACTCAGCAGCAGGTGTTTTTAGAACATAAGCTGTTGCTAAACACAGAGCCCGCACCTGGGGTCAGTGCCCGCTACCAAGGTAAGCACCCAGTGCGCCCCACCAATGGCACTGCCTGAAAGCCAGCCCTAGCAGGAAGTAATCAGTCTCCTTGTGTGGGCTCTGGTCGCTACCATTTGCGATGTAAGTGGGGGGCCCTTCCCAACCTCTCCCCAAGAAGACCCATCAGTAAGGAGATGAATGCATTTGTAGCTGAGTATCCTGTGTTGTGGGTGTCTGAAAGGAATGCACAAGTGGAAATGTCACCTAGCCCAAGCCAGACATGTACTGGAAATAGTCTGTGGGCACACTGGGCAGAGACTGCAGAGAAATGTCCACTTTCTAAAAGTAGCATTTCTAAAATAGTAATAATAAATCTGACTTTACCAGTGAAGAGGCTTTATTATTATCATTCCAACGTACTAAACATGATGCAGCTACTCCTCTCAGATCAGGAATTACAGCTTAAAGGTATTATAAGGAATTTCCAATGCTGGCCTATGAGAAGGGCAGGCCTCGCAATAATTAGAAATGATTTTAGGAGTTTTTCATTACTAAGACATGAAAAGCTTAAAGGTACATGTCCTACCTTTTGTTTAAAAGGCACCCTGCCCTATGGCTACCTGGTGCCTACCTTGTGGGTGACATATGTAAGAAAGAGGGAGTTGTAAGACTTGACAAAAGGTTTTAAATGCCAAGCTGGTGTGTCAGTGAAACTGCACATACAGACTCTGCAGTGGCAGGCATGTGACACTTTTATAGGGATACTTAAGAGGGTGCCACAACCAGCGCTGCAGGCCCACTAGTAGCTTTCACTTTACAGGCCCTGGGTATATGGTACACCACTGTACAAGGGACTTACATATAAACTGAACATGCCAGGTACACCAACGTTACCATGGTTAGGGGAGAAGCTCATACACTTCAGCACTGGCTATCAGTGGTAAAGTGCTCAGAGGCCTAAGGCCAACAAAAAGACACAGCAACAAAAGAGGAGGTAAAGGCAAAAATGTATGCGGTAAGACCACCCTAAGGATGCCAAGACTAACACCCACTCAATCCATTCCACCTCACTCTAATCGACTCAATCCCACCTCACCCCAATCTGATACACCCCACTTTCAATCTACCCCACTCCAGTCTAATTATCCCCAGACCAATCCAATCCACCTCACCTCAGTGCAATCCACCCCAGTCTAATCCATCCCACTCCACCCTAACCCAATCCAACCCACCCAACCACCCCCTCAAGCTCACACCATTTTAACCCACTCCACCTCAATCCACCCCATCCCAGTTTAGTCCACTGCACTCCAATCCAATCCATCCAGTCTACCCCACTCCAATCCAGCCCACTCCACTCCACCTCACCCCAAACCAATTAACCCCACCCCAAACCAATTAACCCCACCACCCCAGTTCAGTTCAGCCCACTCCAATCAAATCCATCCACCCCACCTCACTCCAATCCAACCACCTCAATGCAATCCACCCCACTCCGATCCACCACAATCCACCCAAATCCAACACAACCCACCAGCCGCATTCCAATCCATCCCACTGCAGCCCTACACACCCTAAGCCAGAGGTCTCCAAACTTTTTAATGCCGCGCCCCCCCAGTTGAAAAATAAAAATCATTGGGCCCCCCCTCAGAAATTTTCACAATTCTTTTATAAAAATGGTGATGTTTAAATATATCTAAATCTATTTAAACATTGCAGTTAATTCCTGTTACCTTTTTAAAACTGCAATAACATGCTTCTGCTTAAAACAAAGGCCTGTTATCTGTATAATATTTATTTTGGGCAGAGTCTGGGGCCCCCCCTGGGATCACTTCAGGCCCCCCTAGGGGGGCCCGCCCCCCAGTTTGAAGACCTCTGCCCTAAACTAATCCACCCCACTCCAATCCACCCCACTCTATGCCAATCCAGTCCACCACACTCTACTCCAATCCCATTCACACCCCCACCTCAATCCACTCCACCCTAGTCCACCCCACTCCACTCTCTGCCACTGAACTCTGCTCTCCTCTACTCAACTCCGACACTCCACTCTCCCTACTCCTTTTTATGACATTTCAACAAATCAACTCTACGACAATCTACATCACCCCCCCCCCACTCTGGCACTCCACGCCACTTACTTTTAGCCGTGCTGGACAGCAGCCACGTCGGTGTACAACATGCAAAACACATCGCCAAAGCCAATAGCCCTTTTATAGGCGAGACCTATTGGTTTTGCCAATGTTTTTTTTTTTTTTTAATATATCAATCTAAGTGGTGCCCACCACCTTGTATTGATTATTAAAAAATAAACAAAATACAGCACCAATGGCATTCTGTCGGCAGCGCATGCCCACAGCATGACATAGAAGTCAACAGATGTCATCAGTCTGTCCTTTTATAATTCTCGTGTTTTGGCAAAAACGCATTTTGCTTTTTACTGCTGCTTTGCAGCATCACCTAAAAGCACTGCATATAGAACAAATACCCAGGGTGAGAGCTATTGGCTTTGTCAATGTTTGCTATTCATTTGCCTGGCCACGGGCTATTTTATGATGTTGTGCTTTTTAAACTGTACCTGTATTATTTGATTTCACTGAAGCGAGGGCTTTGCCCTGTAAAGCTTCCAGGGGGAGAGGGAGAGATAGAGAGAGAGGAGAGGAAGAGAGAGATAGCTAGAAGATGACAAAGAGAGAGCTAGAAGAGGACAGAGAGAGAGAGAGAAGGTTAGAGATAAAGAGAGACAGGGAAGGAGATGGATAAAGAGAGAGAGGGATAGAGAGAGCGGTAGAAGAGGAAGAGAGAGGGAGAGGATGGGGGGAGGGGGAGAGAGGGGGGAGAAGGTTGGAGAGAAAGAGACCGGGAGAGAGGGAGGGAGAGGGATAAAAAGGGAGAGAGAGAGAAGGGCTAGAGACCGAGGTAGAAGAGTGAGAGGGGGAGTGAGGAAGAGAGAGAGAGAGGGCCAGAAGGTTAGAGAGAAAGAGAGACAGGGAGAAAGGGAGGTAGAGGGGTCGAGAGAGAGGGATCGAGAGAGAGGGATAGAGAGAGAGGGGGAAGAGTGAGGGATGGGGAGAGGGATAGAGAAGGGGGTAGAGAGAGATATGGGAAGAGGGATAGAGAGAGGGATATATAGAGAGGTAGAAGGGAGAGATAGAGAGGGAGGGGGATAAAGAGAGAGGGGGAAGGGAGAAGGTTGGAGAGAAAGAGACCGGGAGGGAGAGGGATAAAGAGAGAGAGAGAGGGATAGAGAGGTAGAAGAGTGAAGGAGAGATGGGGAGAGGGATAGAGAGGGGGGTAGAGAGAGATATGGGGAGAGGGATAGAGGGGATAGAGAGAGACAGAAGAGTAGAGAGAGAGATGGGGAGAGGGATAGAGAGAGGGGATAGAGAGAGACAGAAGAGTGAGAGAGAGAGAGATGGGGAGAGGGATAGAGAGAGGGGATAGAGAGATACAGAAGAGTGAGAGAGAGAGATGGGGAGAGGGATAGAGAGGGGGGTAGAGAGAGATATGGGGAGAGGGATAGAGGGGATAGAGAGAGACAGAAGAGTGAGAGAGAGAGATGGGGAGAGGGATAGAGAGAGGGGATAGAGAGATACAGAAGAGTGAGAGAGAGAGATGGGGAGAGGGATAGAGAGGGGGGTAGAGAGAGATATGGGGAGAGGGATAGAGGGGATAGAGAGAGACAGAAGAGTGAGAGAGAGAGATGGGGAGAGGGATAGAGAGAGGGGATAGAGAGAGACAGAAGAGTGAGAGAGAGAGAGATGGGGAGAGGGATAGAGAGAGGGGATAGAGAGAGACAGAAGAGTGAGAGAGAGAGATGGGGAGAGGGATAGAGAGGGGGGTAGAGAGAGATATGGGGAGAGGGATAGAGAGAGGGATATATAGAGAGGTAGAAGGGAGAGCGCTCACGAGTCGAGGGTCCCATGCCCCCCTGTGCCAGGCAGACTCGCCCGCCCCTGGCAGAGGTGGTGCGCTGTGGCAGCCCCTCTACTGGCTCGATCTTCGTACAACATTACACAAAGGGCTGCCACGCAGAACCACAGCACAGGGCGGCAAGAGCACAACAAACCACAGCACGGCAGCCCCGAAAATAAAACCACAACACACAATAGGGAAGAAAACAACGCACAGCAGAGGATCGCAAAAGGCAGAACTGCACAGGACACCCCGGGGTGTGATAAAGCACAACACGACACACTGCTGACAACGGGCAGCACAGCGCGAAGAGGCGGGAAGCAGAGGCACGGCCGAGAGGAAGGGGCACAAGAGGACACGTGCGGCACAGCACACCGCCACACACTCCACACCAGCCTGAACGTAAGAGGAGCGAGGCGGGCCGCAAATGCACACAAGAGCATGACAAAACGCATAGCGCCACGAAGAACAGAGAGCGCATTGCGATAACACCTGCTAAACACAACAGCACAGAGCACGAGACAACACAACACAAAATACTGATGGGCACCGCACAAGCCAACACAATCCCATCGTATGTCACCGCGAGGATAACACGCAGCACACACCACAGCATAGAGCCACACCTGAACAAACCACAGCATGCCACAGCACAACTCCACCGCATATCCCGTGCCACAGCACCGGGCATAACAAAGGCGGTGACACGCACAGGAAGCCACAACAGCAGAGGGGGCAGAGCCTGGGGGTGCAGCCCCCTCCCCTCCGACCCCCACTGCACAAGATGGAGGGCAGGGGAACTACATTACCCACAATGCCGCGCCCGCGCTGTCAATCAAAGTAACGTGGGTCTGGGCTGCCCCGCCCGGTGCCCCCGCAGGCTGGTGGCTTCACCCCCACCCTTCCCTGCCCTCCCACCCTCGCCCGGAGCGGCCTCGAGCTGTAATTACAGCGCATTGATCACCCGGAGGAGCCTTCCTGAGAGCCGTGACTCCCAGGGTGGGGGCGGGTGCACAACTCTCACATGGGGGGGGGGCTCCAGTCATCTGCACAACCTCTGGCGCACCCCACTCTCTATCCTGGGGGTCCAACTCGTGCAAAGTGCCACTCGCCCAACAGAGATCCCCCCGCCCCCCAACCTGCACCTGGAGACCTTCTTCTACCATTATTTACAGCAGCACACCCCCAGCAGCGATCACTCAGCCCTCCAGCCTGGGGCGAGAGAGCATCACAACATTATATACAACACACACTCAGCAGGGATCTCCGCGCCCTCCAGCCTGGGGCGAGAGGGGAGAGCTTATCGGCTCATTATGTTAAGGAAGACTCATCTACACTTACCCAGCAGTGGAACTTCTTTACACCATTGTTTACAGCAACCCTCACCCACCAGGGACCACCCCGCCCTCCAGCCTGGGTCTGGAGAGCTCCCCACACCATACTTTACACTCACCCTACAGGGATCACCCCGCCCTCCAGCCTGGGGCTAAAGAGCTTCCTACACCATACTTTATACTCACCCAACAGGGATCACCGCGCCCTCCAGCCTGGGGGTAGAGAGCTTCCTCACCATACTTTACACTCACCCAACAGGGATCACCCCGCCCTCCAGCCTGATGCTAGAGAGCTTCCTCACCATACTTTACACTCACCCACCAGGGACCACCCCGCCCTCCAGCCTGGGGCTAGAGAGCCCCCTGCACCATACTTTACACTCACCCTACAGGGATCACCCCGCCCTCCAGCCTGGGGCGAGAGGGGAGAGCTTATCGGCTCATTATGTTAAGGAAGACTCATCTACACTTACCCAGCAGTGGAACTTCTTTACATCATTGTTTACAGCAACCCTCACCCAACAGGGACCACCCCGCCCTCCAGCCTGGGTCTGGAGAACTTCCTACACCATACTCTACACGCACCCACCAGGGATCACCCCGCCCTCCAGCCTGGGGCTAGAGAGCTCCCTGCACCATACTTTACACTCACCCACCAGGGACCACCCCGCCCTCCAGCCTGGGGCTAGAGAGCTTCCTACACCATACTTTATACTCACCCAACAGGGATCACACCGCCCTCCAGCCTGGGGCTAGAGAGCTCCCTACACCATACTTTACACTCACCCACCAGGGATCACCCCGCCCTCCAGCCTGGGGCTAGAGAGCCCCCTGCACCATACTTTACACTCACCCACCAGGGACCACCCCGCCCTCCAGCCTGGGGCTAGAGAGCCCCCTGCACCATACTTTACACTCACCCAACAGGGACCACCCCGCCCTCCAGCCTGGTGATAGAGAGCTTCCTGCACCATACTCTACACGCACCCACCAGGGATCACCCCGCCCTCCAGCCTGGGGCTAGAGAGCCCCCTGCACTATACTTTACACTCACCCACCAGGGACCACCCCGCCCTCCAGCCTGGGGCTAGAGAGCCCCCTGCACCATACTTTACACTCACCCACCAGGGATCACCCCTCCTCCAGCCTGGGGCTAGAGAGCCCCCTGCACCATACTTTACACTCACCCAACAGGGATCACCCCGCCCTCCAGCCTGGGTCTGGAGAACTTCCTACACCATACTCTACACGCACCCACCAGGGATCACCCCGCCCTCCAGCCTGGGGCTAGAGAGCCCCCTGCACCATACTCTACACTCACCCAACAGGGACCACCCCGCCCTCCAGCCTGGGGCTAGAGAGCTTCCTACACCATACTTTATACTCACCCAACAGGGATCACCCCGCCCTCCAGCCTGGGGCTAGAGAGCTCCCTACACCATACTTTACACTCACCCACCAGGGATCACCCCGCCCTCCAGCCTGGGGCTAGAGAGCCCCCTGCACCATACTTTACACTCACCCACCAGGGACCACCCCGCCCTCCAGCCTGGGGCTAGAGAGCCCCCTGCACCATACTTTACACTCACCCAACAGGGATCACCCCGCCCTCCAGCCTGGGTCTGGAGAACTTCCTACACCATACTCTACACGCACCCACCAGGGATCACCCCGCCCTCCAGCCTGGGGCTAGAGAGCCCCCTGCACCATACTTTACACTCACCCAACAGGGACCACCCCGCCCTCCAGCCTGGTGATAGAGAGCTTCCTGCACCATACTCTACACGCACCCACCAGGGATCACCCCGCCCTCCAGCCTGGGGCTAGAGAGCCCCCTGCACCATACTTTACACTCACCCACCAGGGACCACCCCGCCCTCCAGCCTGGGGCTAGAGAGCCCCCTGCACCATACTTTACACTCACCCACCAGGGATCACCCCTCCTCCAGCCTGGGGCTAGAGAGCCCCCTGCACCATACTTTACACTCACCCAACAGGGATCACCCCGCCCTCCAGCCTGGGTCTGGAGAACTTCCTACACCATACTCTACACGCACCCACCAGGGATCACCCCGCCCTCCAGCCTGGGGCTAGAGAGCCCCCTGCACCATACTTTACACTCACCCAACAGGGATCACTCCAGCCTGGGTCTAGAGAGCTCCCTACACCTTACTTTACACTCACCCAACAGGGACCACCCCGCCCTCCAGCCTGGGTCTAGAGAGCTTCCTGCACCATACTTTACACTCACCCACCAGGGATCACCCCTCCTCCAGCCTGGGGCTAGAGAGCCCCCTGCACCATACTTTACACTCACCCAACAGGGATCACCCCTCCTCCAGCCTGGGGCTAGAGAGCCCCCTGCACCATACTTTACACTCACCCACCAGGGATCACCCCGCCCTCCAGCCTGGGGCTAGAGAGCCCCCTGCACCATACTTTACACTCACCCAACAGGGACCACCCCGCCCTCCAGCCTGGGTCTAGAGAGCTTCCTACACCATACTTTACACTCACCCACCAGGGACCACCCCTCCTCCAGCCTGGGGCTAGAGAGCTTCCTGCACCATACTTTACACTCACCCAACAGGGATCACCCCGCCCTCCAGCCTGGGTCTGGAGAACTTCCTACACCATACTCTACACGCACCCACCAGGGATCACCCCGCCCTCCAGCCTGGGGCTAGAGAGCCCCCTGCACCATACTTTACACTCACCCAACAGGGATCACTCCAGCCTGGGTCTAGAGAGCTCCCTACACCTTACTTTACACTCACCCAACAGGGACCACCCCGCCCTCCAGCCTGGGTCTAGAGAGCTTCCTGCACCATACTTTACACTCACCCAACAGGGACCACCCCGCCCTCCAGCCTGGGGCTAGAGAGCTCCCTGCACCACACTTTACACTCACCCAACAGGGATCACCCGCCCTCCAGCCTAGGTCTAGAGAGCTTCCTGCACCATACTTTACACTCACCCAACAGGGATCACCCCGCCCTCCAGCCTGGGGCTAGAGAGCCCCCTGCACCATACTTTACACTCACCCACCAGGGACCACCCCGCCCTCCAGCCTGGGTCTAGACAGCCCCCTACACCTTACTTTACACTCACCCAACAGGGACCACCCCGCCCTCCAGCCTGGGTCTAGAGAGCTTCCTACACCATACTTTACACTCACCCACCAGGGACCACCCCTCCTCCAGCCTGGGGCTAGAGAGCTTCCTGCACCATACTTTACACTCACCCAACAGGGATCACCCCGCCCTCCAGCCTGGGTCTGGAGAACTTCCTACACCATACTCTACACGCACCCACCAGGGATCACCCCGCCCTCCAGCCTGGGGCTAGAGAGCCCCCTGCACCATACTTTACACTCACCCAACAGGGATCACTCCAGCCTGGGTCTAGAGAGCTCCCTACACCTTACTTTACACTCACCCAACAGGGACCACCCCGCCCTCCAGCCTGGGTCTAGAGAGCTTCCTGCACCATACTTTACACTCACCCAACAGGGACCACCCCGCCCTCCAGCCTGGGGCTAGAGAGCTCCCTGCACCACACTTTACACTCACCCAACAGGGATCACCCCGCCCTCCAGCCTAGGTCTAGAGAGCTTCCTGCACCATACTTTACACTCACCCAACAGGGATCACCCCGCCCTCCAGCCTGGGGCTAGAGAGCCCCCTGCACCATACTTTACACTCACCCAACAGGGACCACCCCGCCCTCCAGCCTGGGTCTGGAGAACTTCCTACACCATATTCTACACGCACCCACCAGGGATCACCCCGCCCTCCAGCCTGGGGCTAGAGAGCCCCCTGCACCATACTTTACACTCACCCAACAGGGATCACCCCGCCCTCCAGCCTGGCTCTAGAGAGCTTCCTGCACCATACTTTACACTCACCCAACAGGGATCACGCCGCCCTCCAGCCTGGGTCTAGACAGCCCCCTACACCTTACTTTACACTCACCCAACAGGGACCACCCCGCCCTCCAGCCTGGGTCTAGAGAGCTTCCTACACCATACTTTACACTCACCCAACAGGGATCACCCCGCCCTCCAGCTTGGGTCTAGAGAGCTTCCTACACCATACTTTACACTCACCCACCAGGGACCACCCCTCCTCCAGCCTGGGGCTAGAGAGCTCCCTGCACCACACTTTACACTCACCCAACAGGGATCACCCCGCCCTCCAGCCTAGGTCTAGAGAGCTTCCTGCACCATACTTTACACTCACCCACCAGGGATTACCCCGCCCTCCAGCCTGAGGCTAGACAGCTCCCTACACCTTACTTTACACTCACCCACCAGGGACCACCCCGCCCTCCAGCCTGGGTCTAGAGAGCTTCCTCCACCATACTTTACACTCACCCAACAGGGACCACCCCACCCTCCAGCCTGGGTCTAGAGAGCTTCCTACACCATACTTTACACTCACCCAACAGGGATCACCCCGCCCTCCAGCCTGGGTCTAGAGAGCTTCCTACACCATACTTTACACTCACCCACCAGGGACCACCCCTCCTCCAGCCTGGGGCTAGAGAGCTCCCTGCACCACACTTTACACTCACCCAACAGGGATCACCCCGCCCTCCAGCCTAGGTCTAGAGAGCTTCCTGCACCATACTTTACACTCACCCACCAGGGATTACCCCGCCCTCCAGCCTGAGGCTAGACAGCTCCCTACACCTTACTTTACACTCACCCAACAGGGACCACCCCGCCCTCCAGCCTGGGTCTAGAGAGCTTCCTACACCATACTTTACACTCACACACCAGGGACCACCCCTTCTCCAGCCTGGGGCTAGAGAGCTCCCTGCACCATACTTTACACTCACTCAACAGGGATCACCCCGCCCTCCAGCCTGGGGCTAGAGAGCTTCCTACACCATACTTTACACTCACCCACCAGGGACCCCCCTCCTCCAGCCTGGGGCTAGAGAGCTCCCTGCACCATACTTTACACTCACCCAACAGGGAGCACCCCGCCCTCCAGCCTGGTGCTAGAGAGCTCCCCACACCACACTTTACACTCACCCAACAGGGATCACCCCGCCCTCCAGCCTAGGTCTAGAGAGCTTCCTGCACCATACTTTACACTCACCCAACAGGGATCACGCCGCCCTCCAGCCTGGGTCTAGAGAGCTCACCACACTTTACACTCACCCAACAGGGATTACCCACCCTCCAGCCTTGTGCTAGAGAGCTCCCTACCCCATACTTTATACTCACCCACCAGGGAAGACCCCGCCCTCCAGCCTGGGGCTAGAGAGATCCTTGCACCATATTTTACACTCACCCAACAGGGACCACCCCGCCCTCCAGCCTGGGTCTAGAGAGCTTCCTGCACCATACTTTACACTCACCCAACAGGGACCACCCCGCCCTCCAGCCTGGGGCTAGAGAGCTCCCTGCACCACACTTTACACTCACCCAACAGGGATCACCCCGCCCTCCAGCCTAGGTCTAGAGAGCTTCCTGCACCATACTTTACACTCACCCAACAGGGATCACCCCGCCCTCCAGCCTGGGGCTAGAGAGCCCCCTGCACCATACTTTACACTCACCCAACAGGGACCACCCCGCCCTCCAGCCTGGGTCTGGAGAACTTCCTACACCATATTCTACACGCACCCACCAGGGATCACCCCGCCCTCCAGCCTGGGGCTAGAGAGCCCCCTGCACCATACTTTACACTCACCCAACAGGGATCACCCCGCCCTCCAGCCTGGCTCTAGAGAGCTTCCTGCACCATACTTTACACTCACCCAACAGGGATCACGCCGCCCTCCAGCCTGGGTCTAGACAGCCCCCTACACCTTACTTTACACTCACCCAACAGGGACCACCCCGCCCTCCAGCCTGGGTCTAGAGAGCTTCCTACACCATACTTTACACTCACCCAACAGGGATCACCCCGCCCTCCAGCTTGGGTCTAGAGAGCTTCCTACACCATACTTTACACTCACCCACCAGGGACCACCCCTCCTCCAGCCTGGGGCTAGAGAGCTCCCTGCACCACACTTTACACTCACCCAACAGGGATCACCCCGCCCTCCAGCCTAGGTCTAGAGAGCTTCCTGCACCATACTTTACACTCACCCACCAGGGATTACCCCGCCCTCCAGCCTGAGGCTAGACAGCTCCCTACACCTTACTTTACACTCACCCACCAGGGACCACCCCGCCCTCCAGCCTGGGTCTAGAGAGCTTCCTCCACCATACTTTACACTCACCCAACAGGGACCACCCCACCCTCCAGCCTGGGTCTAGAGAGCTTCCTACACCATACTTTACACTCACCCAACAGGGATCACCCCGCCCTCCAGCCTGGGTCTAGAGAGCTTCCTACACCATACTTTACACTCACCCACCAGGGACCACCCCTCCTCCAGCCTGGGGCTAGAGAGCTCCCTGCACCACACTTTACACTCACCCAACAGGGATCACCCCGCCCTCCAGCCTAGGTCTAGAGAGCTTCCTGCACCATACTTTACACTCACCCACCAGGGATTACCCCGCCCTCCAGCCTGAGGCTAGACAGCTCCCTACACCTTACTTTACACTCACCCAACAGGGACCACCCCGCCCTCCAGCCTGGGTCTAGAGAGCTTCCTACACCATACTTTACACTCACACACCAGGGACCACCCCTTCTCCAGCCTGGGGCTAGAGAGCTCCCTGCACCATACTTTACACTCACTCAACAGGGATCACCCCGCCCTCCAGCCTGGGGCTAGAGAGCTTCCTACACCATACTTTACACTCACCCACCAGGGACCCCCCTCCTCCAGCCTGGGGCTAGAGAGCTCCCTGCACCATACTTTACACTCACCCAACAGGGAGCACCCCGCCCTCCAGCCTGGTGCTAGAGAGCTCCCCACACCACACTTTACACTCACCCAACAGGGATCACCCCGCCCTCCAGCCTAGGTCTAGAGAGCTTCCTGCACCATACTTTACACTCACCCAACAGGGATCACGCCGCCCTCCAGCCTGGGTCTAGAGAGCTCACCACACTTTACACTCACCCAACAGGGATTACCCACCCTCCAGCCTTGTGCTAGAGAGCTCCCTACCCCATACTTTATACTCACCCACCAGGGAAGACCCCGCCCTCCAGCCTGGGGCTAGAGAGATCCTTGCACCATATTTTACACTCACCCAACAGGGATCACCCCACCCTCCAGCCTGGGGCTAGAGAGCTCCCTACACCATACTTTATACTTACCCACCAGGGATCATCCCGCCCTCCAGCCTGGTGCTAGAGAGCTCCCTAAACCATACTGTACACTCACCCAACAGGGATCACCCCGCCCTCCAGCCTGGGGCTAGAGAGCTCCCGGCATCATACTTTACACTAACCCAACAGGGATCAACCCGCCCTCCAGCCTGGGGCTAGAGAGCTTCCTACACCATACTTTACACTCACCCTACAGGGATCACCCCGCCCTCCAGCCTGGGGCTGGAGAGCTCCCCACACCACACTTTACACTCACCCAACAGGGATCCCCCACCCTCGTGCCTGGGGCTAGAGAGCTTCCTACACCATACTTTATACTCACCCAACAGGGATCACCGCGCCCTCCAGCCTGGGGGTAGAGAGCTTCCTCACCATACTTTACACTCACCCAACAGGGATCACCCCGCCCTCCAGCCTGGTGCTAGAGAGCTTCCTCACCATACTTTACACTCACTCAGCAGGGATCACCCCGTAGGAAAGTACCATCTTGCCTGGCATGTTACCCCCATATTTCACTGTGTATATGTTGTTTTAGTCTATGTGTCACTGGGACCCTGCCAGCCAGGGCCCCAGTGCTCATAAGTGTGCCCTGTATGTGTTCCCTGTGTGGTGCCTAACTGTCTCACTGAGGCTCTGCTAACCAGAACCTCAGTGGTTATGCTCTCTCTGCTTTCTAAGTTGTCACTAACAGGCTAGTGACCAATTTCACCAATTTACATTGGCTTACTGGAACACCCTTATAATTCCCTAGTATATGGTACTGAGGTACCCAGGGTATTGGGGTTCCAAGAGATCCCTATGGGCTGCAGCATTTCTTTTGCCACCCATAGGGAGCTCTGACAATTCTTACACAGGCCTGCCACTGCAGCCTGAGTGAAATAACATCTACGTTATTTCACAGCCATTTACCACTGCACTTAAGTAACTAATAAGTCACCTATTTGTCTAACCTTTACCTAGTAAAGGTTGGGTGCTAAGTTACTTAGTGTGTGGGCACCCTGGCACTAGCCAAGGTGCCCCCACATCGTTCAGGGCAAATTCCCCAGACTTTGTGAGTGCGGGGACACCATTACGCACGTGCACTGTACATAGGTCACTACCTATGTATAGCTTCACAATGGTAACTCCGAACATGGCCATGTAACATGTCTAAGATCAAGGAATTGTCACCCCAATGCCATTCTGGCATTGGGGAGACAATTCCACGATCCCCCGAGTCTCTAGCACAGACCTGGGTACTGCCAAACTACCTTTCCCGGGGTTTCACTGCAGCTGCTGCTGCCAACCCCTCAGACAGGTTTCTGCCCGACTGGGGTCCAGCCAGGCTTGGCCCAGGAAGGCAGCACAAAGGACTTCCTCAGAGAGAGGGTGTTACACCCTCTCCCTTTGGAAAAAGGTGTCAGGGCTGGGGAGGAGTAGCCTCCCCCAGCCTCTGGAAATGCTTTGATGGGCACAAATGGTGCCCATCTCTGCATAAGCCAGTCTACACCGGTTCAGGGATCCCCCAGCCCTGCTCTGGCGCGAAACTGGACAAAGGAAAGGGGAGTGACCACTCCCCTGACCTGCACCTCCCAGGGGAGGTGCCCAGAGCTCCTCCAGTGTGCTCCAGACCTCTGCCATCTTGGAAACAGAGGTGCTGCTGGCACACTGGACTGCTGAGTGGCCAGTGCCAGCAGGTGACGTCGGAGACTCCTTCTGATAGGCTCTTACCTGTGTTGCTAGCCTATCCTCCTTCCTAGGTAGCCAAACCTCCTTTTCTGGCTATTTAGGGTCTCTGCTGTGGGGAATTCTTTAGATAACGAATGCAAGAGCTCATCAGAGTTCCTCTGCATCTCTCTCTTCACCTTCTGCCAAAGGATCGACCGCTGACTGCTCAGGACGCCTGCAAAACTGCAACAAAGTAGCAAAGACGACTACTGCAACCTTGTATCGCTGATCCTGCGCTTTCTCGCCTGTTTCCTGGTGGTGCATGCTCTGGGGGCAGCCTGCCTCCTTCTTGCACCAGGAGCTCTGAAGAAATCTCCTGTGGGACGACGGAATCCTCCCCCTGCAACCGCAGGCAACAAAAGACTGCATCACCGGTCCTCTGGGTCCCCTCTCAGCACGACGAGCGTGGTCCCTGGAACTCAGCAACTCTGTCTAAGTGACTCCCACAGTCCAGTGACTCTTCAGTCCAAGTTTGGTGGAGGTCCTTGCCTCCCCACGCTAGACTGCATTGCTGGGTACTGCATGATTTGCAGCTGCTCCGGCTCCTGTGCACTCTTCCAGGATTTCCATCGTGCACAGCCGAGCCTGGGTCCCCGACACCCTAACCTGCAGTGCACAACCTCCAGAGTTGTCCTCCGGCGTTGTGGGACTTCCTTTTGTGTCTTCGGGTGAGCTCCCGTTCACTCCTCTTCTAAGTGCCTGTTCCGGTACTTCTTCGGGTGCTGCCTGCTTCTGTGAGGGCTCCCTGACTTGCTGGGCGCCCACTCTGTCTCCTTATCCAAGTGGCGACATCCTGGTCCCTCCTGGGCCACAGCAGCATCCAAAAACCCTAACCGCGACCCTTGCAGCTAGCAAGGCTTGTTTGCGGTCTTTCTGCGTGGGAACACCTCTGCAAGCTTCTTCACGACGTGGGACATCCATCCTCCAAAGGGGAAGTTCCTAGTCCTATTCGTTCTTGCAGAATCCACAGCTTCTACCATCCGGTGGCAGCTTCTTTGCACCCTCAGCTGGCATTTCCTGGGCATCTGCCCACTCTCGACTTTGTCGCAACTTTTGGACTTGGTCCCCTTGTTCCACAGGTACTCTCGTCCGGAAATCCACTTTGGTTGCATTGCTGGTGTTGGTCTACCTTGCAGAATTCCCCTATCACAACTTCTGTGCTCTCTGGGGAACATAGGTGCACTTTACACCTACTTTTCAGGGTCTTGGGGTGGGCTATTTTTCTAACCCTCACTGTTTTCTTACAGTCCCAGCGACCCTCTACAAGCTCACATAGGTTTGGGGTCCATTCGTGGTTCGCATTCCACTTTTGGAGTATATGGTTTGTGTTGCCCCTATACCTATGTGCTCCTATTGCAATCTACTGTAACTTTACATTGCTTGCATTACTTCCTTTTGCTATTACTGCATATTTTTGGTATTCTGTACATATATCTTGTGTATATTTGGCATCCTCATACTGAGGGTACTCACTGAGATACTTTTGGCATATTGTCATAAAAATAAAGTACCTTTATTTTTAGTATATCTGTGTATTGTGTTTTCTTCTGATATTGTGCATATGACACCAGTGGTATAGTAGGAGCTTTGCATGTCTCCTAGTTCAGCCTAAGCTGCTTTGCCATAGCTACCTTCTATCAGCCTAAGCTGCTAGAAACACCTCTTCTACACTAATAAGGGATAACTGGACCTGGTACAGAGTGTAAGTACCCCTTGGTACCCACTACAAGCCAGGCCAGCCTCCTACAACCCCGCCCTCCGGCCTGGTGCTAGAGAGCTCCCTGCACCATACTTTACACTCACCTAACAAGGGACCACCCTTCGTCCAGCCTGGTGCTAGAGAGCTCCCTGCATCATACTTTACACTCACCCAATAGGGACAAGCCCTCGTCTAGCCTGGTGCTAGAGAGCTCCCTGCACCATACTTTGCACTCACCCAATAGGGACCAGCCCTCGTCCAGCCTGGGGCTACAGAGCTCCCTGCACCATACTTTACACTCACCCACCAGAGATCACCCCGCCCTCCAGCCTGGGTCTAGAGAGCTTCCTGTACCATACTTTACACTCACCCAACAGGGATCACCCCGCCCTCCAGCCTGGTGCTAGAGAGCTCCCTACACCATACTTTACACTCACCCAACAGGGATCACCCCTCCTCCAGCCTGGTGCTAGAGAACTCCCTACACCATACTTTACACTCACCCAACAGGGATCACCCCGCCCTCCAGCCTGGTGCTAGAGAGCTCCCTACACCATACTTTACACTCACCCAACAGGGATCACCCCTCCTCCAGCCTGGGGCTAGAGAGCTCCCTGCACCATACTTTACACTCACCCACCAGGGATCGCCCGCCCTCCAGCCTGGTGCTAGAGAGCTCCCTGCACCATACTTTACCTCACCCACCAGGGACCACCATGCCCTCCAGCCTGGTGCTAGAGAGCACCCTGCACCATACTTTACACTCACCCACCAGGGACCACCCCTCCTCTAGCCTGGGGCTAGAGAGCTTCCTGCACCATACTTTACACTCACCCAACAAGGGATCACCCCGCCCTCCAACCTGGGGCTAAAGGGCTTCTTTCCTCTCTTGGGATCTTCCAAAAGGACCTTAAAAGTCTTCTCTTCCAGAGACCTTTTTCTCAATAGCTCCTCCCGATGCCCCCACCAGGCGCCCCCCTCACATTATACAGCTGGACCTCAGCTGGTGCAGGGCGCCCTCAGAACTGTAATGACCTTTCACTCCAACCCTGTAAATATGTGTTATTTATATTTATGTAACCCTCATCGTGTTATCCTTTCCATTATGTAATTTTTAAATAGGTATATGTACGTCACCTACTACTACGTTTCTCAAAACGTTCCTCATGTAATGTTCCTTCGTTCTATTGTGAAGCGCTCTGACAGCTCCGGGAAATGTCGGCGCTATATAAAAACGCATAATTAATTAATTCATATCAAGCACAGCAACAGCACCCAGCAGAGCCCCCCACACCCCCGACACCCCCTCAAGCCTGGCCATACCGGATTGAGAGTGACGGTAAAGTGAGGCGCTGTGAGAAGGGCCCTCAGGTGGTGACTGGCTCCTGTAATGCCAAAGCAGACGGTAACGCTAGGGCCCTGTAATGCCAAAGCTGACAGTAACACCAGCGTCCTGCAATATCAAAACCAACAGTAATGTCAGGGCCCTGTAATACCAAAGCTGATGGGAAAGCTATGGTCCTGTAATACCAAAGCTGGCAGTAACGCAAGGACCCTGTAATGCCAAAGCTGATGGTGATGCTAGATCCCTCTAATACCAAGGCTGACGGTAACACCAGGGCCCAGTGATACCGAAGCTGGCAGTAGTGCTAGGGAATGTAGGTCCCTGTAATATCCAGGCTGGTGGTAACCCCATGACCCTGTGATTCCGACGATGACGGTAATGCTAGGTCCTTGTAATGCTTGACGCGACAGTACCACGAGGGCCCTGTAATAAGGAGGTGGCGGCAATGCTAAGCCCCTATAATACTGAACATGGCAGTAATGCTGGGGCCCTGTAATACCAGCCTCCTGCTGCTGAGGCCTTGTTACACCCTGCAGCACAGCCCCCCCTCTCTCTGGCCACTATCGGACCTCTGGATAGAAACCGGAAGAGGGGCGCCGGAGCCTTCCAAGGAGAACAGGACCCCAGAAGGCAGGACAGTTATCTCTGAGCTCAGGACAGTGGGCGCTCAGGACAGAGAGCAGAAGGACCCCCAGAAGGCGGGACAGAGACCAGATTATCTGTAGCGCATCAGGACAGTGGGCGCTCAGGACAGAGAGCAGAAGGACCCCCAGAAGGCGGGACAGAGACCAGATTATCTGTAGCGCATCAGGACAGTGGGCGCTCAGGACAGAGAGCAGAAGGACCCCCAGAAGGCGGGACAGAGACCAGATTATCTGTAGCGCATCAGGACAGTGGGCGATCAGGACAGAGAGCAGAAGGACCCCCAGAAGGCAGGACAGAGACAAGATTATCTGTAGCGCATCAGGACAGTGGGCGCTCAGGACAGAGAGCAGAAGGACCCCCAGAAGGCAGGACAGAGACAAGTTTATCTGTAGCGCATCAGGACAGTGGGCGCTCAGGACAGAGAGCAGAAGGACCCCCAGAAGGCAGGACAGAGACAAGATTATCTGTAGGGCATCAGGACAGAGGGTGTTTAGGACAGACAGCCGAAGGACCCCCAGAAGGCAGGACAGTTATCTCTCTGAGATCAGGACAGTGGGCGCTCAGGACAGAGAGCAGAAGGACCCCCAGAAGGCGGGACAGAGACAAGATTATCTGTAGCGCATCAGGACAGTGGGCGCTCAGGACAGAGAGCAGAAGGACCCCCAGAAGGCAGGACAGAGACAAGATTATCTGTAGCGCATCAGGACAGTGGGCGCTTAGAACAGACAGCCGAAGTACCCCCAGAAGGCGGGACAGTTATCTCTCTGAGATCAGGACAGAGAGCAGAAGGACCCCCAGAAGGCAGGACAGAGACAAGATTATCTGTAGGGCATCAGGGCAGAGGGTGCTTAGGACAGACAGCCGAAGGACCCCCAGAAGGCAGGACAGTTATCTCTCTGAGATCAGGCCAGTGTGCTCTCAGGACAGGCAGCGGGTGAGGTGGGGTAACTCAGCCGTAAAGGAGGCGAGTCCCTCAGAAATCAGGACGCAGGTTGGCAAGGCCTTGAACATCAGTGCCAGGGATGTCACACGCGGAGAGGGCAGTGGGCCTCAGGTCAGGGCAGAGAGAGGCAAGGTCAGGACGGAGGCCAAAGGGAGCCGGTGTTAAAAGACTCCGGGGCTTGTAACTCGCCTCAGGCAGTGCAGAGGCCGCCTCGAGGCGCTGGAAGAGGGGCTGGTGGAAGGAAACACAAGCAGGGAGTGAAGGTCATTCATTTAGATTACAATAGTAACTACTCACAAGGATGCCAGATTACATTTAAAGACAGGTGAGAGAGGCGACCTTCGGTTCTGACATGCTCGGCGTCTGACGCCAGACATATATAAATACCCTTAAATATTTCAAGCGCCAGCTGTACCTGCCCTGCCTCACCGAGGCTCCAGGCGCTTTAATATTTCATACCTCATGGTTTATGAATGATGCGGTCTACTTTCTCCAGGAGAGGTGGTGGGGAGGGGAGATGGCATGTAGCAGGTAGAGAGAAAGAGGGGGTGCAGAGCCCCAATGCCCCGAGAGCGTGGAGGGCATGGCATGGAGGGGAAGCGTGTGGGAATGGGGCGATTATTTTGTTATTTATTTTTGAAATTTTATATAGCGCTCATGGCCCAAAGGCTTAAGAGCGCTTTCCAACACACAGGGTACATGGTCACAGCAGGTTACATTAACAGTACTTAGGCTCGGATGTTTACATCAGTGTGTGCATACTGGAGTTACCACAACAGAGTTACAACAATAGGGCAGAGGACATGAACAGCTAGAAGGCAGATCAGGGGCGGTGGAGAAAATACAGAAGTCTGGTGCTTGGTGAATTAACCAAGATGTCTGACAAACAGGAGGAGCTGAGGTCCTTTCAGGACGAGCACGCAAGCGCCGTGGCCTGTTGTATCTCTCTGTGGGCTTTTAACCACGCCCACCACTATCACTCGTTCACGAGCCTGCCTTTCACAAGTCCTTTGTTATCAATGGTAAATGCTTTAGGTTTGTTACTCCTTGGGGCGGTTTTGTTACCGCCTTGGACACCGACCCTGTTATATGGATAAATGAACATTTGCCGATATGTTTGACTGCAGGCGAACTTCTTTTTCATTTTGTGTCTCTCCTTCACGCTCATGGTGGCCGTGGCGCTTTGAATGGGCTCACTTAGGTCAACTGTTTTACTTTTTAATTTCAATTTATGTAGCAATAAAAGTCCAGTTAGGAATGTACACTGCTAATAGCTCTAACGTGAACTTTGGGAATGCCTCAGAGAAGGGCAATTCCATAGTCTAGACGGGAGAGACTGCTCCACTGTTTTGAGCTCTCGTTCCTGAATCACTTGTCTGAAGTCCCGCAGCTGCCTAAGCTGGCGTCGTGCGCTGTTGGCCATGGCTGCTTTGTGGCGAGACGATTATCAAGGGTAGCACTCGTGACAATGACGGGGCAGCCTAGAGGCAGGAAAGTTAGCCGTCCATTCTTGTACTGGCGTTGTTGCTTTTGGAGGTGAGATCAAAAGAAAATCTGTTTTAGTTGGGTTGTTTTAAATGGTGGTTGGACATCCAGTTTTGAATCTTTAAGAGAGTGTTTGAAAGCAGGGCAACATCTTCTGGGGATGAGATTTTCAAGTATATTTGGGTATTGTCGGAAGAGAGGTGGAAGAGAATCCCAGAATTTCTGAGAATCACAATCTAGGTAGAGGTTGAAGAAGGTTGAACATCGAGGGATGACTGGTCTCGTGAATGAGTTGTCAATTTTAACAATTTGAGAACGGTTGGATAGGTAAGAGGAGAACCAGTTTAGGGCGGTTCCTCCACATCCCATGCGTAGTTCAGGAATACACAGGTCATGATGGTTGACAGTGCCAAGTGCGCGGATATATCGAGGAGGACCAGGAGGCAGGAGTTGCTGGAGTCCAGAACATACATAGCCCCAGGCCCATGGGAGGGATGGGCCGGGCCTGGAGACACTCACGCTTCTGGTGGGTGCCGGGAGGGACCCCGAGAAGGGGACACGTAGCACCAAGAGCAGTTCTTGTAGAGTGCAGGTCACACGGGAGACCCTGAGGATGTAGGACTTGTCCATGAGAGTGTCCTGGTCCTGCTACTGCAGGATGGAGGGGTGGGAGCATCTGGACCCTGCTACTGCAGGAGAGAGGGGTGAGAGCACCTGCCTTTCTCCACAGACCTTTCTATACCAAGATAAAGGGCTGAGAGCACACACCCATCTTCCCATGTCCTTCTACTCCAGGATAGAGGGGTGAGAGCACACACCCTGCTCCACAGACCCTACTACTCCGGGATAGAAGGGTGAGAGCACACACCCTGCTCCACAGACCCTACTACTCCAGGATAGAGGTGTGACAGCACCCGGGTTCTGCTACTCCAGGATAAAGAGGGGAGAGCACCCACCCTTCTCCACAGACCCTACTACCCCAGGATAGAAGGGTGAGAGCAACCGGTCTTGGTACTGCAGGATAGAGGGGTGAGAGCACTCGCCCTTCTCCACAGACCTTGCTACTCCAGAATCAAGGGGTGAGGGCACCCGGGCCCTGCTATTCCGGGACAGAGAAGGGAGAGCACCGCAGCCCTGATCCTCCAGGATAGAGGGGTGTTAGCAGCCGCCCTTCTCCACAGATCCTGCTAATCCAGGATAGAGGGGTGAGAGCACCTGGGCCCTGCTACTCCAGGACAGAGGGGTGAGAGCAGCCGCCCTCCTCCACAGACCTTGCTTCTCCAGGATACCCACCCTTCTCCACAGACCCTGGTAGCCCAGGACTGCAGCGTGACAGCGCCCTCTGCCATCTATACAGACCCGGCCATCAACAGAGAAGGGCATTACTCCCTCCCTCCCTCATCCGCAGACCCCGCTAGCTCATTACTGAGGTGTGACACTCCCCACCTCCTCCACAGACCCCGCTAACTCAGTACTGAGGTGTGACACTCCTCACCTCCTCCACAGACCCCGCTAGCTCAGTACTGAGGTGTGACACTCTCCACCTTCTCCACAGACCCCGTAACTCAGTACCAAGGGGAGACACGCCCCACCTCCTCCGCAGACCCCACTAACTCAGTATCGAGGGGCGACACTCCCCACAGACCCCCTAACTCAGTAACGATGGGCGACACTCCCCACCTCCTCTACAGACCCCGCTAACTCAGTACCGAGGGGCGACACTCCCCACCATCAAAATGCCTCCTTGTGGCCAAAATGGACCTGAGAATTCATGTCGCCTAAAATACAGCGCCAAATACCGGTTTTGCATTTCATGTAATTATGCATAATTTCACATAATTTTTCCTAAAATTACCATAATTATGCAAAAATAAATTATGCAAATTTCACCCCCCCCCCCCCCCCCCCCCGATATCGCAAATTGCCTTCTTGTGATAAAATAATAGAATTCATTCTGAAATGGAGCAGGCTGAGGAATTTTCCATTTGCTGCTAAGAGCAACAGACCTTTTACAAATATACACAGGGGGTCTCTGGGGAGGGTTCCACCAATGATGGGATTTTAAGGCACATGTGACTTTCTCTTAAATTTACACGAGGAAGTTGAAATACTTTTTTGTTGTTGTTGATAATCGAGACCTTGGCACATGGAATGGTCTTTTGTGAATTATAAGTGCAATAGTTCGTTCCTCTCTCATACCGCAGACCACACTTGGCTATTTACAGGCAGTGTCTTAGACCCTAAACAAGTTTAAGGTGGTGATGAAAGCCTATCTCCTTGACATATTCAACCCATCAGCTCCTTGATAGAATGATTTTTCAGCCACTATGCCTTGCTATTAATCTGGCATCTTTCTATGTCATGCTTCAGGCAGCACATGCACTGTCGCTTGTGAGTCTATTGTTCTTAAAAAAAAAAAAAACTATTGGTTGGTTTCAACGTCCCTCATTTGCTTGCTTCTCATTGGTCAGAGCGTCCTGGTTTCACTTTCTCTTCATGCGCGATCCATTCTGTGGAGCACAGACAAAGTACAGCTTCCTGCCTATGGCAGTGACCACCTACTGGTCATGTGCTTCTGGAGGTATTTTTAGTTGATTTGTTGCACTGCACAGGAGTGCGTGTTTGCAGTTTGTCCACCTCCCACCCTTTGCTCCCTCTCCTGGTGCTGCTTGGAAAATTTCACACCCTGAGGTGCTTCCCTATCTCCCCTCCCACTGTCCGTGATACTCCTTGTTCCCTCCCACTGTCTGAGATTTTGCTTGCTCTCTCCCTGCCCCCCCTCCGTCGTGTTGCTTCCCTTCCTGTTCTCCTTCCACTGTCATTCACTTTGCTGCCACCCATCCCGCACTGCTAGACACTCCTATCCCACCACAATTAGAATTAGCATTGGCATTGGCAAAGCCAATAGGTCTCACCTATGCAACATCTATTGGCCTGGTCAATTGTTTTTAGCCATGTTGCACAGCAGCACAGACGCTGTGCAGCATGGCTGAAAGTAAAGGAAAAAAAAAAAACACTATGATGCCGCCTGCATAGGCCATGCCATGGAGCTTTTATTTTCTTTACCTTTAGCCATTTTGCATATTAGCGTGGCTGTGTGCAACATTTCTGAAAGTAAAGGAACTCTCTTGAAGCAGCACCTGCCGCCGTGGACCTGCACCTCATTCTGGATGCAGGGCCCCTGCATACATCCAAGATCATTTGCCGTCATCCCTTTTTCAGCCACCCCCGTAGGAAGCTGGCTCTGTATATACTATATCAAAATGAGATATAGTGCGCACAGAGTCCAGGGGTTCCCCAGAGGCTTGACAGAGGCAAAAATAGATAATACTAATGCTCTATTTTGTGGTAGTGTGGTCGAGCAGTAGGCTTATCAGAGGGTAGTGTTAAGCATTTGTTGTGCACACAGAAGCAATAGAAGAAACACACTCAATGACTAAACAGGGGGATTCTCGGAATCCGGTCAGCAGAAGGTAAGTACGCGCAACTCAGAGGGCAGACAGGGGGGGTGTGTTAGGAGAGCTCCAGAGGGGCACCAAACACACAACTTTAGGGGCACTAGGGCGGCCGGGTGCAAACAGGGAGTCGGGTTTCCAATGCAACTCTATGGGGGGACCCCAGGGGTCACTCTGAGGCTGTAGACGAGGTCCATGGGGGCTTCTCGGGCAAACCACCGGCAGGGCAGGGAAGAGGGCCGCCTGCTGGTCAATGCTGCACCAGGGGTCAGGTTCTCCAAGGCCTGGTGCTGCTGGTGCAGTGTGTCCTTTAGGTGTCGGATAGCTTAGTCCGGAGCTTGCGTTTTTTTTGTATGTTTTTTTTTTGTTGGGGGGGTGGGGGGTCGGGGGGGGGCCCTCTGGATTCCCTCTGCAGGCGTTGTCATGGAGGTTTGGGGGGGGTCAAAACAGGATGGGATCTTGCTCCCAATCCCTTGGGGACCCTTTCTTGCTAGGTGGACCACTTGGACACGGGCCCTGGGCATTGGGTGCACAGGGGTCAGGACTCACATATCCGAAGTGAGGTGGGAGCCCTTGGTTGTAGTTTTTTTTTTTTTTTTTTGGACAGAGCCACTGTCCTCTGGCGTTCTTGGTCCTACTGGGTTCAGGACAGTCCTCTGGAGTTGGCCGAGGTCGCTGAGCCCGCTGGAAGCGTTGCTGGTCGTTTTGCAGGTTCTTTGAAAGCAGGAGACAGGCCGGTAGGGCTGGGCCAAAGCAGTTGTTTTCCTTCCTTCTTCTCTGCAGGGGTTTTCAGCTAAGCTGTCCTTCTTCTTGTAGGTTGCCAAGAATCTTGTGAGCTGGGTTCAGGGAGGCCCTTAAATCCTAGATTTAGGGACATGTTAGGAGCCAGAGGGCAGTAACCAATGGCTACTGCCCCTGAGGGTGGCTACATCCTCCTTGTGCACACTCCCTTTGGGGGGGGGGGGGGGAGGGGGGACACACTCCTATCCCTATTGGTCCCTGTCCTCCAAACCAAGATGGAGGATTCTGCAGGGAGGTGGGGGGGTCACCTCAGCTCTGGATACCTTAGGGGTGGTCCTGGCTTTGGTGACCTCTCCTCCCTGTTTTCCCTAATTTTCCCACTGGATTTGCAGCCAATAGTGGGGCTTCCCACTAGCTGGAGTGCCCTGGTGCATTGTAACCCGAGGCTTGAGCCTTTGAGGCTCACCGCCGGGTGTTACAGTTCCTGCAGCGGGGGGGGGGGGGGGAGAAGCACCTCCACCAAGGACAGGCTTTGTGTCTGACCACAGAGTGCACAAAGGCACTCACCCCTGGTGGTCAGAAACCCGTATGAATGTGGCAGGCTGGCAGAGACAGGTCAGCCCTACACTAGCAGTTGTGCTAACATACAGGAGGCATCTCTAAGATGCCCTCTATGTGCATTTTTCAATAAAACCCACACTGGCATCAGTGTGGGCTTATTGCGCTGAGAGGTTTGATACCAAACTTCTCAGTATTCAGTGAAGCCATTATGGTTCTGTGGAGTTCGTAATGACAAACTCCCAGACCATATACTTAATATGGCCACACTGTACTTACACTGTCTAAGAATGGACTCAGACACTGTAGGGGCATATTGCTCATGCAGCTATGCCCTCACCTGTGGTATAGTGCACCCTGCCTTAGGGCTGTAAGGCATGTTAGAGGGGTGACTTACCTATGCCACAGGCAGTGGTTTGTGAGCATGGCACCCTGAGAGGGGAGCCATGTCGACTCTGCCTTTTTCTCCCCTGAGTGAAGGGTCTCCTAGGGTGGCATAATATATGATGCAGCCCTTAGAAACATTCCCTGGTCACAGGGCCCCTGGTACCAGGGGTACCTTTTACAGGGGACTTAACTGTGTGCCAGGGCTGTGCCAATTGTTGGAGGAAAGGTTCAGTTTTAGGGAAAGAACGCTAGTGCTGGGGCCTGGTTAGCAGGGTCCCAGCGCACTTTCAAACAAACTTGGCATCAACACTAGGCAAAAGGTGTGTGTGGGGGGGTAACCATGCCAACAGTGGCACTTTCCTACACCCCCTAATCCACTTTATGTGTGCCAGCTTTTCCAGAGGTTACACAAGGGACTCCACATCAAAGAGCCTTGGATGAAAGAGTGGACAGGGTTGGTTAGATTTCATAGCACTTCAATCTGAGGCCAAGCGTGAAGACCAAATGTGGTCTAAGCTAGACTCCTTTATGCAAAAGGGAAGGATAAAAATGTATTATTGTTTTTTAAATTGTAACAAGCATCGGCAAAGGAAATTGGGCTTGCCTATGTAAGATCTATTGGCATTGTCAATGTTTTTCTAGCCATGTTGCACAGCGGTTGTTGAAAGTAAAGAAAAAATATTTTTCCTTGACAGCACATGCCAGTCTTGTAGCAGAAAAATAAACAAGCATTTGCAATGCAACGGGTCTCGCGTTTGCTCATGTTAGAGCTGATAGATGAAAAGTCGGGTTAGGAGTTTACAACGCTATGGGCAACAGTGCATTTATGTACGCAACCCGAAAAAGTGCAATTAACTGTGTAAAGCACTCGACTTCTGCCAAGCGAAATCGCGCCAGGAAAATAGAGAAAAAAAAAGTCCACGAGCCGGACAGAAAACAGCGAGCCTCGCATGTTTTCTGTACTTGTACGATGCGCTCGAGGAGGGCTAGCCACCGGAAAAGGCATGACGTATGCATGCCTTCGACTAATGAAAGCAAGCAGATTTTAATAGGCAAGCCCACGAACCAATGAAAAACACTGACGTGACGTCGACAGGGCTCCGATCCCTTTTCTAATACCTAAAGCGTCTCACTGCGATACGCATGCGCGAGCACATGCGACGCAGGCTCGACCCTAAAAAAATCATACCTAAAAGCGCTCTTATAAAGAAAGGGGTGGCCCAGTAATAAGCTTGTGACAAACCCTGTAAGCAAGCACGACCTCAGATCGTGCACATCAGTAAAATAAGAGAAGATGGCTACTGGGGCAGAAGTTAAGACGCATTTCTCCTGTGGCTACTTCTAAAAAGGACACACACGATATGGCTGGACTGAAGTTTTCTTTTAGGTCTGGCTTTCAGACAGCTTTAGCTGTCTTGCCAGCCTTGTGTTAACCATAAAAAGCATATTAGCAATATACAGATTTTTATCTACACAGAGAGGTTTTGCCAGCCCTCTTCGCCCATTCATCTGTTTGTGCCATTCTCATTTCACTTCTCGCCATCACTGCCCACAGCACCAGGCATTGGGCCACTTCAGCCGTTTGCTGTCTTCACTGTAAAGGATGGCATTTCGCCTTTGCACACGTGCACCTCCGCCCAGGGGCGTAGGAGACAATAAATTTCTGGAGGGGACAGGGACAGCCTTGGGGACTTTCAATCAACCCTATACAAATCGCTCGTTGTTTACGAACTGCAGGCTCCGATAAATATACACAATCATATATAATGGAAGTGAAATAGGGAGAAAGGAAGGCATGTTTTCACAGTCTGAAAGTATCTTTTATTGTTATTTATATTCACAAAGTAATTAGCTCAATTGTGAAAATAACATGTTGATTAACCTTGCATCTTCATGCACCAAGCAAATCAAGGTAGGAGGGTAAAAAGGAAGAACATACCCTTTGTGCCCCACACCCATCATGCTCTTCGCCTCATGCCCATTGGAACCGCACTGGAGAGATCAAAAGCGATTAGGTACAATAGTTGTAAACTGTGCTCGGAAACCATAGTTCTAATAACACTTCTACTCCTGTGTGTGATCTTGGGAAGCTCAGCTCCATATCAGTCATAACTAGAAGCATTTCAACTGAAGAAACTCTTGGAGTTACAGTCTATATAAACATGGATTCTCTAATCTCTGTATAAACTGCAGTCACTAATTTCTTTAGAAACGGCTGTTTGTGATGCACCAAGTCACAGCGTGTAAAGAAAAGACATTCACTGATTATAAAGAAAAGACATCAGAAAATGACTATGATAGGGTTATTACAGTCGAGTTCTGACATTACAATGCCTTCTACCAGAGCTAGCAGCCAAGGTAAAAGGCAGATCAGGTCAAGGAGCATAATTAATAAAGCTGTTTAAAGCAAAAAATTGAATGTTGCTTTTCTTTCTTCTGCTCTACTTTAATAGCTTGGAATGACAGAACCTATGCACTAAGGTTTTAAGTGCTTTGTGGGAAAGTTGGTGGTGTGACCATGTATTACATGGGGTAAAATACCCCCTGTGTACATAAGGATATTGCAAGTCACCTTTAAGTTCATACCTTATAAACAAGCAGTGGCAAAGCTAATAGGTCTCGTCTATGTAAGTTATATTGCCTTTGCCAATGTGTTTTAGCCATGCTGTACACTAGTGAGACTACTATTCAGCATGGCTCAAAGTTAATGGCATAAAGGAAAATGATGTGTCATCAACTGGTGTGGCATAGTATCATGGAGTAAGTAGAGTGTCCTAGAATGGAGCAGTAAACTTAACTTTGAAGGAACAGGGGTCCCTGGAAAAAAATGCAACACCACTCCCATAAACAATGATAATAAAGTAGTATGCAAATGGAATGTTTTATGCATTTATTCAATCAAAATATAAAAGATCAAATGTAGTGGGAAAACATCAACAGGGGAAATCGAGAAAGACTGGTATTCGGGCATTACACAAGTTATCTGGATGACCCAATGTCGCCAATTTCAAGAAAAATTTAAAAAGTAACCTATATAGTACAGTGGTTTGGAGGAGGCTGGCCTGGTTTTACCTATGGTACTTACACCTTATACCACATCCAGTTATCCCTTCTTAGTGAAATGTAGGCAGTGCCTAGACGCCAGGCTCTCTAGGGGTGGCTGTAGCCAAGGCTTATCTAGGAGACATGCAAAGCTCATGCAATACCACTGTGGTCACACAGTACTCACACACATGAAAGAAAATACTCTGTGTTACAAAAATAAAGGTACTTTATTTTAGTGACACAAATGCCAAAAATACCATAGAGACTATACTCCCTTAGGAGGTAAGTAATACACCAATTATATACACTAGTATACAGCAATAGCAATAAAAACAGAAAACAGTGCAATTAGTGAAAATCACAATGGTTAGAAATGGGCCTAGGGGAAACACAAACTATGTACTAAGAAGGTGGAATGTGAATGTCAGTTTCCCACCTAGGCAAGTGTGGTGTGTAGAGGGGTGCCGGGAATATTAGAAAATACCAAAGGTAAGTAATAGAACCCACCTCAGAGCCCAGGAAAGCAGGAGGAAATCACAGTAACTTTCTCAGAACACGAGAAAGAAGATAATGCAAGAACCAGAAGATACTTCAAGACACAAAGGGTGGATTCCTGGACCTAAAGACCTGTGGAAGAATGGGACTAATTCCAAGAAGCACAGAAGAGTCCAGGGAGGACAGGAGCCCCCGCTAACCCGAATCAAGGTGCAAAAGAAGAACCACTGGTGAAGAACAACAGTCAGTACTGCACCCAAGAAGATGGATGCGGGTTGGTGCAGATGATATCCCACACCGGATGGATGATTGCAGTCTGGTTTGCATCGCTGGATTCCACCAACAAGCCTTGGCACAGGCAAAGCTCATGGTTAGTGGAAAATGGCACTGCCTGGGACCAGGAGGGACCTGGTGGACTCTACCGAGGAGGAAGAGTCAGAGGGGTCTCTCAGCAACTCATAGAGCCCACAGAATACCAGCCAGCACACACAGGAGTCCCCCAGCACGGGGACAAAGGAGTTGCAAAAGGAGGCCCACGCAGCACAAAAACAAAGGATCCCACGCCGCCAGAGAACCACTCAGGAAGCTGTGCATCTCAGGAAGGAGTGCTGGGGGCCGAAGCTACATGGTACACAAAGAATTTCATAGAAGGATGCCACACGCCTTGGCAACTGAAAAACACGTGGTGCACGGGGTACTGTCTTGCGTGAGAAGGCAAGCTCTTACCTCCACCACAGTTGGACAGTAGGACGTCAGGGCCATCGGGACCACTTCAGTCTACCACCCATGATGCAGGATCCATGCAACTCGTCAGGAGAGGGGACTCATGCAGATGGTCATCATTGCAGAGAGGTGCCGGCTGAAGCAGGGGAGTGACTCCTTCACTCCAAGGGAGATTCGTTCATTCTTCTGGTGCAGACTGAAGACAGGTCTGTCCTCTGAGGATGCACGACCGGGAAACAGCTGCAGTTGCTGGCAGGAGCTGAAGTTACAATGTTGCAGAAGTCGTGTTTGCTTCGTTGTTACAGTTTGTGGAGTTCCTGGAGGGTCCAGATGCAGTTTCTTCGGTGAGAAGGTGAAGTAAAGGATGCAGAGGATTCCTGCTGGAGTCTTGCAATCTGAATTTGAAGATCCCCCCAAAGGAGAGACCCTAAATAGCCCTGAAAGGGGGATTGGTCAGCTAAACAGGTAAGCACCTATCAGGGGACGGCTCTGACACCACCTGCTGGCACTGGCCACTCAGATGCTCCCAGAGTTCGCTGCCAACTTGGAATCCAAGATGGCAAAACCCAAGGACTCTCTGGAGGAGCTCTGAGCACCATACCTGGGGTGGTGATGGACAGGGGAGTGGTCACTCCCCTTTCCTTTGTCCAGTTTCGTGCCAGAGCAGAGACTGGGGGTACCTGAATTGGTGTAGACTGGATTATGTAAGGAGGGCACCAAATGTGCCCTTCAAAGCATTTCCAGTGGCCTGGGGAAGGAAGCTACCCCTTCCAAACCTATTTTCAAAGGGAGAGGGCGTAACACCCCTCCCCCAAAGGAAATCCTTTGTTCTACCTTCCTGGGCTTGAGCTTCTCAAGCAACAGGAGGGCAGAAACCTGTCTGAGAGGTGGCAGCAGCTGGGGCTGCCTGGAAAACCTCAGAAGGCTGGAATGGCAATACTGGGGGTCCTCTAAGGAGCCCCCAGAGTGCATGAAATCATACAACCAATGCTTGCAAAAGCCTTGGGGTATGATTCCAACATGTTTGATACTAAACATACCTATGTTCGGAGTTACCATTATGTAGCTGGGAATAGGGAGTGACCTATTTCCAGTACATGTGTAAAATGGAATCCCCACACTCCTGAAGTCTGGGAAAATGGTCCTGGAGGTCGTGGGGGCACATCTGCTAGTGCAGGGGTGCCCTCACACACAGGTACTCTGCACCCTGCCCTCAGGGCTGGAGGGCCTGCTATAGGGGTGACTTATAAGTGACCTGGTGCAGTGTAACTGGCAGTGAAAGGGTGCATGCACCTTTTCACGTAGGCTGCAATGGCAGTCCTGCAGAAGCCTTTGCATGGGCACCCTATGGGTGGCAAAAGAAATGCTGCAGCTCATAGGGATCTCCTGGAACCCCAATGTTACCAGTATGCAACAACCATAATTTAAGGGAGAGGGCATAACTGTTGGGGTCCTGATTTGCAGGATCCCAGTAGACACACTCAAACACACTGGCAAACAGGCCAAATGTGGGAGTAACCAAGCTAGAAAGAGGCTACTTTCCTACAAGGTAAGCATCCATAATAATGATTTACAAGCTTTTATACACCCACTTTTACATGAATGACTCAAATAGTGAATCAAGAAGTCATTAGCTCATAGTACCTATGCTTATGCCAACTTATGTTCAATATCACAAGTTCAAGTCAAGGTACTTTGGCCGATGATATTTCGATCCCCTAGACAAGTATCAGGATCACCCTAAGTCTTTGTTAAGCTTGAGTTAAAAGGGTTACAGAGTGCTTGTAACCAAAACGGCCAAGATAAATCTGACTCACGTCTCATATGAGTGACAAGGCAATCAATGGAGATCTGAATCTCTAATCAAGCGCCAATGCCATAAAGTAGTAGTAGAGTGGAGTAGTGTCACAGTGTAATAGAGTGTCGTGGAGTGGCAGAGTGTTGTAGAGTGGAAAGGCATAAATATGAGTGAATTGGAGTAGAGTGAAGTAAAGTAACGTGAACTTGCATAGAGAAAGTTGGGTAGAGTGCTGTTGAGCATAGTACATTGTTGTATAGTGGAGGGGCATAGAGGGTTGTGCAGTGGCGTTGAGTAGAGTATCATAGATTGAAGTGGCATAGAGTGGAGTAAAGTGGAATGGAGTGGCGTATAGGGAAATTGTGTAGGGCGTTACAGAGTGGAGAAAGTGTTAGAGTTTAATGGAATAGAGTGTCAGGGTCTAGTATCATGGAGTGTAATGTCAGAGTGAAGTGTCATAGAGTGGAGTTGTGTGGTCTAGAGTGAAGTGGCATAGAGTACAGTGGTGCAAAGTAGATTGATGTAGAGTATTGTGGTATAGAGTGCGTTGGTTTTGAGTAAAGTGGTGTAGAGTGCATTGACGAAGACTGCACTGGTTTAGCGTACAGTGCAGTAGCGTAGAGTGGTGAAGAGTAGAGGGGAGCAGATTGGAGTGGCACAGCATAGATTGCAGTGGTTCAGAGTGATGTGTCATAGAGTGATGCGGTGCATGGTAGAGTGGAGTGGTGCAAGGTAGAGTAGACTGGTGTAGAGTGCAGTGATGCAAAGTAGAGTGGCATAGAGTGTAGTGGCATATAGTACATTGGTGTAGAGTGCAGTAGAGTGGCATATAGTTGAGCGGTGCAGAGTAGAGTGCCGTGGTGCAGAGTAGAGAGGAGTATAGTTCAGTGGCAGGGTGCAGTGTTGCAGAGCAGAGTGTCATAAAGGGCAGTGGTGTAGAGTGGCATAGAATGCATTGGTGTAGAGTGCAGTGTTGCAGAGCAGAGTGTCATAAAGGGCAGTGGTGTAGAGTAGAGTGGCATAGAATGCATTGGTGTAGAGTAGAGTGGCATAAAGGGCAGTGGTGTAGAGTACAGTGTCATAGAATGCATTGGTGTAGAGTAGAGTGGCATAGAATGCATTGGTGTAGAGTAGAGTGGCATAAAGGGCAGTGGTGTAGAGTACAGTGTCATAAAGGGCAGTGGTGTAGAGTAGAGTGGCATAGAATGCATTGGCGTAGAGTGCAGTGATGTAGAGTGATGCAGAGTAGAATAGAGTGGCATAGAGTGTAGTGGCATATAGTACATTGGTGTAGAGTGCAGTAGAGTGGCATATAGTTGAGCGGTGCAGAGTAGAGTGCTGTGGTGCAGAGTAGAGAGGTGTATAGTTCAGTGGCAGAGTGCAGTGTTGCAGAGCAGAGTGTCATAAAGGGCAGTGGTGTAGAGTAGAGTGGCACAGAATGCATTGGTGTAGAGTAGAGTGGCATAGAATGCATTGGTGTAGAGCAGTGATGTAGAGTGATGCAGAGTAGAGAAGAGTGGCGTAGAGTACAGTGGTGCAGAGTAGAATAGAGCTGCATAGAGTGCAGTGGCATGGAGTAGATTGCTGCAGAGTACAGTATGGTGGTGAAGGGTAGATTGTTGCAGAGTGGAGCATAGTGATGTAGAGTGCAGTAGCATAGAGCGGTGCAGAGCAGATTGGAGTGGCGCAGGGTACATTGGCGTGGTGCAGGATAGATTAGACTGGCATAGCATAGAGTGGAATTGCGTAGATTGCAGTGGCATAGAGAAGATTATTTCAAAGTAGAGTGAAGTTCCTACAGTGGAGTGGTGTAGAGTAGATTAGAGTGCTGTGGTGCATAAAAGAGTGCATTGGGACAGAGTACAGTGGCATTGAATGCAGTGGTGCAGAGTAGAGTGGCGTGGAGTTCAGTGGCAGAGTGTAATGTTGCAGATTAGAGGGTCGCAGAGTATAGTGGTGTATTGTAGAGTGAAATAGAGTGCAGTCGCCTACAGTGCTGTGGCGCAGAGTACAGTGGCATTGAAAGCAGTGGAATAGAGTGCTGTGGTGCAGAGTAGATTGGCATAGAGTGCAGTGGCATAGAGTGCATTGGTTTTGAGTAAAGTGGTGAAGAGTGCACTGGCAGAGTGCAGGGGTGTAGTGTACAATGGTTAGAGTAGAATAGCATAGATTGCAGTGGCGTAGTGTAGAGTGCTGCAGAGTAGAGTGTTGTAGAGTGGAGTGGTACAGCATAGATTGCAGTGGCGTAGAGTAGCACAGAGTGGAGAAAAGTGGTGTAGGGTGCAGTGGCATAGGGTAGATTGTTTCAGAGTAGAGTGAAGAAAAGATAGAGAAAAGATAATATACTTCAATATGCTTAAGTATGTAACGATAACAACAACAAAGAATAACGCTAGGTATAACGGCCCAAAATGAAATATGGCTTCTCCCTGTTAGCCACGCTATAATCAAGCCCTTCATTACCTAGATAAAAATGCATTAAGCATAAATCTTCGAAAAATATACCCTTCTAATACCTAAATTGTTGTGGGAAAGGGTCATTTCTGGGCCCAATTTCGACTTCACTGTTTCACCAACTGGTGTGATCTTAGGCAAATACAAATACAGTGTTTCACAGTCTCCTTTCTAGCCTGCAGGCATCAGGGTGAGTGGGACTCTGTTTCCGCTTTAGATCTTCCTCATTGTTCTGCAGCTCCTCTTGAAGGCATCCTGCAGTGCTCCTCTTCAAGGCGGCAGGTGATGCAGACAGTAATCATCCAAAACTCTTCTCCTTCCCGCGCCCTTTGTTCTTATGAGCACCCTTAATGCCCACAGCTGTGAACAGGCCAAAGAAAACAGCAGAGGCCCTCCTGACTCACCTTCATTCTGTTACCATCAGATTGGAGGATGGTCCCTACAGAGCTATTAAAAGTAGCGCTTTTGTGCGCTAATGGCCCTCTAAATAATAGATGTAAAAGGGGAAATTATTTTGTCCCCTTGTCCCCCCCACCTTCGTTCCCAGTGTCCCCCATCCTCCAAAATCTGGGGGGGATACGTCCCCCGCATCCCCCACACTTCCTACGCCCATGCCTCCGCCTAAAACGTAGTCCACTTCAGTACCAGGGCTCGTAGGCCAGCCCCTTCTTTTATTTATATTAGTTTATGTTTATTTATCTTTCAGAATGAAACAATTCTTCAGAAGAGACCTGGCCCATGTTCGCCCCCGGCCACTCTGCCTCGGATTCAACAAGGCCCTTTAAACCCGGTGAGCATCCGGGAACAAACCAGGAAGAAGTCAGCCCTGGAAGCCACCAAGGGCTGCACCAGCAGGGAAGGCCGGGCATGTGGCCAGCGGTGTGCCAGGAAGCCTCAGCCTGGCAGCCCAGCGCACCTCCCAGATGATGGCAGCTGAGTGCAGCTTAATTATTGATGGGCTTTCAGTTCCCACTTCTCCGCCGGCAGCGGCGGATGCATAAGTGATGAACAGAGGAGGGGGGTCTGCGGGAGAGGGTGCCAGCTTGAAGTGGGGTACTGCACCACTCTGTGCACCCTGCCACTTGGGCAGCATGTCTCCTGCAAGAAGAGTGATGGCTGGATGAAATCAGACTGTTCCAACCGCCCCTCGAGTATTCAGTGCAAACACTGGTGGCACCGAGGCAGCTGAATGCCATTGCTAACAGGCATCAGTGCCAGCCTCTCAGACCCTCCGTGATGAGGTCCAGACAGGGTATAGCGAGAAGAATGTGCTCCTCAAGGAGGGGAGTGCATCACACGGCTGTGGCAACACCACAAGTTACTGTCGCCCCCCCCCCCCCCCCCCTCTTTATCACCACAAATAAAGGGGCTCCTTTGTGCAGTCTCTCTCGGTGCAAATCCCGTGTCCCCCCCGTGCTCTGTATGCGAGCGTCCACCTGACTGATCGCTACTGAAGGTAACGCCTTCCTCTGATGGATAGTTCAACCTGCAAAACCCACGTCGCTTGAATAGATTTCAAAGTTACACAAGGCAGTCCTGCAGCACTAAATGTGTGACAGCCATCCCTTCTCACCTCTGAGCCTAAACTGCTCAAGACTTGGCTGTTCGAGCAGTAGCCTCCCCCACCCACCCTCCCCCTCCCCCTCCCCCTACCCAGTGCCTTGAGACCCTCACGGGTGAGTAGTGCTTTACAAATTCCTTGACTGATTGATTGAAACAACAATGTTTGGCGAAGGTGTGACGAGAAGACCAGGTCGCTGCCGGACACATCTGAGACATGGTGTCAGTGCTGGTGAATGTGGACGTAGAAGGCTTTGCCCTTGTGGAATGGGCTGTGATCTAGCATACAGTCTTTCTTGCTTCCTGCTTACCCCACAAAGAGCTGGTGGTCAAACCTGACCTCCTTAGTGTGGTAAATGCACTAACTGCTCTTCTAGAGTCCAGCATGTGTAACCTCTCCTCCTCCTTGGTGGTAGGCAGCAATGTATAAAAGGAAGGGAGAGTAAATCGATTGTCCCCAGATGATAATGGGTCAGCAACCATGGCAGAAAAGCAGCTCTGGTTCGAGGTGATCAGTGATCTGGGAAAAAACGAGTTTGAAGGACAGATGCTCAGTGACATCTCACCAAAGTAATTGCTGCAAGAATGTTGACCTTTAAAACTGTTTTAAGTGCCAACTATGAAGGGGCTCAAAAGGAGAACTCATCAAAAAAGTAAAAACCTCCTGTAAGACTGCAGCTAAAGTCCTGAAAATACATGTGCTGTAAATCACGAGGCATCATCTCTCATGCCCCAGCGCCAAAAGAACCGGAGCCAAAACGGAATCTTGGATATTTCCGTGCAGAGTTTGAAATTTAAAATTCTCAGGTCCAAATCAGATAAAAACTGCCTTCCACATCTGCAACCAGAAAGCCCCTTGCCCAATTTCCTGCTCTGGTACCAACTTTACTGCTCCTTTCTGCAGCAAGACTGCCACCTCCTGCCAGCTGGCAAAGCGAATCTTCTGCTTGAGAGGACTGCCCTGGAGGGATGTGGGGAGGGCCTGCTTGAAGACTGGGACAGAGCCCCTTTCTGCAAGTTGTAGGACCCACTGATCTGAAGTTATGGCTTTCAAGGGCTGTACAGAGGAGGACACCTGTCCTCTGCTTTCCCTGGGGAGCAAGGGGGGGGGGGGGGGGGGGGGAGAGTTTTTGGTTATTGCAACAGCTACCCTGGGCCCTACCTCTGTACTGTTTGAACAGTGGACTTTGTAGTTGCTGCTGAGGTTGCATGGTCCAAAATTGATGGAGTCTTTGTGGAGATTGACTGCCAAAAGAAGAGGCAGCTACTCTACTCGCCTTAAATCTTTCTAACTCGACGTCTGCTTTCTCACCCAACACCATAGCTCCATCAAAAGGAAGATCCATTAACATCGTCTGGGCATTCTCCAAGAATCCTGAACACCTCATGCCTATGTTTGGAGAAAGCACCACTGAAGACCCCGTAGCTCTTGCAGCATAGTCAGCGGTGTTCAAATGAGCATTAATGATATGTCAGAACGCATCCACCTGTAATAACATTGGTTAACCAAGAACATAAGGGGTCTGGCAGCCAACCCACTGCTTACCATTGGTTGACTTTGCTGTCACTCATTAGCCTGCTTCCTATTCGTGTCCCAGCTTGTCAATCTTGTGTTTGTTCATCCCACAGAGCACACCCCCTTTGCCATCTGATTGGCTGGGCTCTACTGTAGGAGGCTGGCCTGGCTTATAGTGGGTACCTTGTGGTACTTACACCCTGTGCCAGGTCCAGTTATCCCTTATTAGTAGAATAGATGTGTTTCTAGCAGCTTAGGCTGATAGAAGGTAGCTATGGCAAAGCAGCTTAGGCTGAACTAGGAGACATGCAAAGCTCCTACTATACCACTTATATCATATAGCGCAATATCATAAGAAAACACAATACTCAGAGTTACTAAAAATAAAGGTACTTCATTTTTATGACAATATGCCACAAGTATCTCAGTGAGTACCCTCAGTTAGAAGGTAAGTAATATACACAAGTTATATGTACACAAACCCAAAACAGCTAATAGTAAGAAAAGTAATGCAAACAGTGTAGAATTACAGTAGGATGCAATAGGTGAACATAGGTCCAGGGGCAACACAAACCATATACTCCAAAAGTGGAATGCGAATCACAGATTGACCCCAGACCTAAGGGAGCTTGTAGAGGTCCAAGATACCCCACCCCAAGACCCTAAAAAGTATGAGTAAAGTTCCCCTACTACACCAAAAGGACACAATAGTCGTGATAGGGGGATTCTGCAAGAACCACGAACACCAGCAAAGCACTGAAGACTAATTCCTCTGGACCTGCAAGGCAAGGGGACCAAGTCCAAGAGTCACAATATTGTCTTAGGGAGGGGGGGGGGGTGGAGGAGCCCAGGAAACCCCAGATGAAGGTGCAAAAGGGCTGCCTCCAGTTGGAAGAAGCCGAAGATTCTACAACAACGAAAAGGGCTAGGAACTTCTCCTTTGGATGGAAGATGTCCCACGGCATGCTGGATGTTGCAGAAGTGTTTCCAACCGGAAATACCACAAACAAGCCTTGATAGCTGCAAGGGTCGTGGTAGAGTTTTTTGTGGGCTGCTGGGGACCAGGAAGGACCAGGATGTCGCCCCTGGGAGGAGGAGACAGAGTGGGCGCTCAGCAACTCAGAGAGAGCCCACAGAAGCAGGCAGCACCCGCAGAAGTACCAGAACAGGCACTTAGAAGATTGGTGTAACCAGAGTCACAAAAGGAGGGTCCCACGACGTCGGAGTCCAACTCCGAGGGTTGAGCACTGCAGGACGGAGTGCTGGGGACCCAGGCTAGGCTGTGCACAAAGGAATCCTTGGAGAAGTGCACAGAAGCCGGAGCAGCTGCAAATCACGCAGTACACAGGTTTGCAGTCTAGCGTGGGGAGGCAAGGACTTACCTCCACCAAACTTGGACTAAAGGATCACTGGACTGTGGGGCTCACTTGGATCTAGCTCCTGAGTTCCAGGGACCACGCTCGTCAGGATGAGAGGGGACCCAGAGGACCAGTGATGCAATCTTTTGGTGCCTGTGTTAGCAGGGGGAAGATTCCGTCGACCCACAGGAGATTTCTTCTTGGCTTCTAGTGCAGGGTGAAGGCAGACAGCCCCCAGAGCATGCACCACCAGGAAACAGTCGAGAAAGCCGGCAGGATGAGGCGCTACAATGTTGCTGGTAGTCGTCTTGCTACTTTGTTGTGGTTTTGCAGGCGTCCTGGAACAGTCAGCAGTCGATCCTGGGCAGAAGTCGAAGAGGGAAGTGCAAAGGAACTCTGGTGAGCTCTTGCATTCGTTATCTGAAGAATACCCCAGAGGAGAGACCCTAAATAGCCAGAAAAGGAGGTTTGGCTACCAAGAAAGGAGGATGGGCTACCAAGAAAGGTAAGAGCCTATCAGAGGGGGTCTCTGATGTCACCTGCTGGCACTGGCCACTCAGAGCAGTCCAGTGTGCCCCCAACACCCCTGTTTCCAAGATGGAAGAGGTCTGGGACACACTGGAGGAGCTCTGGGCACCTCCTCTGGGAGGTACTGGTCAGGGGAGTGGTCACTCCCCTTTCCTTTGTCCAGTTTCACGCCAGAGCAGGGCTGGGGGATCCCTGAACCGGTGTAGACTGGCTTATGCATAGATGGGCACCATCTGTGCCCATCAAAGCATTTCCGGAGGCTGTGGGAGGCTACTCCTCCCCAGCCCTTCACACCTATTTCCAAAGGGAGAGGGTGTCACACCCTCTCTCAGAGGAAGTCCTTTGTTCTGCCATCCTGGGCCAGGCCTGGCTGGACCCCAGGAGGGCAGAAACCTGTCTGAGGGGTTGGCAGCAGCAGCTGCAGTGGAAACCCCGGAAAGGCAGTTTGGCAGCACCCGGGTTCTGTGCTAGAGACCCAGGGGATCATGGAATTCCATGATCTTAGACATGTTACATGGCCATGTTCGGAGTTACCATTGTGACGCTATACATAGGTAGTGACCTATGTACAGTGCACGCGTGTAATGGTGTCCCCACACTCACAAAGTTCAGGGAATTTGCCCTGAACGATGTGGGGGCACCTTGGCTAGTGCCAGGGTGCCCACACACTAAGTAACTTGGCGCCCAACCTTCACCAAGTGAGGGTTAGACATATAGGTGACTTATAAGTTACTTATGTGCAGTGAAAACAACTGTGAAATAATGTGGACGTTATTTCACTCAGGCTGCAGTGGCAGGCCTGTGTAAGAATTGTCTGAGCTCCCTATGGGTGGCAAAAGAAATGCTGCATCCCATACGGATCTCCTGGAACCCCAATTCCCTGGGTACCTAAGTACCATATACAAGGGAATTATATGAGTGTACCAGTGTGCCAATTAGAATTGGTAAATTTAGTCACTAGCCTGCAGTGACAAATTTAGAAAGCAGAGAGAGCATAAACACGGAGGTTCTGGTTAGCAGAGCCTCAGTGATACAGTTAGGCACCACACAGGGAACATATACTGGGCATACATTATGAGCACTGGGGCCCTGGCTAGCAGGATCCCAGTGACACAAGGGCAAAAACAAACATACATACAGTGAAAATGGGGGTAACATGCCAGGCAAGATGGTACTTTCCTACATCTATGCTTCCACTGCCTGCGTTAACTACGTATTTCTTTACACACTCCATAAGAGTGAATGTGTTTTCTCGCTCTCTACCCTTTGTGCTTTTCTACCCCCCTCCATGTTACTCTCGGATGCGTTTCTCTCTCATCACCTTGCACCCGTGTTGTGCTCTTCCGCCTTTTTCTTCCCCAAGGTGGTCCATCTTCTCTTCCACTTGTGCTGCTTCTCCCACGCCCCCTCCCCCATCCCACTCCTGCAACTAGCTCATACTTTTTACATTTTTTTTCAAAAAGGGTTACGATTTTACACTTTTAAATTTACCAACCCATCTCGAATAAGTAAATAAAAAATAAATGCACATCATTTTTTAGGCGTGTGCATGCGTGATGACGGCATGAGCACACCTACAAACGGAGACAGGCGCTGCATCACCACACATTAAAAAAAAAAAAAAAAAAACACACTGCACCTATTATGCTATACAGCTTAATTAAAAAAGATTGCCAAAGCCAGTAGGTCTATGCTTATTTTCCTTTTTGCCCACAATGAGCCGCATCAACAAAACATACGGGAAAAGCAAACAGGTGTGCACTGGCAGCCAAAGGTGAATACTACTGGCTTTGCCAATGCTTGTTTCACACACAAACTACTGCAGCAGATTCTTGGAGGAACTGTTCTTAGGTAGCCTAAAATGTAGCTCACGTAGAGCAGCGCATGTTTCTCCCAATCCGAATCTATAACAGTGCAGCTTGCTCTGAAAAGAAAAAAAAAACAGGCCTTGGCAAAGCTAAAGGTCTTGCCTTTGGGACCTAGTGGCTTTGCCATGTTTTTTAGTGAAGCTGCACCTAGCTTGTACGGTCTGGTAAGCAAGACCTGAAATGGCATTACAGGGCATAAAACACGCCTGGCACCAGCTGGCTTCACGGCATGGGCACAGACTGGGCAGTAATCACCCATCGGACGTTAAACCAATTCAATCTTCCACTGACCCCAGTGGAACTGCGCCTGCAGCCAGGGCCTTTTAAAGAAACCCGGGACTTGAGCTGCGTCTAGTCACAAAGCATATTTCCTCTGATGGCCTCAATTACAGTCCTTCGCAAAGGTAGGCATCCCTCTGGGCTCAGGTTCAGCATGGGAAGCATTCAGACTTCACAGGCCAGCACATTGTAGTTTCTTAGGTGTTTCCATCCGAGTGTGAAGGCCCCATACTGGACAATTATTTAGGTTTTCCATCCTCTCAACCCTTTTCTTTTCATGGGTGTGAGGAGGACATGGGAAACGTGTGCCAAAGAGGGAGAACTAGGGTGAAGTATTCTGTTACTTGGAGATAGGAAATGGCTTTCGAAACCTTAGATTTTTTCTGAATATCTCCTTGCTCTAGCACAACACTGGCAAGGGGCTCTTGGGG
The DNA here is from genome assembly GCF_031143425.1 of Pleurodeles waltl. NCBI lineage: Eukaryota > Metazoa > Chordata > Amphibia > Caudata > Salamandridae > Pleurodeles > Pleurodeles waltl. Next base: position 31,032,701 of record NC_090451.1, read on the forward strand.
ACACAGCCCGAGTCTCACTAACCCTGCACCTGAAGTGATGGCTGCTAGGAATGCAATCTGTAAGGGAAGATGGTGAAAACCAACTCTGCGAGGTGCCGCAAGTCGAGTTGAGTAATAAAGGGTTGACAGGCAACAGAGCTCTCAGAAGGGAGAGCAGAGTTTCAAACAAATGTAACACTTTAAAATTCTTCAAACCACGGTTAATCATTTGGATGCTAAAGAAACCCTATAGAGAGTCCATCATGGCTTCCAAGATAACCTTTCTGGAAAGAAACTGTTGGGCAGACTTTGTCAAACACTGAACGGAGGGCAATACTGTGTATACTTGGAATGACTGCTGCCTCCGCACCGCAGGGGCAAACCCCCCACCTAACTTCACACGCTGCAAGATCCCACTGTTCCATTGAAATGTTCAGGAATTCTAATTGCAGTTTAAAATATGGACATCAGAAAAAAAAAATATCAAGCAACCCCCCCATCAAGTGTAAAGAACTGATCTGCAATGCAGGAATCAGCCAGTCACCTGGAGTTGCAAATGCCCCCTGCATGACAAGCTCTTGTGTGATTGGTCCGATTAATGTACAGTCTGTCAACCTACCACTGGAGAGGTCACTTTAAAACATCTGCGATCATTCTAGTATACCTTACAGACCCCAGGCATATGTTAACTTTCACCTAATGCAATCAATTACCCAAAAGTTATCTTGGGAGGCTCAGAGTTTCTGTTATGCGTTAGGTTAAACACCTGTGAATCTGAGATGAGAGACATCGCAATGGTCATCTCGGCTGCTTCCCATCACCTGCAGAGCGATGAAGGACCTGGTTTAAAACAAGTCTGCCCTCGTTCACCACCTGAAACTAGTCCCTGGGAGGTCTTCTGAAACCTCTGTACAGTCATTTATAGTGAATCATCCTGTGTGCCCCGCAGGCACCGGCCCATGCCATCTCTGGCTGCAGATGCGGTACCATGGACCTTCCGCCTCAGAACTCCACTTCCCACCTTCCCTATAGAGAGATTTCCAAGGCCTACGTGGTTCAAATATAAAATGCCAAAGGTATTGCTCCGGTTGCCGCTGAAATTTGGTCAATGGAAGCGGGCTGGAATGGATCAGTAGTCTGTATCACACGGTCTATATGGCCTCCTGCTTCTCATTTAAAGTCTGGCACACTCAGTGAGGTTTATAGTAGAAGTGACATAAGGCTCTTGATCAGAGCTACACGTGACTGTGGCATCTCGCTCACAGATTGCTAAACTTCGCTGGAGTAGTGGGGACCACCCAAAGTGACTTTTTATTTTATTTTGTTAATAATCACCATAGGTGACTACCATCCCCATGACCAGACCACAAAACTACTTGGTAGCAGTTGACCATACTTTATCTGTCTTTGCACAGTGTTCGTAAGAAGCCAGTGAACCCTCACCCTCCATCGCAGGTCATGTTCTGCATCTGATGACCATGAGATGCCAGTGCACTTGACGGGTAATCAGTGCATCACTTCTCCAGCAATTGACCCCTAGTACAACCCACGTGCGCAATATATGGAAAATGTCACTTACCCAGTGTACATCTGTTCGTGGCATTAGTCGCTGCAGATTCACATGCTGTGCACAGTCCGCCATCTGGTGTTGGGCTCGGAGTGTTACAAGTTGTTTTTCTTCGAAGAAGTCTTTTTTCGAGTCACGAGACCGAGGGACTCCTCCCATTTCGACTCCATTGCGCATGGGCGTCGACTCCATCTTAGATTGTTTTCCCCACAGAGGGTGAGGTAGGAGTTGTGTATGCTAGTAATAGTGCCCATGCAATGGTGTGAATATGTATGTACATAATGTAGTTTAAAGTAATATATATATTTACAAATATACAGATGTTCAAGATCAACTTCTAAACGGCTACAGGCTCCCGGGGAGGCGGGTGGGCGCATGTGAATCTGCAGCGACTAATGCCATGAACAGATGTACACTGGGTAAGTGACATTTTCCGTTCGATGGCATGTATAGCTGCAGATACACATGCTGTGCATAGACTAGTAAGCAGTTATCTCCCCAAAAGCGGTGGATCAGCCTGTAGGAGTTGAAGTTGTTTGAAATAATGTTCTTAATACGGCTTGACCTACTGTGGCTTGTTGTGCAGTTAGCACATCTACACAGTAGTGCTTGGTAAATGTATGAGGCGTAGACCATGTTGCTGCCTTACATATTTCGTTCATTGGAATATTTCCTAGAAAGGCCATAGTAGCACCTTTCTTTCTGGTTGAGTGTGCCTTTGGTGTAATAGGCAATTCTCTTTTAGCTTTAAGATAGCAGGTTTGAATGCACTTAACTATCCATCTAGCAATGCCTTGTTTTGAAATTGGATTTCCTGTATGAGGTTTTTGAAAGGCGATAAATAGTTGTTTTGTCTTTCGAATTAGTTTTGTTCTGTCAATGTAGTACATTAGTGCTCTTTTGATGTCTAATGTATGTAGTGCTCTTTCGGCTACAGAATCTGTCTGTGGGAAGAACACTGGTAATTCTACCGTTTGATTTAAGTGGAACGGTGAGATTACTTTTGGTAAAAATTTAGGATTGGTCCGTAGAACAACTTTATTTTTGTGTATTTGAATAAATGGTTCTTGAATGGTAAATGCTTGAATTTCACTCACTCTTCTTAGAGATGTGATGGCAATTAAAAATGCAACTTTCCACATTAAGTATTGCATTTCACAAGAGTGCATGGGCTCAAAAGGTGGACCCATGAGTCGTGTTAGGACAATGTTGAGGTTCCATGCAGGAACTGGTGGTGTTCTTGGTGGTATAATTCTCTTTAGGCCTTCCATAAACGCCTTTATGACTGGTATCCTAAACAATGAAATTGAGTGCATAATTTGTAGGTAAGCAGAAATTGCCGTAAGATGTATTTTAATGGAAGAGAAAGCTAGGTTAGATTTTTGCAAATGTAGTAAGTATCCTACTATTTCTTTTGCAGATGCGTGTAAAGGTTGAATTTGATTATTATGGCAGTAATAAACAAATCTTTTCCACTTATTTGCATAGCAGTGTCTAGTGGTAGGTTTTCTAGCTTGTTTTATGACCTCCATACATTCCTGTGTGAGGTCTAAGTGCCCGAATTCTAGGATTTCAGGAGCCAAATTGCTAGATTCAACGATGCTGGATTTGGATGTCTGATCTGTTGTTTGTGTTGTGTTAACGGATCTGGTCTGTTGGGTAGTTTGACATGAGGTACTACTGAAAGGTCTAGTAGTGTTGTGTACCAAGGTTGCCTTGCCCATGTTGGTGCTATTAGTATGAGTTTGAGTTTGTTTTGACTCAACCTGTTTACTAGATATGGAAGGAGAGGGGGGGAAAAGCGTACGCAAATATCCCGGACCAGTTCATCCATAGAGCATTGCCTTGGGATTGATCTTGTGGGTACCTGGATGCGAAGTTTTGGCATTTTGAGTTTTCCTTTGTTGCAAATAGATCTATTTGAGGTGTTCCCCAAATTTGAAAGTAATTGTTTAGTATTTGGGGGTGAATTTCCCATTCGTGGGTTTGTTGGTGATCTCGAGAGAGATTGTCTGCCAACTGGTTCCGAATCCCTGGAATAAATTGTGCCATTAGGCGAATGTGGTTGTGAATCGCCCAATGCCATATTTTTTGTGTTAGGAGGCACAACTGTGTCGAGTGTGTCCCTCCTTGTTTGTTTAGATAATACATTGTTGTCATGTTGTCTGTTTTGACAAGAATGTATTTTTGGGTTATTATGGGTTGAAATGCTTTCAGCGCTAGAAATACTGCTAACAGTTCTAAGTGATTTATGTGAAACTGCCTCTGATGTATGTCCCATTGTCCTTGGATGCTGTGTTGATTGAGGTGTGCTCCCCACCCTGTCATGGAAGCATTCGTCGTTATGACGTATTGTGGCACTGGGTCTTGGAAAGGCCGCCCTCGGTTTAAATTTGTACTGTTCCACCATAGAAGCGAGATGTATGTTTGGTGGTCTATCAACACCAGATCTAGAAGTTGACCCTGTGCTTGTGACCATTGTGATGCTAGGCACTGTTGTAATGTGCAATCTTGCGTTTGGGACAATGGCTATGCATGAAGACATCATGCCTAGGAGTTTCATTACCATTTTGACTTGTATCTTTTGTGTTGGATACATGGCCTGTATTATCTTTTGAAATGTTTGAACCCTTTGTGGACTTGGAGTGGCAATCCCTTTTGCTGTGTTGATTGTCGCTCCTAAGAATTGCTGTGTTTGACACGGCAAAAGGTGTGACTTCGCGTAGTTGATGGAGAAACCTAGCCTGTGAAGGGTCTGTATGACATATTTTGTGTGCTGTGAACACTGTCTTAGCGTGTTGGTTTTGATTAACCAGTCGTCTAAGTACGGGAACACATGTATTTGCTGCCTTCTGATATGTGCAGCTACTACTGCCAGGCATTTTGTAAAAACTCTTGGCGCAGTTGTTATTCCGAATGGCAACACTTTGAATTGGTAATGTATTCCTTGGAATACGAACCTTAGGTATTTCCTGTGTGAAGGATGTATTGGTATATGGAAATACGCATCTTTTAGGTCTAATGTTGTCATGTAATCTTGCTGTTTGAGCAGTGGGATTACGTCTTGTAACGTGACCATGTGAAAGTGGTCTGATTTGATGTAGGTATTTAGTGTTCTGAGATCTAGTATTGGTCTCAGAGTTTTGTCCTTTTTGGGTATTAGGAAGTACAGTGAGTAAACTCCTGTGTTTTTTTTGTAGATTTGGTACTAATTATATTGCGTCCTTTTGTAGCAATGCTTGAACTTCTAGTCCTAGAAGATCTATATGTTGTTTTGACATATTGTGTGTTTTCGGTGGGACGTTTGGAGGGAATTGGAGAAATTCTATGCAATAACCATGCTGGATAATTGCTAAGACCCAAGTGTCTGTTATTTCCTCCCAAAGTTTGTAAAATTGGCTTAGTCTTCCTCCCACAGGTGTTATGTGATGGGGTTGTGTGACTTGTGAGTCACTGTTTATTTTGAGGAGTTTTGGGGCCTTGGAATTTCTCGATTTCTTGGGAATTGGCCCCCTCTATATTGCCCCCGAAAACCTCCCCTCTGATATTGCCCCTGGTAAGTAGGCCTTGTTTGTGAGGTTGTGGTTTCTGTGGGTTGACCTCGAAACCCTCCCCTAAAAGGTGTTTTTCAAAATGTACCTCTGCTCTGCGGGGAGTAGAGTGCGCCCATGGCTTTGGCTGTATCGGTGTCTTTTTTGAGTTTCTCAATGGCAGTGTACCTCCGGCCCAAACAATTGCTGTTCATTAAATGGCATATTGAGCACAGCTTGTTGGATTTCCGGCTTGAACCCTGAAGTGCGCAGCCATGCGTGCCTTCGTATCGTGATTGCAGTGTTTATGGTCCTTGCAGCTGTATCTGCTGCATCCATGGAAGACCGTATCTGATTATTTGAGATACTTTGTCCCTCTTCTGCCACCTGTTGCGCTCTTTTTTGGAACTCCTTGGGTAAGTGTTCGATGAAATGTTGCATTTCATCCCAATGAGCTCTGTCGTATCTTGCCAAAAGTGCTTGTGAATTGGCAATACGCCATTGATTTGCTGCTTGTGCTGCAACCCTTTTTCCTGCAGCATCAAATTTGCGGCTCTCTTTGTCTGGAGGTGGTGCGTCTCCTGAGGTATGAGAGATGGCTCTCTTACGAGCTGCCCCGACAACTACTGAGTCTGGTGTTAGTTGTGTTGTAATATAGATTGGATCTGTTGGCGGTGGCTTGTACTTTTTCTCCACCCTTGGAGTTATGGCTCTGCCTTTAACTGGATCCTGAAATATTTGTTTTGAATGTCTTAGCATTCCTGGGAGCATGGGAAGGCTTTGGTACTGGCTATGGGTGGAGGATAGGGTGTTAAACAGAAAGTCATCCTCAATTGGTTCAGAATGTAAGGTGACGTTGTGAAATTCGGCTGCCCTTGCGACCACCTGTGTGTTAGTTGTACTGTCCTCAGGTGGTGACGGTTTTGTGGGATAGGAGTCTGGGCTGTTGTCAGACACTGGAGCATCGTAAAGGTCCCATGCATCGGGATCATCCTGACTCCTTGTAGTATGAGCTGGTGAGTGCATCAGTGGTGGAGTTGTTGCTGGTGATGCATGTATTGATGGTGGTGGAGACGGTGGTGGGGTTGTTTTCCTAGCCACTTTTGCCTGTGGTTGCTTGTCCTTTTGTTGAAAGGCAAGTTTCCTTTTTATTTTGATTGGGGGAAGAGTGGTTATCTTCCCTGTGTCCTCATGAATATGAAGCCTTCTTTGCGTGTAGTCAGGCTCTACAGCTTGAAGCTCCTCTCCAAATCTATGTAATTGGGAGGTTAATCCTTGTTCCTCTGTATAGGAACTAGTTTTCGGCTCCGAGGCTGGATGTTTCGGAACCGAAACCTTTTCGGAAGTCTTTTTAGGCTCCGAAGAAACCTTCTTTGTTTTCGGCGTGGTGTCTCGGTGCCGCTGTCTCTGTGCCGAATTTTCTCGGAGCCGCTGTCTCGGCTCCGAGGTTGCTGTGTGGTGGTATCTCGACCGGAGTCGGATGACCGACACCAGCATGCCCTTTTTCGGTGCCTTGGATCGGTCACCTAGTTTTCGGGTTAAACCATGGCCTGTTGGCGGTGGCGTCCCCTGGGCTTTTGTGGACTTCTCGTGAGTCTTGATTTTCGACATCTTACTCACGGTTTGGGGTGTTTCTTCGGCGTCGAGTTCTTCAGAATCCGACTCGTGGATGGAGAAAGCTGCTTCTTCCTCCTCTAAACGTTCTTGACCTGTCGGCGTGGACGCCATTTGTAGTCTCCTGGCTCTTCGGTCTCTCGGCGTCTTCCTCGACCGAAACGCTCGACAGGCTTCACAAGTATCCTCCTTGTGCTCGGGGGACAAGCACAAGTTGCAGACCAGATGCTGATCCGTATACGGATACTTGTTATGGCATTTTGGGCAGAAGCGGAATGGGGTCCGTTCCATCAGCCTTGAAGTCGCACGTGGCCGGGCCGTCCAGGCCCCGACGGGGGATCGAAAAAACCCCAAAGGGCCACCGGAGCTCTTCAAAATTCGGTGTCGATTTGTTCTAACTAACCCGATACCGAACGCAAACAATACCGACGATTTTTTCCGAGATTCTAACTAACTTTCCGACCCGAAACACGGAGCGAAAAGGAACACGTTCGAACCCGATGGCGGAAAAAAAACAATCTAAGATGGAGTCGACGCCCATGCGCAATGGAGTCGAAATGGGAGGAGTCCCTCGGTCTCGTGACTCGAAAAGACTTCTTCGAAGAAAAACAACTTGTAACACTCTGAGCCCAACACCAGATGGCGGACTGTGCACAGCATGTGTATCTGCAGCTACACATGCCATCGAACATATATATATATATATATATATAAAAAAATATTTATTTTTTTAAACTAATGCTTGAGCATGTGCTCTCCTCTGATCCTAGGACATCTTAAAAAAAAAAAAAAAAAAAAAAAAAAAAAAAAAAAAAACACACACACACCACTTGTATTTCTGAGAGCCTCCGCTACTACAAGACTATATATCCCCGAACTGCAATCCTTACCATCCACGACCCCAAAGACACTCACCACAGCCACCTCAAAAGGAGGAGCAGCACTGGCAAAGCCAATAGGTCATACAGTTCAGCATTGGCAAAAACAAAGCGCAATGTCAACACATGCATGCATCATAATACAATTCATGATGCTATGGCAGCCCAGCGAGATGATATATACACAAACATGAAGATGCCACCATTTTTTATTTACCTATCCAGGATAGTGGATACCCATCTTCAAGCAATAAATGGTTTAAACACAAAAAAAAAAAAAAAAAAACACAAAAAAAAAAAACTTAATTCCACTACCACTGGTTGAGGTTCTCTTTGAAAGGGCAGGGATTGACATTGTTGGTCTCCATGACCCTTCAAACAGCATCAGTAAACAGATGTATACTTGTGATAATGGATCTTGGCTGCTGCAGTTGCCAGAGGCCTCTTAAGTATTTTGATTTGAGTGGGTTTCATTAGGGAGCTGGTTTCAGACAGAGGTAGTAACCTCATGCCTGCTTCCCTAAAAGCAATGTGGAATGAATGTGATGTGACTTAGAAGTTCACTACCCCCATATCACCCACAAACCAATGGTCTGGTGGAGAGATTCAACAAGATCATGAAAGGCTTGATCATGGGATTCCCTAAAAAACTCAGGGGATTGATGTCCTTTTGCCATGCCTGCTTTTCACCTACAGAGAAGTGGCATAGAAAGGAGAAGGCTTTAGTCTCTTTGATCTTGTATTTTGCCAACTTGTTAGGGGGCCAACGAGTCTGGTAAGGGAAGGCTGGGAGAACCCTCTAAAAGACCACAAACTTGACATTGTGGAGTATGTGCTTGGCCTTTGTTCCTGGATAGTTGAGTACATGGAAAAAGCAAGTAAGAGCCCAGTCGCTTCTCGTTTGTGTAATTACACTCCATATATTAGCAAATTCAACCCAGTCCTACTGGCTTTGCATGTGCAACACCACAAAACGATCAAGTTAGTGAAGTGCACAATAGGCAATGAACTGCAACCACAGGGACCAAGGGAGTTCAACATATTAAAACTTATGTACAAATATTTCAAGAAAGTGTGTTCTTCATGCGCCAGTGTTTGATATTTCCCTTTACACAAAGCAAACTTGAAAATTAATCTTTCCTTCATCTGAACTACAACGTGCATTATTTTCATAACCAACTTCAGAAAACAAGAATGAGTCCAGGACAGCATCCTTCATACCTCTTTATTGAAAAGACAAGCAGAATGTCGAAGCTGTACTCGTTCCAGGAGCCTTCAAATACTTGTATACATTGCTTTTGCTGCTTTTAGTATAGCTTAAAGACAAGTAAATTAAACAGGATCCTCTACGTGACTATATACAAACACAAGTAGCTGGAAAGACACTAGGGTAGGGAAATAAAACCTCTGATGAGAGAAAGCTACAGTGGTGCTCGTTCCCCAGCAGAGATCTCCCACCCACTCTTAATACAAGATTGACTGGTGATGAACAGTGGGCGCCATGAGAGATCACAGAAGAGGGCGGGTTCAGATCAGCTCAGCACCCTTCATCAGAGGCATGCATGGGGAAGGTCTGCACATTGGCTTCCAAAGACTTGAAAGACCTGATTCTGGTGCCAGCTACATGCACCTCAAACACGCACTGTCCGCTGTGGGGGCGCTGCTGTGGGCATCAACTGCTGTCCGAGTGGTCAAGGACTGGCCTAAGGTACATTACTGGACAGAGGGCACTGGGGCCCGGGGGTGGCACAGTCTGCCACGTGCCACGCGGGGGCGGGACAAACACTGTGGGGCGCAAACTCTGTACCTGCTGAGATCTCTCCAGGTCTGGTGGCTTTTGGGGTGGGCTGCTGCTGGGCCGGACTGTCAGTTACAATAATTACAGCAGCTGCACCTGGGATTGGCCAAAGTGATACTGCGTCTTCAGTTGCAATCTCTCCTCCCTTTACACGCCCCATTAATCGGATTTGTCGCCCTCATCGTCCGGGTGGGCCTCGCCGTCATGGCCGTTCTTGTCCTCCTTAGCCAGGTGGCCCTGAGAGCCCAGGGCGGAGAGGGAGAGGAGCCCGGTGCTGCTGCTGACCGGCAGCGACGCAGCCTGCAGCCCCACGGGGAGCGGGGTCAGGGGCAGGGCCAGAGCCTGGAGCTGCGAGAGTTGGTGAGCCTGAAGCTGCTGCTGTAGAGAAGACAAGGAGGAGAGAGGGAGGAGAGAAAACAAGATTTGTCATTTGGAAAAAGTGGGTCACATCCCCTAGCGTGCGCATTCCAGAAGGCGCGGTTGGAATCGGCGGGCAGGCACGTACTCTCCCTGAGAAGGCAGGGGGGCCATGCTGCCTGGGGTCAGCCTAGTAGCATGCAGGAGACCGGTACAGCCCACCCACCTACACTGGAGCAGGCGTGCACTCGCCACTGACGTCCCAGCAAGGAGTCGCCAAGGCAGGGTGTCAGTGGAAGCTATGGCAGTGGTACGTCACTTACAGAGATCCTGGGAGTGATGAAGAGCGCCTGTACGCTTGGAAGCAACAGCCCAGCTCCAAGTGCACCACAGCACAACATTGGCAAAGGTACTGGCAGCAGATGGCACATGAAACACGGTGGCACCTAGTCTCAATTCTAAAGAAACCACTGCCAGGACCCTTCTTTCTACTGGCAAGAGCGACTCCAGTTAAAAGATGATGCCCTGAGGAAGGGGTTGGAGACTAAAGGAGCATGGCGCAGAGGGAAAAAGACTGATACAGACTCCACACTGCAGCACGATCTCTGCAAAGAAACCCTGGAGGGGTGACTGTACCACTCCCAAACAACTATTGTCCTGCTTCACAAAGTTGAGAACACAAGTTTGCTAACTGTTTCTGCCAAACACACACAGAAATCAATACCAAGAATGCTGTTCAGAGTTTGGCAGATGTCCCATCTGCCCCATGACGTATGTATGCCCAAGAATACACTCTAAATTAGACAGACAAGCCCGCTACCAATTTTTGGGTCATCTGGCTAAACTCTACCCAACCCCCGCTTAGCTTTCAGTTTCTTTACCAACAAACAACCAGAAAAGAGGGGGTTCTTTGGGCTGTAAGCCACTGCTGATCATCCCGAGTAAGCCATATTTAACAGGCAGGGTAACTTGACGTCCAGTGCAGACGTATCCTTATCGCTTTCTGCCTCAAGCTCTCATGCAAGTATCTTTGAAATGGCTCCTAACACTCGAGATCCAGGCCAACGATCACTTCATATCACATTGGAAGACACAAACCAAAACCAGCCCTTCTTGAGAACTACTGGTCAGGTCCAGCCCTGCATCACGGACATCATCTAGAGGGGAACAGAAATATGCACCTTCAATGACAATGCTTTTCAACAAATGTGTGGTGTTTTGAAACACCTCAGAGCTTTACAATACAGACCCTTAACCCGAGAACTTGAAGGAGTGTTCCACATTTTAGATGAATGAACGGAGGAAGGACCTGAGAAGAGGAGAAGCAATACAAGACCGCACACTTGGCCGACCACTACTGTAGGAGAGCAAGTTCAGTCTTAAGAGAAATACAATGGAACTGAAACTTAGAAGAGGCAATGGAAAGCCCTATAGGAAATATTAAGTACTAAACAAAGGTGGTACCAAAATAAACCACCCGAAAACAGCATTAAACTCTGTTCAGAATAAGGTGAGAACGTTCCTCTATGCCAGAGGCCAGATATGCCACCCACCACAGCAAACCACCCATGACGTGCATCACCTTGTTTACAAGTCGGTCACCCACTAGAATTAGAAGTAGCACGTCCAACATGTTTGCCATTACCACCCTGCGTTGAGTAGGGGCTCTGCAATCCACCACGAGTGACCAACGTCGCTCTAGCCATTTCACGTACAGTTGCCGGCTGCACCCTCCACCTCAATCACACGGTGTCCATAGCAAGGATTGTCCAATACACCACTTGTACTCCACCAACCAGCTCCCTGCCCTTGCTCGCCTAACTTTGGGAAGACGAGGATTCCTTCCTGATCGAACAGTACACCAGGAAGCAGCTGCTCTTGGGGACAAAAGAAGCACTGGCGTCAAGTGTGAATGCAGATGTAAGGCTCGACTACCATAGGACCTATGTGGGGAGTCGCAAGGCTGCAGGAGGGTGCAGCTCACCAGCTGGGATGTGAAGACCACCAGCTGGGTCCAGGCCACTAAACATGGTAAAGCACAGAAACCTTAAAAGCCCAATGCAAGCAAACCGCTACTGAGGCTGGACAAAGGGGTAACCCAGCTGCTGGGAGTATTCCAAATACTCCCCAAAAACAAAACATTGCAGCTCTACTCTACTGGCATCAAATCACTTCTGGTCTTATGATTTCATTTCTCCCCAAACATTGATCAGGCTCTACAGACTCACTACCTCTTCCTTCATCAGATTACCCATCTCTCCTGGCACCGTCCACTCCACACCCCTCCTTCTCCACATTACTAGTGCACCTGCAGCTAGCCTCACTCACCCCGTGACCGGGTTCACCACTCTTCTACACCTCCTGAACTGTCAGTTCATAACTACTCCAAACTCAGGTAGGCGGCGAATCACTTTTTGGTACAGCTGTAGTAGAAGGGTGCTGTCAAGTACAGCGGCAAAGACCAGAGCAAACAACGAGCCAGAGTAGTTTGAGTCAACGAATAGCTGAATCTTCTACAAGAAAAGTTTTATATGAGCTACGTACAAAGAAACTCAAGTCACCATAAATGTTTGCAGCACTCAGCAGGATATCTGTGAGAAAACAGGGAGCGCAAAGCAGCACCTGCAGGCTGCAGCTGTTTGAGTTTGTTGCATTTAGTGCTATTTTCTTAGCACAAAATCTATCCTCGGGTTGATTATGGATGCAAAGGTGCATTTTGCGCTAAGAAAACTGCACAAAATGCAGGGTTACTTTCTTTCCATAATTCCAAGTAATCTTGCATAATGTTGCTCTAATATAAAATGACACTACAGCACATTACGCGAGTTACGCCCACCCCTGGTTTTAATTGTCAGTTTTTTCTGCATCTGGACGGCAGCACCAAGAGGTCATTGGAGACAGGGTGAAATTAGCTTATTTAAAAGAATGGTTAGACCTCTGGTACACATCAGAAATGGTCATGCTGGAAACTGAGAAAGTTTGCATGGACATTCCACAAGGACCAGACTGGGAGATTAACTCTTGTCACAGACCAAGGCTATCTAATTAGCAAAAAGTAAAATAATTTCAACAAAACACAATCCTCAGTGTAGCCCAGAAACGCAAAAACCTCGGTTGTGCTTCTATGCACAATGCGTTGAAGCACACTGTACTTCAGCCCGTCTGTTTGTCTGGCCTGGACACTCCTCCAAGCAGAAGAGCGTTACCAAAGCTCAGGCAAGGAGACAGCTTGTGAGAACTCTACAGCACGGACGAGACACCGGGCTTTCAAGAGATCTTGAACTGGACTTGAGCTGGGCAGATGTTGAGTGATCAGGAGTAAGGCCACCGGACTGCACTTCAGACCAGCATCATACTTAGGTGTAGACGTAGGAAACTTCAGGCAGGAACAAATAATGCAAGAGCTTTCAAAAGGTAAACTATATACTAAACAAAAAAACGGCTCTTCTTTCCAAAGTCCTCCATGTGTTGAATAATCATAATTCAGGTAACCTAAGGCAAATTAAACGGCAATGTTTCTTTAGGAACGTTTTTAAACAGTGTGCATGTCCCATTAGGTACTTGAGGTCTTACTAGTAAGATGAAGGATACATAGATAAATAAGTACATTACTTAATAGAAAACGGGGCCTCTGCAGAAGGCGCCAAGGATTCAATGGGAAACGTTACTAAGGTAGGTGCGGAAAGAGATCGTTTTTAAACTGTGTCTTGAACTGCAGGAGCACAGTTTCTTCCTGAGGGTAGCCGAAAATAATTTCCTGAAATTAGCTTTAAAAAAAAAAAAATAATAATAATAATAATAATCCTGATTGCTTATGCATCAATCAAGTAAGTTGGGATGCGTGCTAAGGAGGTTCTGAATCAGGGCGCTTGCAGGGATAAGGAATTTTTGATCCAAAACCTTTTGCTCACCTGAGAATTTGAGGATCACCAGAAAAGGGAGTCGGATCAGTGAAGACAAACAGCTTTGAAAGTGAGACAACGGATCTTGATTTTGCCAGCTTATATGAAAAGCCCAAGTAGTACTTCCAGAATGAGCAAGTTGTTAACGTAAGTCAAGAATTTATAAACTACAATTTATTTCTAATTTTTAAAATATGGAAATTAAAATATGCAAGTTTGGACTGTGAAACCTGCCAATACATTGCAAATATTCTCTTACCAGATAATGCAGTAAATAAGAAAGCCTAGTGCAATAGTTATTACAGCTTCTAAGATCTATACATTGAAGGGATTATTACCAATTAAACAGTACCCAATTTACCGTCTCCAATGTGGAGCCAGTTGGCATTCCCAGAACATGAACTCTTAATCTGCAGGTTATAGAGTCAGCTGTGAATGCAAAATTCACTTAACCATCCTGATTTAATGTCGGTGGATCTTGCCTCCTCGAAGGCTCCTAAGCACTCATTTACAGTTAAATGGGAAGAAATAAACTAGGGGTTGGTGGGGACCAATTTTGAGCTGGCCAACATCTGAGGCCTTTCCTCATACTCCAAAGTGTTTCTGCCTGAGAATAATACCTGAATATGTTTTGAAAAACGTTTATATGACATGAAACCAAAAACAGATAATTTTCAGAGTCTCCAGTAAGACAAATTAAAAAATAAAAATAAAAAAAAGAAACATAAGATTTGGAATAGACATGGAAGCCTTAAGGACTGGAGATGGCACACCGACTGGCCAACCATCTTCCACAACCACCATTAGTTTCCAACTTATCAGAAGTTGCTTTTTGCTGTAATACTTTTACCTATTGTGTTGCCCCTTCAGAATGCAAAAAGTACACTTGTCCTATCACTACCCAAACTCTTTGTGGGCATAAAGCCACTATCCAAACTCAAGATTACATTTTGGATAGTATGTAAATTAAAAATCCTTTGTGAATTATGTACATAAAAGTATAAAAATGTATTAAAAAGAAAGAAAAAAAAAAGAAATGTAATAGGCCAGGCACCCAGCAAAAAACATAACTGTATGTACTCTGCCCAAGTATAGTCTGGGAGAGGCAATATGCATTAGTTTAAGCAGCATTATACCCATTTAAAAAGTATTTCCCAGAATCGTCTACAAAATATTTTTTCAGAAACTAGAAGCAATCCTGCACAAATCTGCAATTAAGTTCAAACAAAATTTCTTTTTCCAAACAAGGACATTTTGGCATAGATCTTAAACCATGCCACGTGCACCACAATCTGAGATCACCGATAAATCAAGTAATCACAGCCAACGTGTAAGTGGAACTCGTTCAATTTTTGGCTTTTGGAGCTTCTTACAGTCGATTCATGTTCTGCTGCTCCTGAAAAGTAATTGTGGGGAAAGTAAACAGAACAACTTAGACAACTGTGCCAGGTCGCTCTGAAAACTGTAATATGGACATAAAAAACCAAAACTTCAATTTTGGAATACAAGTCAGTATGTGGTTTTCTGCAGTTTCCCAAGACTTACTATAAAGTACTTCTACAAGGATATTGTTTTGGAACATGGAATTTGAGAGCACCATGTGCCTATAACAATGTATAAGCAAAATAAAGTGAGGGGCCTAAAGCTACCGTAAGGTTTCTTTAGAAACCTACACGCATTTGTGGAAATCTAATTCACCAATTAAATACTTACCACCACACAAATATATATATACGAATGAGTAACAACTTAACTCGATAATTCAATAAAAGTTCGTACCCAAACTAAACACATTAATTCAAAGAAGTGTCTATTCATAGTGTTCAAGAAAATATGCTAATCTTATTTGCAAAATGACTTATGACATTCACATTTAATTGTAACTGTCACATCAAGGTTGAGGTCATGAGCATTGCATTTGGTGTGGGGGATTATGGCTTGCATAGCTGCTGTGCAAGGTGTGCACTGTGATCCTAATCATACTTGTATATGTCAGTGTTTTTTTTATGTTAATTTGAAACCATGACTGCATTTTAACTGGGCTTTTTAAACTGAACTGTGGTTTTTTTTTTTTCCGGTTTTTTTTTTTAAACACAATTTAAGGTGTTATGACCAACGTTAACCATAACTTCCTTTTAACATTTGCCTTTTCTCTTAAGATTTATATCACACAAAATAGTTTTTGTGGAAAATAAGTAGAGCAGTACAAGCAACTGAACTTAAAAAAAAAAAAAAAACTATTTGTAACACCACCCAGAAATGCACTTTGCCTTCAGTCAAACAGGTTTCCCATATTCAAAAAACGAATTTAGGTACACAAACTGTTAATAACTTAAGTGTTGCCAAAAACTGTGCCAGTGTTACCACCTCGGCACAGTTACTTAGAAAGAAGGCAAACCACCCAGGGGCATTCCCTCTTTACTCCAACTCTGAACGAGGGAGCAGACCAAACGTTGTGGTCTACCTGCCATATGCTGCTGAGAGGTCAGGTGTGATGAACATCACCAGGTTACCTCCCATCTTCCATGTCAAGCAGATCACAGAGGAGCTCCACTTAGTTCCAGTTTATTTACATTACTGGGGAAAATACCAGTTTTCTTAGCAATCGCTTAGAGATTTTAGCTTCGATATGCAAGGACACCTTATGAAACAAAGAGAAAATAGTGATAGGTCTATGATTCTAGAACTAAGACTATCCGCATCAGTAGCACGGTACAAGCTTCAAAGGATATTTTAAAATATGTATGCCGTTTTCAGGCAGTATCACTCAAAAGTCTGTCACTACCCCAAGTTCTAGCTGAGCCCAAGGCATCCATTAATTTCAATCTGAAGATTTTTCATCTATCATTGAGGAAAGCAAGCGACCCCGCCACCTCCTGTGACACCAATATACCATCCAATAGGATCCTACCGAGCACCCACATACATTTATCAGAATCCAATAAAATTCAAGACACGGCATTCCCCACTACTAGAACTTGTGGAAACAAACTAACATTGAAGAGCCATCCAGTGTTCTAGATGTTTATAATAGATATCATTTGAAAGCAGTTACACTGCCATAAAATTGTTTGTAAACTATTCAAGATCCAATTTACACAGCTACAATAGTTCATCAACATCCCCACCAAACCTCCCCCTCCTCACAGCCAGCTTCAGTGCAGTGCCCTCTGCCTGGCGCGTTACACAGACCAAGACACCAGCAATAAGAACGGCTGCTGAAAGAGGCCCGGGGTGTCCAACACATGATCTAAGATGCAGAGGTTATGGACAGGAATGAAAGGTCGCCCACCTGGATGGTTAGTTTTTTGGGGACCAGTAAACATCCGCGCACATGCCCCCATCTTCAATGCAGTACCACTTGGTCACAGAGGTAAAGTGGTTCTGGGTACCTCACTGCCTAGAGTCAGATCAAAGTCTGGGCAGGTTTGCGGGCATGCACTGTGGCAAGAGGATAGACCAGTATCCCCGCCGACATTTAAATTTAGCAACCCCCAGTGCAAAATCTCAAAATATTTGCTGGGGCTGGCTAGCTGATCCCCAATCCTTGGCGCCAAAGATTCCAGAACCCAGGGGAATGAACACTTTTTGAAAGCAGACAGTTTGAATGAAATATTGGGACTGCTGTCCCTTTTACTTTGGGCTAATCACAAAAATAGTTCAAAACAACGTGTAATAGCCCTGGGAGGCCAGAGGAGCCTGCCCAGTGGTACCATCTGCCTTTACTACCCTCCCATTCCCACAGAGAGCTTCCGTAGCCTTTTATGTCCAAATCTTTCAGCACTCGACCGTGCTATGCATGGGGCAGAACTCTCATGGTGGTTCATTTCATCTATGGAGAGGGGTTAGGGTGAAATTAACTTCTGAAGAAGCACAGAAAAGGACAAAAAAAAGTAGAACAGGGCTTTAACCAATGCCCATGTTCATTAATATCCTTGGGTAGGTCTGGAATACTCAACTTAATCATTCTTATTGGAGTACAATTCTAGTACATTTGTCAACATGTTCCTTTTCCAAGCAGCAGCCCTGTCTAGAGATTACCATTTATTGGGTGATTACTTAGTTACAACATATGTGGCGGAAGCTTCACACCACATACTGTCAAGCATGTTACTCAGGAAGTGCAAACGAGGTCTTGGAGATCAAAATCCTCAACCAGGAAGACTACAGCCCTGCCAGTGAGGAGCAAATGCACCCTCACAATGGGTAATACTAGGTCATCTGAGAATTTCTGCTGATCAGACAAGGTCTGATAAGAGCTGAAAGCCAGCAAGTACTTAAAAGCTTTACTTATTAAAGCCTCGTTTAGAGAAAGAGCAGCAACTCTACTCGCTAATACTAGAAGCGGAATACAGAAGCCCCGAAAATATTGATCTATCAGGTCCTGAATAGATCACTGGGTCTAGACTGTGTGAAATGTTTGTCTTTATTCCAACAATATTTGTCTGCTCACAATGTTTTTGTGCGTGCTCCAAGTCAAGATGTAATTACAGGAAGCCCTCTCCCTGCATCCCAAGTAGCCCATACACTGATAATTACAGCACGCCCCAGCCTGCGACGGATGCAAACATTCTGTGAATTCCCATTTCCTAAAACTGAAGCCAGAGATCAATCTAAAGAGCAACTAGTGAAAAAGAAAACCCGAACCGTTCTTAAAACTTTCCAATAGATGTGACTCGTGCAGATGCAACACTTAACCGCGTAAACCCGGCTAGGCCTGCTCTCCGACTCACGGAAGGAGAGGTACACATCGCAAACCAGCCTTCATCCAACAGCCTCAGCAAACTGCTCCTCCCTGTGGAGTCTGCTGTGTCCATTTACTTCACCTAAAGTACCAAGTCAACGCGGTCTCAATGTAACAACCTGGACATGACTTTTCAGGAGGTGTCATGTAGAGGCCATGCAAGTTCCACTTTATTCAACAAAAGGAAGAGAGAAAGCAACGTACAGGCGAGCGTGGGAATCCTCATACGAGATACCAGTAGAAGATCCCATCACACCAAGAAACGGGTCCATCGAAAGCCGCGGACTCGCCTGCGATCCAACAGGAGAATGCAAGTGTTCACAGAGGACCAGTCACTAAAGTATGTGCATACAGCTCAGCTTAGAAGGGCAGACTCTGCAAGCTGCGTATCTCAGAACCCACCCCAAAGTACAACTGAGCAGTCTGGTAGAGGGATCTCTGCCCCTACCTCAGCAGGGAAAGAGCCCAGTGGGGTCACAAATGTATTGTAAGGGACTCAAAGTACCTGATGGAGGGGGAAGGCAGCCTTTGCGGAGACGGTTTAGAAATAACCCGCTGCATAGGTGACTATGTTCTGCGCAATGGCAGTAAAGACCACCGCACATTTAAAATACAAAAGGAATCCATTAAAGTTTAACATTCTTTTCAAGTTGATAACATCCATCATTAAAAATTTCAGTTTCGTGTCAACCAGAATCCTGACCCCTCCACAGTCCCACAAATTAAATTCATTCGGAGTCAGGTGCATTGTGGAACACCCCCGTCCTGGGAGTTAGGGATTGAGAGTTTATTGTTTTCCAAATATACAATTTCTAAACCACATTGAGGTCAGTAAAAACAAACAAAAAAAAAAACAGATTTAAAAGTAAACATCTAAAAAAAGGCACATCTTTTACAACTTTATGTTCTACAAAGACTGGTAGACTCTAGCGTTTGCACGTCCAGCCTTGCAAGAAATCTAATTTTTCCCCCAACTAGATGGTAATCCTTCCCAGTTCACAAGACTTATTCCTGATTCAGACCACTAACCCCTTGCCTCATGCACTTTCTGCAGGAGGGTCATTGGCGTGGTTCAAAATGGCAGCTGCAATCCGCTGCTGGTCTGCCATACCCACAATATCATGTGCCAGTCCAGAGAGACAGGATTGCTGATGCAACCACCAAACAGGTAAACATCAACACATAAGAGCGTCAGGAGTGTTGGAGAGCTACCCTGCATCTCTTGTTGCGGCTGTGAGAATCGGTCATCTTCCCCGCCGGCCCATCAGCCCTTCCATACCCCTCCTGCACACTTCATTAGAGCAAAGGCGTTCCTAAAGGCATCTCACGTACACGGATGATGGAGTTCAACTCCGGCGCAGTCACTTGCTTGGCTCGTTCAATGGCTCCCAAAACCTGCTGCTGGTGCTGCGAGGAAAGAAAGCCGAGATCAATAAACACCCTGAGGAGGTCACCAAGCAGCAGCCAGCAGCATTTAACAAACAGGTACTGAGCCTCAAACACCTCCACATCCTCACTCCCCAAAAACGAAGTGACCCCATATTGAATCCTCAGGCCCAAGTTTGCCAGTGGCACACCTTCATAAAGGAATCCCCTTCCGACTGTGTAGGTGATGTGTGTTATGTGGCCCAATGCGGAGGTCTGCAAGGATCTGCTGATTCAGCAAAAGCGCTCATGTTCTGTGGCAGTAATGGGAAGACATCTCATAACCTTTTCTAAAAGCAGGGATGAACTGATTAGTAAAGTTTGAGCAATGCCCACTACAAAGACCAGGGCCCCCAAAAGGGATTCACAGACTACAAAAGCAGCCCTTGATTGAAATGCTGCTCTTCAATATCAGAGCAGCATTAGGACCCATGCAGCAATCCTAAAGTGGACTTCCGAAGCCATGAAAGCGTTAACTGGATTCATTATCTAGAAAATGAAGAGTTCCTCTAGTCTCGTGGATCAAGCAAAGTACAAGGTTTCTCCATTAAATCTCATCTGCTCAAAAGTGCTCCTTAACTTTTTGTGAACATTTGAGAAAGTCCCTTGCCACTGAACTGGGGAAGATCTATTTAAGAATCATGCAGACTTTCCAAGAATCAAAATGACGGGGCAGGGGAAATGGCAACTCTACTCCAATATTTAGCTTTACTAAAAAAAAAAAATATATAGGAATTAGAAATGCAACGAAATATTAATCGTACACCACAAAGACAGTCCTATTGCATTTTAGAACCTGTATCCTAACAGGGTCATTGGTCAAAGAGCCACTGAGATGCAATGACTCTCCAAGGACTGCTTGCCGGATACCATGGGACCAGAAAGTGACAACAGCTCATTGCCATCACACAAACTAAACCAGATGTATGTTGTTCAATCTCTGCAGAGGGTTGTGTGTGGGCCTCGGCCACCAGAGTCTTGCCATTGAACATTCCTAGAAGTGTCCATCTGATGCTGCCATGGATTGCCACCACAGACCGATCACAAAACCCAGCATCAAGGAGCTGCTTAGACCTGTAAGATACTCCGGGACCCCTGGCTTAATGTAGCATACGTGTATGCAGCACTATTGCCGTCTGGGTAAACATACACAATATCCAGGACCCACTTAAGTAGAGTAAAACAAATACCAAAATCACTGACCTAATTTATTCCACGACAAAAGGGATAGAAAGCGAGATTACCTCAAATGTTCCGACAAAAACCTTTGCGGGTGATGCATTTCCTGCCACGTGCAACCTTTTATGTCCAACCCTGGCAGCCCCGACCCCCCAAACCACTCCAGCAGCAAGGGCCCAAACTCCAGGGTGCAAGAGAACTATTAAACTTCTGTAATAAGCAGAAGTACACCCAAACGGTTCCTGGGCAGCGGCGTTTGGGAGGTCCGCTGTTGGATCCTCCGCTTTGGGTCATCATGACATGCGAGGGCAAGCATCAACCACTCGTGAGTCAGAGCAAGAGGTGCACAGACGTAGAGGACCTCACAGACCGCAAGAGGAACCGGTGTCAATCTTCCTTGAACCAATCACCCTTGGTACCCACCCAAAACACTTGACTACCTGAAAAATTCCTTGCAACCAGTCCCTACCAGGACGTTAGTCCACTCACTCCTTTCTCCCAATCCTTTCTATACTGGTTTTATCGCAAATCATCTTTCCATCATCTGCCCTCGCAACAAAGTTGCGGCTTTCCAGCTTACCCCTGCAGCACATCCACGATGCACCGCGCAGATTGCTAAATGATCAGCACCGAGCGGTGCACGTTTAGGTAAACCAGACTCCACTGCTTGGCATGCTGTGCCTAATATCAGCGGAATTAAAAATAGGCAAGAATAAGACTGATGAAAGGATGCGCAGGAGTAAGCCCACCGTCGCCATGGAGCCCAGGGCACGATGCCAACGGTCAGGATGTGCTGCTCCCGCTGGTCCACAATTCACCACACTAGACGCAGCCCACGTCACTCAGCATGCAAGAAGCACAGCGGCCTAAAGCACAATCTTCAGCATTTCAAAATAGACAGGTCACTTCCTCTAAAAGGTGTGCATACACTTCGTCACATGTAGGACATGCAACAGTTTTCTCCAGTCCCACAGAAGGCTAAGGCCCTGTGGAAACGGTCCCACAAGCTTTGGGAAACTCAATCCTGGTATACATACACAACTACTACTTGTGGGGGGCGAATTAAAAAAAATATGTATCAAGAAAACAAGAAATGGAGGCTTCTCCCCAAGTACCCACAGATCGCACCACCGGGGAGAACAGAAACATTCACTTCTGAGTAGCCGAGGTGCTCTCCACAGCCCCCCAGAACCTGGAGAAAAAAGCCTAACCTTTGAAATAACATCACTTCAGCCCCTATTCTGCAGTATTAGTCCTATGCCCAGAGCCTTTTGTACACCCCAGTATTTGTGAAACAGCCTATGACCACACTGTACATAGCATTTGTGTTACTGCCAACCCCACTGTGCCTTGAACCTTCTGCTGAAGCAGAAAAGTTCAGATTGCATACATGCCCCACTTCCACCAACACTCTCCTCTAACACACAAACCACTAAGAAGTAAATTGTAAAAAAAAAAACAAAAAAAAAAAACACACAACTCCTCTCCCAAATTCAAAAACTTGTTTTCACCAGAACAGATGTGCATTACAAAGCTCTCCAAGACCAATCTTTAGGCGCAGCCTTCAACTCCAAACTAGATCCACGTATTAACGCCATGCCAAAGAGGCAACAGAGAAATCGCTAGAAACTGACCATGGAAAGCAGAGGACGGCAGCTGTTTAATGCAGCACCAAATTCTGCACTTTCAAAGTAAACTGGTGTTACTGGGCACGCATAGGGTACTCAACCCGCAGTCGCTCCTCGGCCCGTGCTAGAACCTATGACCCCTAGAATAGGCACACTTCACAGGCAGGCGAACCATCAGTTGACCAAGCTGTCCGCTGTCTTTAATGTCCTGAGTAAAGGAATGACAAGTTCACTACACTAGACCGGTCACTCCCTTAAAACCTTTTGACATGCTGCTGCCCAAATATTCTCTGCTACCAAGACATTCTAATTACAGCCATCCACAACAGTGTAAATTGCACACACTACCCCTTGAAAGTCAACACGTCCAGAAGGAACACAACCTCTAGAAACAAAGTGTTTGTGTTCTAGATATCCCAAGGCTCACACAAATCCAGAGAGCTGCAGTCCCCGAGGATGGTTATCCGCAAGTGCTAAGCCAGCTCCTTCATCCTTGCCTTGAGGGCTGCGATCCACTACCCAAGGCACCCTCAGGGAGGGCAGAGCATGTGAATATCCGCACTGCAGCCTGCCTGGGCTCCAATGCTGAGGTGCCTATGCGAAGCAGGAGGCAGCACCGGCAGCAGACGTGCAAATGAGTGACACGCCCCACACAAAGCAACAGCACAGACTATCTTGTGAATGAAAAGGCTAGCCTTCAAATGGTAACCGGGAATAATCTCCAGCGCGGATGAAGTGCAGTGCCAGACGTGCAGTGCTTGCTGAAGAGAGCTTCTGTCCCACTGCGGATCTGGAGCCGAGTGCCGCTGCCAGGTCCAGAAGCCAATGGACACATCTGCAGCCAGGTCATTAAACATCTGAACACCCTAAAAACACAACACAATGACCGGCGGAGAAGCACAGGGATGAGGTGAGGAAGAAGAGCCTTGGTCACCCAAGAACATGTGTGAAGTATGAACACGCGAGCCAAGAGCCTGCAGGTTTCCACTCAGATGTGAAGGACCCAAGACAACTCCCCGGCCAAGAGCTGTCTGGCCGGCAGACGTGGTGGCCACACAGTCCCAAGCAGGAGCCAGCCCAGACCCAAGCACTAGATGCCTTTCAGTCCCCTCAGCAGCAGTTCCTGTACCTCAGCCTGGCAGATGGACATGCTCTCTGCTCACGAGCCAACACCCATCAAAGAGGAGAGTGCATGATGTGAAAGCCTTGGGCTTTCATGTCCCAACCTCCTACTGGACACCTCTGAAGGCAAGAGTCCGAGTGGGGCGAGGGAGCCCACACTGATGGATCCCTTCAGTGGTGCAGTAGAAATGTTCTTTCCAATTATGAGAACCCTCCCTACGCTAGGCTGCTACAGCCTACACCAGAGGTCTTCAAACTGGGGGGCCTCAAGTGATCTCAGGGGGGGCGCCAAACGCTGGCCAAAAGAAATATTATACAGATAACATGCCTTTGTTTTAAGCAGAAGCATGTTATTGCGGTTTTAAAAAGGTAACAGTACTTAACTGCAATGTTTAAATAGGTTCAGACCTATTTAAACATTGCCATCTTTCTAAAATAATTGTGAAAAATTCTGAGGGGGGCCCAATGATTTTTATTTTTCAACTGGGGGGGCGCGGCATTAGAAAGTTTGAAGACCACTGGCCTACACCCAAATTCTGGCCGATGCGATGGACGATACAACTGTTTTTTCCTGAATGACGCAAGTCATGCTGCGCTCATGTGAAATATCAAATATTCTTAACACGTTCTTAAAAGGGAGATTTCAATCTTTGTTTTTTTCTCGGAAAAATCCCATGAGTGGTGTCCAAATATAAGCATCTTGAGAAGAACAGACCTCTGTGCTGCAGAAACGGCTCAGTAATGAACAAAGCAAAGCATCCTGGTCACACGGGGACCCACCTTGGTGAGGATGGTGCGTTGACAGTGGCGCAGGAAGGGATTTCCCAAAGCACCTTCACTTCTCATCACGACACAGTGGTCTTCTAAGAGGTGAAGCAAGCGATCTGCATCACTGCAGAGGCCGCTGGGTCAGGCGCACGGAGGGAGGAATGATTATTGAAACGAAAGAGTCAAAGCACCCCAGTGTTCGAGTTGGAGAGGCTTCGTGCAGACCCAGTCCCCGGAAACACCAGCTGCCTCGCCCCATAGTACTGGAGGTAACGCACCTCTGGTAAACGCCGGAACCCGAGGGGCGGCTTCCATGACCCATCACCCTGCCAACAAGACATGCACCGTGCACATAGCAAGCGAGACGCGGCACAGGGTGACCCAACCCGCTCCAGGCTGCGGGGGCCTGCGCTAGACCCAGTTACATCAGGAACCGGGATCCACGCCGCTTCCACGGAAGCGAGTCCGCTTGGGGCGCCCCATCCAGCCTGCCGGATCTAACACTAAAAGACCGGTGTGAAACCGGAAAGAGGCCCAAACTCTCCCTGAAAGGCCCTTCACACCTGCGCATTCTCCGTGAAGCAAGGGGTGTCTGCGCGTCACTGCCCCCCAGAACCACGCAAAGTGCCAGGAGGCGCCCCGCCTCCACCTAGCAGAGCTGGTATTCATGTATTATTAGCACTCAGTGCGGAGCAGGCATTGCATGCTTGAGGCCTAGGCCCCCCCTTCCTCCATCCAGCGCCGTCTCTAGCACAGGACCCGGCCGAGCCGCGCAGGGTCCTCCCGGTGTCAGCAGGGCGGGCGGGCCGGCTTCTCACGGATCCGTGCGAATACAGCCCACCGTGGGGGCTCGTCTGCTGCTCATCGCAGTCTGTGGCAGGGCCGAGGAACGGCAACACCGAGATGGCTGCATGGCTGCTTTTAAAAAGGTTGTACCCATCGAGTGCCACCTCCCAACACTGCAAGATGGAGAGCGCCTCCACAAGCCGTAGCAGGACCACGAACAGACCACGTCAGTGCAGCCAAGTATCCAACATGGGCCCAGAGACCCCAGCTCAGGACCCGCCAAGTCTCCAGCGCCTGGAAGCCTGTCCTACCAGCTGCCATCTCCCCCTTCAGTGCCAGGCTGGCATGGCACTGAGGGGGCCGTTTCACCAAGGCGCAAGCGGGCTACAGTCAACCGCAGTGCAGAGAAGTTTGTCATTAGCATCCTATTCATACCTGGGTGTAATATAAACAGAACTACACGCGGGGGCGGTAAATGCGACAGTTTCACGCATCCCATTCCACGCTGCACGCGGGACTGTCACGAACTCCGTGCTAGTTGCACCTACTAACACAAGGAGCGTAATTAGCACTTCTGCCCGGACACAAATCCTTCCTACAATGGGTCACTTGCCCCTTGCTTGCACGATGGGAGGGCGGACTCCCCTCCCAGGGCTGGCAGTGGCCTGCGATGTACGGGTTTGATACTCTCAGGACCTCATCTCACAGCCCACCCCATCACCGTGTTCTTTTCCGTTCCCTCCCCTGCTCTCTTCAAGGCGCTACTGCAGGCTGGTGAAACGTAAAAAGTAAGAATAATGAAAAAAGGAGGGAGGGGGAAATCTTCCCAATAATGATCACTCCGTGCGAATCGAGCGCAGCCGGAGATGTGACAACGCTGTGGAATCACTGAAAACCCTCCAACCCTTTTTTCGAGCCGATTCCTAGCAACACTGCCAAAGACATAACCACACACACGCATCCTTACTGGACTAAACTGTTAATATCTCGTCTGGCCAGAGAGTGAATCCGGGCCGCCTCAAGAGTGAAGAAGTAACCACACTTCCCAAAAACCAGTATGCAAACGCAAATGATCTCAACATCTTTTGTCCCATTTCCAGCCACCCTTCCCCTTGCAAAGCGCATGGAAAGTTGTGTGGGAGCCACCCTACCCAAGTCATCCGAGATGGCCTCCATCTCCACAGAACCGGCGGGTTTCAATGGAGGCAGCGGCACGGAAAGGGCGCCGCTCCAGTGGTTGACGATGCATCTGCATCCTTGATTCAGGTAAGCTCGGCCTCCCGACCCTGCTCCACCTACCAGCGGCTTCCTACATGGTAAACCACTGCTCGCTTTTGGATACTCGCAAAAACCGTGTGTATCGACGGGGCTTACTCAAGTGATTCCGATCTTACCACAGAGGCTAACAATAAAGCACTCCAAACCAGTGACCTCAGCACAAGGGGTCCTGCACGAATCTATCCTAGCCCCGGCCTTTTCAACCTATGCAAAGTAGGGGACCCTTTATCCTAGCCCGGCCTTTTCAACCTATGCAAAGTTGGGGATCCTTTATCCTAGCCCAGGCCTTTTCAACCTATGCAAAGTTGGGGATCCTTTATCCTAGCCCAGGCCATTTCAACCTATGCAAAGTTGGGGACCCTTTATCCTAGCCCAGGCCTTTTCAACCTATGCAAAGTTGGGGATCCTTTATCCTAGCCCTGCCTTTTCAACCTATGCAAAGTTGGGGATCCTTTATCCTAGCCCCAGCCTTTTCAACCTATGCAAAGTTGGGGATCCTTTATCCTAGCCCTGCCTTTTCAACCTATGCAAAGTTGGGGATCCTTTATCCTAGCCCCGGCCTTTTCAACCTATGCAAAGTAGGGGACCCTTTATCCTAGCCCGGGCCTTTTCAACCTATGCACCTAAGTTGGGGATCCTTGATCCTAGCCCGGGCCTTTTCAACCTATGTATAAAAGTTGGGGATCCTTAATCCTAGCCCCAGCCTTTTCAACCTATGCACCAAAGTTGGGGATCCTTTATCCTAGCCCCGGCCTTTTAAACCTATGCACCAAAGTTGGGGATCCTTTATCCTAGCCCCGGCCTTTTAAACCTATGCACCAAAGTTGGGGATCCTTTATCCTAGCCCCGGCCTTTTCAGCCTGTGCACCAGAGTTGGGGATCCTTTATCCTAGCCCCGGCCTTTTCAGCCTGTGCACCAGAGTTGGGGATCCTTTATCCTAGCCCTTTTCAACCTATGCACCTAAGTTGGGGATCCTTTATCCTAGCCCGGGCCTTTTCAACCTATGTAGAAAAGTTAGGGATCCTTTATCCTAGCCCCAGCCTTTTCAACCTATGCATCAACGTTGGGGATCCTTTATCAGCGGTTTGCTGGGGTTACCGAATTGTACTTGGAGGTGTCCACTTTAAAAGGACCTTTGCAACACTCTAAACATGGTTCAAGACTGAAAAACTACCCATCATTTAAAACTGAACCCATCCAAAACCAAATGTCTCCTCATCGAATCTACCACTCCCCAGGGCAATCCTAGAACGACTCCTCGAATATCCTCACACCGTCTGTCGACAAAGCCAAATCCTGAAGAGTAATCCTAGACAAAAGATATCATTTACAATCCGAAGTCAACACGATGGCTAGAAACGCACACTTACGATTGAGTTTCCTCTTGGGAATGTGCAGCCTCCTTCCAGAGCAAGCTCTCAGAGCTCTGGTTCAATCACTGGTGCTTACTAGGGGACAACTAACTCCCGCGCCCGGTCTTCCCAAGATCCATCCCCGGCCACTAAATCATTAGGCAGCACGTTTCATTCTATGGGGCCAAAGGAAGGACCATATTTCAGGGATATGGTAACACTTCACTGGTTTCCCACTGAAGCCAGGGCCATCTACAAGGAGGCACGCATCACTCACAAGGCCCTGCACCCATCACTCACAAGGCCCTGCACGCATCACTCACAAGGCCCTGCACGCATCACTCACAAGGCCCTGCACGCATCACTCACAAGGCCCTGCACGCATCACTCACAAGGCCCTGCACGCATCACTCACAAGGCCCTGCACGCATCACTCACAAGGCCCTGCACGCATCACTCACAAGGCCCTGCACGCATCACTCACAAGGCCCTGCACGCATCACTCACAAGGCCCTGCACGCATCACTCACAAGGCCCTGCACGCATCACTCACAAGGCCCTGCACACCTCACCAGGATAACAAGCTTAGGACATCTGGTGTGGCTAGACCTTCACCGAAGGCCGACTTATGGCGCAATCCTCCTCAGGAAGAGCAAGCAGAGTCTGGAACTCCTTACCTACGTACCATCACCTCGCGGGTTAGCTTGCAATCTGAAATGAACGCCTTCTTTGAAAAACATTTCATCTCTCTTCTCCGTACAACAGCTCATTGGCTTAGTTTCTACACTGATCAGTGCCTTGAAACTTACCTCTCCATCCCGATTTTATTTGACATATTAATTCTGGCACCAGGTTACATCCCATTACTTAATATTTACGATGCTTGTAATGTATACCTTATTCTATTAAGCTTTTTAAATGCTCCAACACCTAGGAGTAACTAACCCCTTAGGATTATGTAATGATTTACTTCCTAAGTGAAGGGCCTTCAACACTTTTGGGTAATGCCCGCTTTGTATAAAGCCGCATTAATGCTGAAATAAAGTGGGTCTCCTGCCTCATTTCACGACTCCAGTACCCTCCTTTCCGTCTCCCATACCCCCTCCCCCAAACACACACATAGCACCCCAGGACAAAGTACTATGCAAGCAACAAGACATCATGCAGGCAGGTCTGTGGTCCTGGAGATCGCCACAAGGGCTCCCTAACGTGAAACGGATCAGAATACAAGCTGGTTATCTTTGCTCTCCCAGTTCAGCAATGCCGTCCTCTGAATTACATTCTTCTTCATGGCTGACCAAGGGGAGGAGGACTCCATTAGGTCTCAACCTGATCGACCTCATTGCTAAATTTACAGTGTGCAGCTGAAAAGGGCTTCCTTGCCTCAAGTCTAAATTACTGCAGATAGGAATGCTGATCAAATAACCATGAATGCAAGAAATGAATGCTGGTGTATTGCTTTCATACGGAGCATCACCAGAAGGCTCTCTGAAGGCGACTTCAGTGCACACACCATCAAGAAAGTGGCACCGGCTATTGAATATTCTTAAAACAGCAACTTTAATAACTGCCTGGAATTTAAAGGTCATCTCAACTCCTCTTCCTGTTGCAAGGAGTACAAGAGTGGAATGTCACTCTCCAGATTTGCACCAAGCAGCGACACATTGCATAACCTCCAGCGTTCTCCACCCAACACCGATTTTGGGGTTTACGCTGGCATTTTTTGCTAAACAGAACTAGACTGAAACGATGTGCTCTGGGATCTAGTGCTTAGATTTATATGGGGAGCTGCCCTCACAGGGATCGTGAATAAAGAAGTGAACTCCACCATCGGTGCAATGGTCTGCACAGGACTACCATGCATTTATCAATCGGTCAGCATGTTTCTTCATCTTCTGGAAATAAGACACTTGGGGGTACCCCAAGAAGGAGAAGCAAAGGTACTCTAGGCATGAGCTTGCCAATACACAACATCTTTTGTGGCACTGGTAAGAAAAGTAGAATTAAAAATAACCTGAATTGAACTTCAAGAAGCACCGCACGCTCACCAATAAACGGGTTTTTTGTTTTAATCAAAAGCCTACTAGGAACATCACACAACTGACAACGACGCCCCCACCCCCACCACCCACCCACACACACACACACACACACACACACACCACTGCAAATTCACCGAGTTCACAGTTTTGCCACTGGGACTGCAAACACAACTCATAGCCCACTGATGTCCTGCAGCATCACTTTCTTCCCCTCACAGGGGCACAATACGTCTTGCTAACGCCTGACTGGGGCTGGCGGCAGAGCACGGAGCACCACTCTGGAACACATGTCCTACTTAGGCCAACAAGAAACAGATCCATGTAGCACTTCCATGATAAACCGTACAACCCATTCCTTTCAGATCAATTATGTGGACACCTTGGATCTGTGTTGTGGATTCAGCCCTGGAACCACCAATGGACACGCCTGCTCTAGTTTACGTAGCAGTGTAAGTGATAGAGGGTGAGGGAGAAGCTGCCCATTGAGTCTGCAGGTTTCCAATCAGACAGGGATGCGCCCTAAAAAGCTAGATGAGCTTCACAGGGGGCTGGAAATGAGCTGGCACCTGGGCATGTAGAACGGAAAGCAACAGCAGCTTCCAGTTCGGGACATCTCTCCCTCACACTTCTGGCGACTATGAACTGGGGTGAAAAAAAATACATGGAGTCATTTTCTGCCCATTCTATCCCAACACAGACTCCGACTTGGGAAATGTTGAGAAGGTGCCAGGGACACGTGGGGAGTTCACACTGTCTGTGGATCAGGAACATTGCCACCACTGAATTCAGTGGAACCACAAAACCAAGCAGCAGTAAACACAAACTGGGCGTGCAAAGATCGCTAACAACTTAAGTAAAGTGCCTTTTATCTAGCACACGGGACCCCACGCTCGCCTTTATGTAGCAATGATGTAAGAGTTACCTCTTGTGAAAGGTACGGCAACACCTGGGCACAGATCCCGTTCAATCGTTTGACGATTTCAGCCTGAAATAGGAAACGGAGCCTAGTGAGTGAGCAGGAGTTATAAAGTACGTGACAAGGTACAGATCCAAACAGCGAGGGTCACTCGTCCTACCGCAATATCAAGCATTTCCACGCACCTGCTGTGTCCCGGCCAGTGCCCACATCCCCCAGGTCATGCAACCTCCAACCAACCTGCACAGAAACACACAACATGCCTGAGCATGCCAGAATGCACACCCGACATGCTGCAAAGAAATGTAACGTTCCTCTTACCTGCTTGTGCATTTCAATGTTCAGCCCGTAGGACATCTCGTAATACTGGAGGAAGAAAAAATGTGCAGAGTTAACCCAAAACACAGAAACAGCCTGCAAAACGTAAAGTTTCTGTTGCTCGACAGCACTAATACCGCGCTGCATTGTGGGTCCAAAGCGTCCCTCTTTGTAAGACACTGTTGCATCCAGGTTAGTGAGGCTGCAGACCTAACCCCATCCCCTGAACTTCTTTCTATCAAGGGAACTGAAAACACTCAAGCCCGTGGTTCGAGCTTTACCTTTTCATTCTTATCGAAGCTGTTCAAATAAAAAGATTTACTTTCAATAGGAGTGCGTTTAAATGCTTCAATACATGCAGGTTATTCTTTGAAAAAATGTTTTCCAGGCTCACGAGAAGTGAAATGTTTACATTTCTACTTACAAGTTTCAGACTGAAGTTTCAAGGTGATGGAAAGTACATCTGCTAACGGTATACAGAGGCAGAAATCAGGGCTGAAAGCGAGATTTCAATACTGCAGGTAGCAGCAAGCGACACAAGGAAGGGTCCTGGGGCAACGCAAATGGCTGCATTTGCAAAATCACCAAGACTGCCAGAGCACGGGAGTGTAAGGAAGCACACCATTACTTGGGTATCCGCTGGGAGGGCCAGTCCACAGCAAGGGTACTCATCGCGTGTGCTCTGGTGCCCAAGGAAGGAAGGAGGCCGCTTCGAACCCAACAACAAAGAGCCCCCAGGCTGCACACAACTAACTGGGTGTGTGTGTGTGTCCCCTCAGGCCTGCAGGGCTCAGACTCATCGCAGACCTCGGTTTGGGGCCTCCCGTGAATCCGGTTCATCTTCCCTCAGTTAGCGCCGCTCCCAGGGATCTAGGCGCACATTACTATTCCGCACATCACTTGCCAACAGCAACAAACTGAATCACATTTTCAAGTGAAAAAAATGGATTCTGCATATTTAATATGATTGGCTTCTCCAAAGGGCAGATTAGAAAACAGGCAAGAGAAAGTCATTCTACCCGCACAAAAGCAGACAATTCCAGTGGGACGGAGGCAAAGATGGCATTAACCAGTTATTAAACGGGAAGCCGCAAATCTCAAGAAATGAAGAAGGTTTACAGAGTCAGGCGTCCTCATCACTAACTTTACCCCCGTCTTCGGAGCGCTTAGCAATTAAGCAGTG
Source organism: Pleurodeles waltl (assembly GCF_031143425.1). Lineage (NCBI taxonomy): Eukaryota > Metazoa > Chordata > Amphibia > Caudata > Salamandridae > Pleurodeles > Pleurodeles waltl. Next base: position 31,065,068 of record NC_090451.1, read on the forward strand.
CTAGACATGAGCCGCTTCACGCTGGCCTGTAACACAGGCCCCCACACCCGAGCAGACGCAGAAGCCGAGCATCCATAAAGCCTCAACCCACAAGCCTGGGACTAAGCAAAGCTCCGCTCACACCATCGCTGGAGGAGCTCCTGCCTCCTTAACCAGCCTCTCGTAGACTCCAGAACATAGACCACCTCCTCCCTCAAGATCCCACCATGCGGCCTCTGCTTTCAATGCACTGGCCCCACTACACCAGGCTCCTACATCCGGGGTAACGCTGGCTGTGTCTTTGCAAAGACGTCTTCCCCTTGGACCAATGGTATTCCCTGCCCCCGTCCAAGGGGTGCAAAGAATACAAACTAACAAGAAAGTACAAGGGGAGAAATCCGATGACACAGGAGGGGGAGTAGCAGCTCTAAAGTAGTCCCTGTGAGGGACAGCAACACACACTACAGGAAGAGGTCCCGTGACGCAGGCACCCGGCATGACACCCCAAGAACCAACCTTCTGCGCCATTCAGTCGCCAACATGTGCCACAGATGCATTTACCCTCAGACCCGGGCACGGCCACGCTGCTATAGACGATGCCTCCCAGCGCACTATTCTAGGGCAGCCATGCTGCTTCGAGTGAGAGGAGTGACATGACTGCAAGAAGATTCGTGTTCCATACCATAACATAGTGACGCTGCATCTCGGACTTCTCGCTGGCCAGTTTATCACACTCCAACTTCAAGCTGAAAATGAAGAAGACGGTAAGAGCGGAGTCAGATCAACTGGGCCACAGACGCAGGCGGCGGGGCAGCTCGGAGTTCCTTAACGTGACTGCCAAGGCCTGTGCGTCACAGGGCTGGGGCTGCCCGAGAGTGCTCTCTCCCCACTCAGGCCATCAGTAAGCACTCGTCCCCCTTGGACACATACCCCAGGATCCCCGGCAGGTGCCCGCCGGTCCCCAGCAGTGCTCCGCCAGGAGGTGTGCATCAATCAGTGCTGGCCATCACTGCCCTGATCCTGTGCGGCTGGGCACGGGTTTTCGCCCCAGTCTGCATAGAAGCCACACTGAGATGAAGGGGTCTGCGGCCTCCACCAATCAGAGGCCTCTTGGAAAAATCCAACCCCTGCTCAACCAGTAACCTACCACGTCATAGGGCAGGAAGTTGTGTGTAATGCAAGAGATTGCTGCAAGCAGAGTCTAGAGCACAGTCTGAACCTCGCGAAAGGGTCAGGCTCTGCTCTAAGACAACCTGTCTGCATGCATGAAAGAGGGACCTACTCACCATTATTTAAATAATGAATGAAACTCACACACAGCTGGCACTGATCAAAAAAGAAAAGATGTAAATCCATAGTCAAACAGATGTCCAGCTGGACTGAACCAGGACCGTTTCGGAATAAACAATGGCTATGTAGAAGAGTTCTATCTATTGCATTAAAATTCACCATATGTGGAAGTCTAAAACAAAATCTGGCATGGATCTGGCGCTCCTGGAGCCAATATGGCCCCCCCTGAACACACTTACATGAAAAGAACATGCATGAACCCAGCTATCTTCAGGCATCCATTTTAAACAACTGTTGCGGCCACACAGATACCCTGATTTTTTACACTCCCTATCTAATAAAGACAGGGTAGGAGTGGGTCACAGATCCTGCAGTTCTGGTTGAGCAGACCGACCACTTTAAAAAATAAATTTTAAAAAATCCTCTTTCGCTAAACATCAGTTGGGTTGTCTATAAAGGGGGGGGGGGGGGGGAGGGTAGAATAGGCTGTAGTGTGCCCACCACCTCAACCCTTTCATATCTTGGAAGTTATGTGGAGGGAGGTGAAAAACTAGGTAAGTGGCCTGAGACTCTGCTCCAGGACATCAGGCTGGTGTCTGAAAGAGCGTCCATGAGGACTTGCTGTGTGTCCCTCTGGACCGCGTTTGTGCCACGAGGCCTATCTGTCATACTGAGCTTGGGTGACTTGTGCAGGGGCTCTGCTGCGGGACACCCAGCCGGTGGCTGAAAGGGTATCTGATGTGGTGCTGCGAAGCATACCTGTGGTACTGTGCTTGGAGAAGTTGAAACTCATCTTTTATTCGGTCGCAGGAGTCAGAGGTGGTGAACTTCAGCTGCTGTGGCAGGTGAGACGAGCCCTTCAATGTAAGAAAAGATCAGTTTGTAAATAACGCTGTATTCATAATGCAGGCTTCCAGGTATAATACATTAAACAAAAGGCGTCAGCACCCACATTCACAGGTACTCGTGCTACGAGCATTAGCAGGGTGAAGTGTTTACTGTGGTCCTGAATTACAAGCTTCAACAGATCCGAAGGTGCAGTCCTCGCCCATACATAGGTCTCTAGCTCACAGGCTGGCTGCGTATTCAGGAACCCCCCCCCTGTACTTCACAGGGAAGCAGGGCCTTGAGAGCGTGAACCTTTTACAGGAAGTCCAGGCCCTGACCAAAAAGTGTTGGACTCAAAAGCCACAAGTACTACACACTCATCTGCCACTCAGCAAGCCAGGCACCTTCCCCTTCATGCCCAAGCAGCACCCGTACTTTTGGCCTTAATTGTTTTTAGTTAAAACCTCTTACCATGCCCCATTATCTTATACGTCTTCACTTGCAATGGGGAACAAGGTTCTGGGATTGGAGCGACTTTACAGCAGCTCACTACTGACATGCCCTCCAATACAATTCCTATCAATGCATTACAACTGCTGGAGACATTTAACAAAAATGCTAATACAGTGTTAGAGGAATCCCAGCACCAGCCCAGAATATGTAGGAGATCTGAGTACAGGGGCTCAGTGATTTCAAGTGGAAAGGTTTATCCTCATAACAATGTTCTAATGATATTACTGGGACTTGCATTTCCCTAAACAATCTTCAGGTCCATTGCTCTGATGAAACATTAAGAGTCTATGGGCCAACCACTCTTCAAATATAAAATAAAGGATTTTAAGTTACATTAAGAGTCGTATGAATCGAAAGGAATCATCAAGGTATTTGTTGAGACGGTATTCTTTCAGGGACACTTGGGAACCTTGTGGATTCCAGAGCAGATGCACATGGCTTGACAATGAGTACATCTGTAGACAATATCTCATTTGTTTCTAACCAGGAAGAAGTACCCAGAGATTGTCTGGTTTTGAAAAAGGTACTTTGGACTATTTAGGTCAAGCTCCCTTTTAAGAGAAGATAGTTTTATAGATGCATCTTGCCTCGCAGAGTCATTAGAGAAAAGAAAGTTTTAGTTGCTCATATGGTCATCACTGCACTGTCTAGTTACCCAACTGCGTTGCTCTTTCATCCCAATGACAAAATCCTCCCTCGAATGTCCACACCTTTGTGTCCCCACCTGCAAATCCCAATGGCCTTTACTGCCCCAGAGGCCTTTCTTTATAGGTTTGTACCGGCCAAAGGCGGCTGTTTGTATCCATGTATCCCTTGGCGCCCCCTAAAGATAATTACTGCTGCTTTGCCTTATGACTTACTACTGAATTTCCACACTTTCATTGCCTTTAGTGCTCCTTTCCTTGTTAAATTTTCTGTCCCATTTTCCATTCCCTTCAGCTTTTACTCCACAAGCCCTTTAAGGCTTTTACTGCCCCTCTGCATATGGTGCACTGGACATATTGCCTCTTTCCCCTCATTACAATAGTGTTTACTACCACTTGCACCTACAGATTTTTCTACCCCCCATTGCTTTTACAACCAACTTTCGTTGTAGCCTTTAATAAGTCTTTATACCATGACTTATACTGTCCCATTGCCTTTTTTGCTTTTCCAGCACTCTTTCACACCCATCTCTACTTTGCCCTTGTTATTAAGCCTGGGCGGAGTTCACGGAGTCCCAAAAAAAAAAAAACACTCAGTGGAATTCCATGACCCGCAGAGTCCTGAACGCGCCGGATCTTTTTTGCTTTTCCAGCACTCTTTCACACCCATCTCTACTTTGCCCTTGTTATTAAGCCTGGGCGGAGTTCACGGAGTCCCAAAAAAAAAAAAACACTCAGTGGAATTCCATGACCCGCAGAGTCCTGAACGCGCCGGATCTCAAAAGCTCTAAGCAGGGTCGGGCCTGGTCAGCCGAACCTGCTTAGGGTTTCCAAGATCCTGCACATTCAGGAGAGGGCCTTGGCAGTGAAAACTGCTGTTACAGGCCTCTTGTGCACCAGCCTGTCCCATGTGCACTGCAAACGGGACAGGCCGTGCAAGAGAGGCCTGAAACAGCAGCTTTCACTGCCTACGTCCCTGGCCTGAATTCAGGACAGGGCTATAGGTAGTGAAAGCTGCCCTTTCAGTCCTTGTTTATGCACCAGTGTGCACAAACAATGGACAAATAGAGAAAAGAGAAGAGGACTTACCTGGGTCTTCCTGGGAGGGTGGGGGTCCTCCTTTCCGACCAGTCCTCCTCAGTGCAGCTGCCTGCCTCCACTGCTCCGGTGCGCGTTGCAGCCCAGTTATGGGCTGCACAGAGCAAGCACAAACTGTCTACGCTTTCATTGTGCAGCCCATAAAGGGCTGCAGCACGCACCGGGTGAGCTCATCGAGTTTTTTGGACAACTCTGCGCTCCAAACGGTGCATGGAGTTCCGAAAACTCAGTTAGCTCTGCCAGTGGAGGCAAGCACCCTGCACAGCCCTAGTTATGTTAACAGTATTTTTATAGCACAATTATCTCCCGTGAGGATATTTAGGCGCTTTGTAGCCGGTGTGTGAGGTCAGCCCTGGAGGGCTTACTCGAACAGCCAGGTTTTCGGCTTCATACAGAGACAAGAAGGGAGAAGGAGGCTCTCCTGTGTTATTGGAGGTAGTTCCAGGATTTAAGGGTCAGGTATGAGAAGGCGTGATGCCTGCTGTGCTTTTGTGCATACCTGGGATGCATGCTTGTAAGAGTAACGCAAAGGGGAGGATTTAAGAAATCTGGTGGAAACGAATGCGTCACTAGCTAACCTAATGCCCTAACGGTCCCAAAACCTCAATCCTACAGTCTTCACTGCCCTGCGTCTATGAGGCAATCACTGCCCCTACGTTCACCATAGGGGTCTGACGCTCCTCTACCCTCCAGACCCCATGGGGTGGCAGGTGATAATCAGGCTTCCCCAACTACCCCCATCGTTTCTTACACGTCTCATAACCCCAATCACATGGGTGGGTGGTGGGGGTCCCATTCTTCTGCCTGGCACCAATCCTCCTTTCCTCACTGTAGGGGCGAGGAAGAGCTCTCTCCCCATCATTTGGGGGAACCCCTCCAAATATAAAGCCTGCCACCAACATCCTCCTCTCAACCGAACCATCACTGTAGGGGCCGACACAGCCACCTTCTCATCCAGGGGACCCCCTAGACCCCCCCCCCCTAACTCACCATTGTAGGAGTAGACACAGCTACCATCTCCTGCAGGGAACCCCATAGACCCCCCCCCCAAAAAAAAAAACTCATCACTGTAGGGACAGACACAGCCCCCGTCTCACCAAGGGGCCCCCATAGTAGCCCCCCCCCCAAAACTTATCACTGTAGGGGCAGGAACACCCCCTCTCTTTAAAGTGACTGCCCCAATACCGCCACTCATCATTACAGGGGAAGGGACTGACAGTGCCCCCCTTCATCATCACTACCACCACTTTAGAGGAGACGTGAGCCCCCTTCCTAGTCCCTGGGGAGAGCCCCCCCCAAACTAATGACACCCCCACTCCCAGCCTGTGGGTGGGACTGAGAGGCCCTCACCCCCCCCCCCCCCGTGACCACTGGGTGCCACAGAACCCCACTTCCTGTCACCCGGGGTCTCCAGGGACGGCCCCACCCCGGTCACTGGGGGTGCACAGCGCCCTCCACCCCCGCCCCTGGGGTCTTCAAGGCGCCCCTCCGCCTCACCGAGTGCCGGCTTTGTGGAAACATCATGTCCGTCGGGCGGTGTCCGGGAGGGGGGGGTCGGCGTCTCCCCGCGGCTCCCCTGGCGCTCTCCCCGGATAGACTCGCTCGTTACCCCGGGCTCCTGTCTCCGCCTCTCACTGCGGCGCAGGATCCCGTAATGGCGGCTCAGGAAGGAAGCAGCGTTCGGGCGCCACCTGCTGACACGCTGGCCAATCAGCGCGCCACTTGTCAACGGCCTGCCAATCGCTGCGCCCCCTGCTGACAGAACGACCAATCACAGCGCTCGCCTAAAGACGTGCTGCCCAATAAACAGCGCCGATTGTGACAGCTCTGTCAATCAACAAACCCCCACTAGCGACACACCAATCCCAGGCCCCCCTAGAGACAGACCAATCAAAATAGTCCCCGGTCACACACCAATCGCTGTTTTCATTCTACATATGTGGTCCAATAACGTCTGGCCTCCTGACAGGCCTGTCAATCATCGATGCCTGTTGTTTATACCACACAAGGCTATTGATGGTAAGCCAATGGGGTAATCCACAACTGAGAGGGCCAATGAAGGAGGCTAAATAGCGAGACCACTAATAGCAGCGACCTCTGGTGGTAGCAGTGGTGGCTAGGGTGGATCAAGGGATGCAATGCCTGGCTCATGCTAAAACAGTGGTAACTGAAACAAGGATTCGAATTAGGATAATGGACTGGTTCTTTATTTAATTATTCATTTCCATTAGACTAGGACTGAGCAGTCCAAGAGCCATGAAACCATTGTTTCAGTAGTGTGGCTACTGGGCCATGGGCATAGCGCAAGAAGGCAAATGTCCCCCCTGACTGCTGCTTGAATTGAAAATTAAAGCAATATTCAGGGCTCAGTGAGCTCCTCTGGGCCCTGGTGCTAATGCACCTGCTGCACCAATAGAAGATACACCACTGCATTGTTATGGCGTGGCCTTCAGCTTTGCAGACAGGAAAGACAGAAGTGTGGTACATAACTGAGTGTGCAAACGAGTGGTGTCAGCCTTTTTATTAACCACATCACCTAAATTCTGACAAGTCCATACACTAACATACTGTTGAATTAACAAATTGTTGTTTCCAATATGGCACACCCCCTCCGCTGGTCAAACCCACAACAGTACAGCCTTATGACCTTTTAGCCAAAACCATATTATTGAATTCCCTCACTGGCGGAGACTGAGGCCCTCACTACAAGTCTGGTGGTCTTTAGACTGATAGACTCGTGCTGGCAGGTCGGACCGCCACACTTTCGGCAGTCTGACTGCGAAATTACGACCCTGGCGGTTGGACCGTCAGGGGACTGCCGCCACCGGTATACGGCGGTCGAAGTCCTGCTCAGTCACGGTGATGCCTAAAGCAGCACCGCCGTGCTGATCGCAAATTCACTTTCTGCCATCCTTTTCATGGCGGGGACTCCGCCATGAAAAGGATGGCAGAAAGCCAGTGATGGGTCCCACAAGGGGGCCCCTGCACTACCCATGACCATGTCGTGGGCAGTGCAGGTGCCCCACTGCCCAGCACCCACGGAACGCACACTGTCTGCTACGGCAGACAGTGCGTATTCTGAGGGTGCTGGGGGCACCCTCTATGCGATGGCATTGGCCTCCGGTCCAAGAGGAGCCGAGGTGAATGCCGCCGCACGGTTTCCTCTTTGATGACCGGCGGAAACCTCAGATTCCTGAGGTTTGTGCCGGTCAGCCCAGTGGAAATCTTGTAATTGGCCTGGGGGGGCCAGCCAGCTCCACGGCAGTCTCCTCTCCATGGGGCTGGCGGGCTGCTGGTCGGCCTGCCAACTTCGTAATGAGGCCCTGAAACATATGATTACATGATTCATGTCAAGTTTTGAAAAATCTAAATGCCACACAGCTTTGAGCGAAACACATGCCGGCTGAGTATTGTTTGATAAATTCAAAACAGCTTATCTGAGTATTGCTTGAATAATCTAAAACAAGTTGGAACTTTACTAGGGACTACATACATTTCTTCAGTGACTGAATCTTTGCAAAACCTTTGTAGTGTGCATGATCCATTTACTCATTGCATTTCTAATAGGATTTATTTATCTATATATTTCTGTTTTTATATGTTAGTGTGCACGTGGGAGCTCAAATTGTAGGTCAGTGGCCCTTCTTGCAGCATCATTCGTGTAAACGGCTCTCGTTCAGGAGGAGGCTCTCATTTTGTTTAGCCAAAATTACTGTCATTTTACATTAAGGCAGGTATGGACTATCGCTGCTACCACCATCTGTTCTTCAGTTCTGTTAGGGATTGTTTTGCTTCACTAATGACCGAGCTGAAACACTCATGCACTGACAAAAATCTCTGGAATGCGCTTCTTAGTGTAAAAAACATATTTATTATTTCACTTTGCAAGGTCGTAAGGGAAGGTCAGCATGCTGAAAGCGCACATTTAAAAAAATGGTCACAGCAATGAAATGAAAACATGTACAAATGATTCTCCACTGCCATATACACAGCAAATATATGTATCTATATTAGAATGCAAAGCAAATAATGAATTAAAAAATATGCATCACCATGAGGCAAGGGCACAACTGCTTCATCTCCCTCCTATCAGCATCAGATCACCAGATCCCAAAATTGATTGAGGAGAGAGAGAGATCAATTATCCTCACTGGAAGGATGACACACCCCAGTGTCCTGGGCATGTCTGAGATCTGAATCACTCTCGGTCCCCGGTCCATCTGGTCTCAGCCTCTTATACTTTGAACAAATACGAGATGAAAATTCTGGAATCTCCCTCTCACTGCAGAAGTTTATTGTTAAAAAATGCTGATTACTTTAGGCCAGCTTTAAAAATAACACATCAGGACTTGGCCACAATCCCAAGGTGCCCCTTCAAAACAAGACCGTTCCCTGCCATCTTAGTACGTTCTTATCAGCCTAAGCCCTTGGTGGGAAAGAACACAAAGAATAAAAACATGAGCACATTGTACAACATGGAAAACTACTTGCAGCTTTTAAAGTGGCGGTGGCTAATGCTAAAATAAAGTAAATAGGCAAAGTGAAGCTGGTAGTCATTGCTGTGACGGTGTGCTGCTAGGCTAAGTTCAACGTGGAGTCAGTGGTCAAAACACCAATATCATTACAGGGACAACACACATATCTATTTTAAATTAATATATCCCCCAAGCCACATAAACTGCCTCACCAGCATCGAAGTATGGATGGGCAACAATTCTTTAAAGAGAATAGTCCAAAAACTGAACTTTTGGTGCTAAGCCCAAAGCACTTCCCTAAAAATATTGGTTGCTTGTACTCACAACCCACCTTCTTCATTTTACAAATCCCTGACAACACCAAAGCTTGTGCAGCAGGAGTAATACGAACAGCCAGGGTGGATGTTCAAGTTAAGATATTGGTCAAAACATTCCACCTAATCAAACTTCTAAAAAAGACTCCTCCTTTCATCCCAAACCAATTGCACCTGCTAGTTGTTGGACCTCTGGTCACCTCCAAACGTGTTAACTCCTCGCCCTGTGCCATGGACCACCTTCGTCCCAAACCAGAAGGCTCTGGAGGAGTCAACACACAGCAGCGAGACTGATCTTTTATGTAAGTAATCAAACCAGGAGCAGCACAACATACATGATACAACATACATATTATGCCCCCACATGCATTCTGGAAACAATTGTATAATGTGCCTCAGCTCGCATCTTGAATTCTGCTAAAAAGTGTCTCCTTGGCACATCCAAATTTGTGACTTCCACAGAGTGGGCTAGGTGCAAAGGGAGCACCTTGAAGCCCGCCTCACTGGCTATGGGGCCACATGAATACATTTACACTAACAAAGGGGCGGGGGTACACAGCCAACAAGCCAGTACCATTATGAGAAATGCAGTTCATAGAGTTTTTGAATTACTCACAAGAAGAGCATTGTTTGCCACCAGCATAGGGGCACCTTGCACTTGCATTTCTAACATGTTTCTGGGTTCTTGCACACCTGCAGGTAGGTTTAGGGCAGCTTGGAATGACATTCATTGTATACCAGGTAACGATTCTCCCAAACCATGCAAGTGCATCCCCCATGGCTCCACAACCAGATGGCTCGCGGAGGAGCCTAGCAAGCAAGGGGGAGGGCGTACACTTGCGCAGGTCAGCCCCAGCCCCGGTGCCTAATGGAGGGGGGTCATAGTTCTCTCAAGTAGTGTGTGCACTGCCAGTGCCTGTGTGTCTGGACATGCTTTTCTGGGTTCTTGACAGTCTTTGGCTGAAAGTAGTGAATACGTTTAGGGGTGCTTGAAATGCTGCTTCTAGGGTATAAGGTATCATGTCTACAGGACAACCAGGTCTCACAGTACCATGTCTACAGGGCAATCAGGTCTCACAGTCCCATGTCTACAGGGCAATCAGGTCTCACAGTCCCATGTCTACAGGGCAATCAGGTCTCACAGTCCCATGTCTACAGGGCAATCAGGTCTCACAGTCCCATGTCTACAGGACAACCAGGTCTCATAGTAACATGTCTACAGGGCAATCAGGTCTCACAGTCCCATGTCTACAGGGCAATCAGGTCTCACAGTCCCATGTCTACAGGACAACCAGGTCTCATAGTAACATGTCTACAGGGCAATCAGGTCTCACAGTCCCATGTCTACAGGGCAACCAGGTCTCACAGTCCCATGTCTACAGGACAACCAGGTCTCACAGTCCCATGTCTACAGGGCAATCAGGTCTCACACAGGGCAATCAGGTCTCATAGTACCATGTCTAGAGGAAAATCAGGTCTCATAGTATCATCTTGTATGGCGGAATAAGGTTTCATAGTACCATTTCTATAGGATACTGAGGTCTCATTCTACCATCTTGTACAGGGCATCACCAAACTCCCATCTGTGTCGTGGGAATTCAGTCTTCATTCTGAGAGTGAAGGCAAGATCGTGGCTTAGCAATGAAAGACCCCCCTCAGTCTCTGTTTTGATTGGCAGGGATGAATGGGCAGTCGTCTTCTCCATCCGCAGGAGGCCTCAGCTAAGCAGAAATACACCTTCACAATATCTCTGCCAGTCTCTCTCCACTTTCCTCTCTACTTTTCTGGTTCTACCTGTTTCTCTCCCTCTTGTGCTAGCACCCCCCTTTACTTCTCTCTGCATTGTGCTAGTGCACCCCAAACCTGCCCCAGCAGAGAGCCCCCCAAATTGCTAATCTGCATTCACCTTGGAGCCACTGGTGACTATGTTGGTGCATGGGTGCAATAGGGTCTCTGGCTGTCAGCAGCATCATGGCCATGTATCCCCTCAGCAGCAGTGGGCCGTGATGGAGAAGGAGGAGGGAGGGTGAGAGGGCTGGGACAGGGAGCGGAAGAGGGCGTGGGGGAACAGGAGATACCAGTAATGTATTCGATGTAAAGCAACTCAAACGCAATCAGTAGACAGATTCTATAGCTATGATATAGATATTGGCCATGATTACAGAAGACTGGGAAATCTGACGCCTGTGCAAACATCCTCTCTGCAGCCCCCACACCCTGCTCCCCTCAGTGCCTTGAGACCCTCACGGGTGAGTAGTGCGCTTTACAAATCCCCTGATTAATTGATTGATTGAAGATGATGATGACGAGGGTAATAATGATGATAACAATAATACCAATAATAAAAATAATGCTACTACTAAAAGTACTGATACTGATTGCTACAGACATTACGCACATCTGTAATGCAGCTGACAGTGGATCCTCTCCTGGGGCTGGTAATCGGTGCCAGTTTTCCCTGATGCAAAGGTACCTCTAGTCTTGTCCTGTGTGAGGCTGCTCCCGCCCTTGAGAATGCCAATCAAGCACCTAGATCTCCTGATTTGGGAGCTATGGGTAGCCAATCTCAGAGCTCCCTCCATTGCCTAGGTGTGGTCCACAGGACTGCACTGCCTCTCCCACAGGACCATGGTGCCGGCTGCCCAGAGACAGCGGGGTGAGGAGAGCACACGTCATGAGACATTGCGCTACCCCACACCGCGTGTGCACTGCACCATTAGGGCTGAGTGAGGGGGCATGTGTTTCCCTCAGTGAGTGAGGGTGGATTGCTCCTCTGTCGTCTGTATGGGTCAATAACTGAGGGTGTAATGCTCCACTGTCATCTGTATAGGTGAATGAGTGAAGGTGTGATGCTCCTCTGTCGTCTGTACGGGTCAATGAGTGAGGGTGTGATGACCCACTGTTGTCTGTATGGGTCAGTGAGTGAGGGAGTGATGCTGCTCTGTCGTCTGTATGGGTCCATGAGTGAGGGTGTGATGCTCCTCTGTCGTCTGTATAGGTCAATGAGTGAGGGTATGATGCTCCTCTGTCATCTGTACGGGTCAATGAGTGAGGGTGTCATGATCCACTGTTGTGTGTATGGGTTAGTGAGTGAGGGTGTGATGATCCACTGTCGTCTTTATGGGTCAATGAGTGAAGATGTTATGCTCCTCTGTCGTCTATACAGGTCAGTGAGTGAGGGTGTGATGCTCCACTGTCGTCTGTACGAGTCAATGAGTGAGGGTCTGATGCTCCACTGTCGTCTGTATAGGTGAGTGAGTGAGGGTGTGATGATCCACTGTCGTCTGTATAGGTCAATGAGTGAGGGTGTGATTCTCCACTGTCGTCTGTACGGGTCAGTGAGTGAGGGTGTGATGATCCACTGTTGTCTGTATAAGTAATTGAGTGAGGGTGTGATGCTCCTCTGTCGTCTGTATAGGTAAATGAGTGAGGGTGTGATGCTCCACTGTCGTCTGTACGAGTCAATGAGTGAGGGAGTGATGCTGCTCTGTATGGGTCCATGAGTGAGGGTGTGATGCTCCTCTGCCGTCTGTATAGGTCAATGAGTGAGGGGATGATGCTCCTCTGTCATTGGTACGGGTCAATGAGTGAGGGTGTGATGATCCACTGTTGTGTGTATGGGTCAGTGAGTGAGGGTGTGATGATCCACTGTCGTCTTTATTGGTCAATGAGTGAAGATATTATGCTCCTCTGTCGTCTGTACGGGTCAATGAGTGAGGGTCTGATTCTCCACTGTCGTCTGTATAGGTGAGTGAGTGAGGGTGTGATGATCCACTGTCATCTGTATAGGTCAATGAGTGAGGCTGTGATGCTCCACTGTCATCTGTATGGGTTAGTGAGTGAGGGTGTGATGATCCACTGTCGTCGCTATGGGTAACTGAGTGAGGGTGTGATGCTTCTCTGTCATCTGTATGGGTCAATGAGTGAGGGTGTGATGCTCCACTGTCATCTGTACGGGTCAGTGAGTGAGGGTGTGATGCTCCTCTGTCACCTGTATAGGTCAATGAGTGAGGCTGTGATGCTCCACTGTCATCTGTATGGGTCAATGAGTGAGGGTGTGATGCTCCACTGTCGTCTGTACAGGTCAGTGAGTGAGGGTGTGATGCTCCTCTGTCACCTGTACTGGTCAGTGAGTCAGTGAGTAAGGGTGTGATGCTCCTCTGTCCTCTGTACGGGTCAATGAGTGAGGGTGTGATGCTCCACTGTCATCTGTATAGGTAAATGAGTGAGGGTGTGATGCTCCACTGTCGTCTGTATGGGTCAATGAGTGAGGGTGTGATGCCCCACTGTCATCTGTATGGGTCAGTGAGTGAGGGTGTGATGCTCCACTGTCGCCTGTGCAGGTCAGTGAGTGAGGGTGTGATGATCCACTGTCATCTGTATAGGTAAATGAGTGATGGTGTGATGATCCACTGTCGTCTGTACGAGTCAGTGAGTGAGGGTGTGATGCTCCACTGTCGTCTGTACGGGTCAATGAGTGAGTGTGTGATGATTAACTGTCGTCTGTATAGGTAAATGAGTGATGGTGTGATGATCCACTGTCGTCTGTACGAGTCAGTGAGTGAGGGTGTGATGCTCAACTGTCGTCTGTACGGGTCAATGAGTGAGGGTGTGATGATCCACTGTCGTCTGTATAGGTCAATGAGTGAGGGTGTGATGCTCCTCTGTCGTCTGTAAGGGTCAGTGAGTGAGGGTGTGATGATCCACTGTTGTCTGTACGGGCCAGTGAGTGAGGGTGTGATGATCCACTGTCATCTGTATAGGTAAATGAGTGACGGTGTGATGCTCCACTGTCGTCTGTACGGGTCAGTGAGTGAGGGTGTGATGCTCCACTGTCATGTGTACAGGTCAATGAGTGAGGGTGTGATGATCCACTGTCGTCTGTATAGGTCAATGAGTGAGGGTGTGATGCTCCTCTGTCGCCTGTAAGTGTCAGTGAGTGAGGGTGTGATGATCCACTGTCGTCTGTACAAATCAGTGAGTGAGGGTGTGATGATCCACTGTCGTCTGTATAGGTAAATGAGTGACGGTGTGATGATCCACTGTCGTGTGTACGGGTCAATGAGTGAGGGTGTGATGATCCACTGCCGTATGTATAAGTCAATGAGTGAGGGTGTGAGGGTGTGATGCTCCTCTGTCGTCTGTAAGGGTCAGTGAATGAGGGTGTGATGCTCCACTGTCATGTGTACGGGTCAATGAGTGAGGGTGTGATGATCCACTGTCGTCTGTATAGGTCAATGATTGAGGGTGTGATGCTCCTCTGTCGCCTGTAAGTGTCAGTGAGTGAGGGTGTGATGATCCACTGTCGTCTGTACAAATCAGTGAGTGAAGGTGTGATGCTCCTCTGTCGTCTGTAAGGGTCAGTGAGTGAGGGTGTGATGCTCCACTGTCATGTGTACGGGTCAATGAGTGAGGGTGTGATGATCCACTGCCGTATGTATGGGTCAATGAGTGAGGGTGTGACGGTGTGATGCTCCTCTGTCGTCTGTAAGGGTCAGTGAGTGAGGGTGTGATGCTCCACTATCATGTGTATGGGTCAATGAGTGAGGGTGTGATGATCCACTGTCGTCTGTATAGGTCAATGAGTGAAGGGGTGATGATCCACTGTCGTCTGTATGAGTCAATGAGTGAGGGTGTGATGCTCCTCTGTCGTCTGTAAGGGTCAGTGAGTGAGATGCTCCACTGTCGTCTGTATAGGTCAATGAGTGAGTGTGTGATGATTCACTGTCGTCTGTATAGGTAAATGAGTGATGGTGTGATGATCCACTGTCGTCTGTACGAGTCAGTGAGTGAGGGTGTGATGCTCAACTGTCGTCTGTACGGGTCAATGAGTGAGGGTGTGATGATTCACTGTCATCTGTATAGGTAAATGAGTGATGGTGTGATGATCCACTGTCGTCTGTACGAGTCAGTGAGTGAGGGTGTGATGCTCAACTGTCGTCTGTACGGGTCAATGAGTGAGGGTGTGATGATCCACTGTCGTCTGTAAGGGTCAGTGAGTGAGGGTGTGATGATCCACTGTCGACTGTATAGGTCAATGAGTGAGGGTGTGATGCTCCTCTGTCGTCTGTAAGGGTCAGTGAGTGAGGGTGTGATGATCCACTGTCGTCTGTATAGGTCAATGAGTGAGGGTGTGATGCTCCTCTGTCGTCTGTAAGGGTCAGTGAGTGAGGGTGTGATGATCCACTGTTGTCTGTACGGGCCAGTGAGTGAGGGTGTGATGATCCACTGTCATCTGTATAGGTAAATGAGTGACGGTGTGATGCTCCACTGTCGTCTGTACGGGTCAGTGAGTGAGGGTGTGATGCTCCAGTGTCATGTGTACAGGTCAATGAGTGAGGGTGTGATGATCCACTGTCGTCTGTATAGGTCAATGAGTGAGGGTGTGATGCTCCTCTGTCGCCTGTAAGTGTCAGTGAGTGAGGGTGTGATGATCCACTGTCGTCTGTACAGATCAGTGAGTGAGGGTGTGATGATCCACTGTCGTCTGTATAGGTAAATGAGTGACGGTCTGATGATCCACTGTCGTGTGTACGGGTCAATGAGTGAGGGTGTGATGATCCACTGCCGTATGTATGGGTCAATGAGTGAGGGTGTGACGGTGTGATGCTCCTCTGTCGTCTGTAAGGGTCAGTGAGTGAGGGTGTGATGCTCCACTGTCATGTGTATGGGTCAATGAGTGAGGGTGTGATGATCCACTGTCGTCTGTATAGGTCAATGAGTGAGGGTGTGATGCTCCTCTGTCGTCTGTAAGGGTCAGTGAGTGAGGGTGTGATGCTCCACTGTCATGTGTATGGGTCAATGAGTGAAGGTGTGATGATCCACTGTCGTCTGTATGGGTCAATGAGTGAGGGTGTGATGCTCCTCTGTCGTCTGTAAGGGTCAGTGAGTGAGATGCTCCACTGTCGTCTGTATAGGTCAATGAGTGAAGGCGTGATGATCCACTGTCGTCTGTATAGGTCAATGAGTGAGGGTGTGATGCTCCTCTGTCGTCTGTAAGGGTCAGTGAGTGAGGGTGTGATGCTCCACTGTCGTCTGTATAGGTCAATGAGTGAGGGCGTGATGATCCACTATCATGTGTAAGGGTCAGTGAGTGAGGGTGTGATGCTCCTCTGTCGTCTGTATAGGTCAATGAGTGAGGGTGTGATGCTCCTCTGTCGTCTGTAAGGGTCACTGAGTGAGGGTGTGATGCTCCACTGTCGTCTGTATAGGTCAATGAGTGAGGGCGTGATGATCCACTGTCGTCTGTATGGGTCAATGAGTGAGGGTGTGATGCTCCACTGTCATCTCTATAGGTCAGGGTGGGCCTCATCCTCCATTAGAGGAGGTTTTCTGCCAGGATTGGGCTTGATTAAGATATCAGCACCAGCTTAATGATACTTTATGTGTCTTCAGCACCGCCCGGATGCTGACCTCAGTACCTGAAGATGACCTGTGTGTCTTCAGCATAAGCTCATAACTAAGGGGCAAATAATTAGGCCAGACGCTATGAGGGGCTCCTGGGGCATCAAAAAGGACCTGACTGAGGGCCCCCCTCAAAGCAACTCCACAGGCAGCATTAGTGGGGGATCAGAAACGGGAAGAGCAGGGAAGAAGAGGCTGTAAATTAAAGAATCGGAAAGGGATATTGAAAAGGCAGATTTCCCAGAAAGGTCATTCATTCTGAACAGTGAGTAGAGCTGGTAGGGAGCTTCTTGCACAACCACTGAGTGCTCAGAAGTGCAACAATTACTGTGGTAAATTGAGTGGCAATTCAACTGCGTTTCGCACACCACTGACTTGGTCTCAGCCCTCACTGCCTAATTGACGCAATGGCAGTCCGTCTACTTTACCTCTATGAAAGAAAGAAAGGCACATGGGGAAGAAATAACGGTATATGGGGAAGAAAGAAAAGCATATGGGGAGGAACATCTGTTAAACCTTGGACACTGTAATTAAACTTCCCTGACTATGGAATGGTGGCAGTACTTAATTGGAGATGGTGGTTTCCGGTTCTTGGCACCAGTACTAAATTGTCAACACTGGCACGTATGAGAATCGTCCACATGGTGGCGCTGTGTGTCTAATTTTGAGATGAGCACAACAACATCTTTCTATTAAGTGAATATATCCTAAAAATAACTAACACTGCAGCCCACACCAGTTTTATAGCTTTGAGTGGCCTGGAATAACCTAAATTGTCACTTGTAGGAGTATGTTGGGAGGCAGTTGTGAGAAAACTCAGAAGGGATTTGAACATGTGGTATTATGGCTCCACTATATTGATGACATTTTCATTATTTGGCTGGGATAAAAAGGCACAGCTGATTAATTCATTAAGAATTTAAGTAAGCATCAATGGAATTGGTTATAAGATTAAACATACCCTAGTCCTGCAATTTCTCAAACGCCTTGCCCCAGACATCGTCCTAATGCAGGAAACCCACTTGAAAGGTAATAACCACAGGGTGCTAACACATCCACGCCATTCATTCCAGGTCGCATATGGGCCGCCCCCCTGGGTTGCTTTGTGGCACAGACTGATGCTTGGAATGGTCAGACACTAAGGCCCTCATTATGACGCTGGCGGATGGCGTTATTTTGGAGAAAAGTACTGCAAACAGGCTGGCGGTACCTTTCCCCAAAATATGACATTGGCGGTTTGGCTCAAGCCAAACAGCCAATGTTGTAACACCGCGCTCAGACGCGGCGTCTCTTTCTGTCCTCGCGGATGGAATGCGCTACCGATACTCAGAGCGCCGTTCCCTGTGTTTTTTGACTACACATTCTGGGAAACATATATTTTGCTCCTGGTCGCGCTACACTTACCTGTAGCCCTTTTTTCTTCTTTTTCTTGTTGGTGGTGGGTTTGTCTGGTCTTTTTTCCTGTCTTTGTCCATGTTGTGTCCATCTTGTCTTCTTCGTGTTTTTGTCCCAGCATGCTCTGTTTTTCTTTTATACTTCTTTCTTTTTCCTATACTGGTCTATGGGTTCTTCTCAATTCAAGATGGTGTTCTTTCCTTTTCCTGTGATGTCACTTCCCTTTTCTCAGTATATAAGTCAGTCAGTCTTGTTCCACCTTGCGTTGCAAACACTTCCTTCTGGTTGTGCTGTTCGCTCCTGTTCTTTGTTCCTGCTTTTTGCCTTGGGAGACTTTTGCCTGTTCTTTGTTCCTGCTTTTTGCCTTGGGAGATTTTTGCCTGTTCTTTGTTCCTGCTTTTTGCCATGGAAGATTTTGCCTATTTTTGTTTCCTGTTGTCAAGTCCTGTTTTTTCGTGTTTTTCTTCAGGAGTTCCTGTTTGAGGTTTTTTCCCCAGTGTTGGTTTTTTTTCCCTCTGGAACTCCTTCTGGAAGGTACGGTTTGCTTTTGCGTAGCCTGTCAAGCGACACCGTGGCTAATAGAAGGGGTCGCCCTTATCTGGGAGTATCCAGAACCTGTAAAGGACTTGGTGTATTCGCCAACCCAGTATCCAGAGGTGAGAAGCCCAGCGCAGTACGTAACAAATGTACCACTCTGTCCGCCAGGACGGTAACAGCCGCCGGGCTGGAGACTACGGTCTCCAGCCAGGCGGCCATTACTGTCCCACCCGCAGGATTATGACCCTGCCTACCGCCATGGTATTTGTGACTTCCTTATCACCACGAAAACCATGGTGGTAGGCACTATCAGTGACAGGGAATCCCTTCCCTGTCACTGATAGAGGTCTTCCCCGCCCCCTCCTCCAACCCTACTTCTCCCTCTCACCCTCCCCTTTCTGACCCCCAACATACATGCACATTCACGCACCATCATACACACGTATACACACACTTATACCCACATTCACCCACCCACACATGCATACATCAATTCACACACACATCCACACGCACTGACATACATACAAGCACACACGCATTCACACAACACACAATAGACGCACTCACACATCCACACATGTGCACACATACCACACGCAAAGCACACCCACATTCAAGCACACACAAACATACACCCCCCCACACACACACACACAACACCCCCCCCCCGTCGGAGCACCCGACTTACCTGATGTCAGGGGGTCCTCTGGCAGGGGATGGGACGTGACGCTGCTGCCAGCAGCGTCCGCCAGCAGAACACCGGCAGGCCATATCATGGGTCATGATACGGTCTGCGGCGGTCTACTGGCATGGTGCTGCTGCTGGCAGCAGCGCCACCTTACCGCCGTCCGCCGCCATGTCTGTAGCCGGGATTCCAGCAACGGTCATAATATGGTGGTCGCCATGGCAGTAGGCGGTTTTTACTGACACTGTCATAATGAGGGCCTAAATATCTGTTCAGCATATGTGCCATCTAAGTTGCATGACAATACTCTCCCAGCTCCGGGAAGAGGGCTGTTGGAAATGCCATCAGGCACCTTATTATTATTGGGGGGACATGAACGACACCACAGTCCCAGAACAGGATAGGTTGACTAGCAATAAGACCTACACTTCCGCAAGTCCCTTGAGAGCGTTTTCAGACTCCTTGTGGCTGATAGACCTGTGGAGAGACCACGACCCCATGGTCTGATCGTTTACATATTTGTCAACATTGCACAGCACCTTTTCTCAACTGGACTACCTATTTACACACATTGTGGATGCTGGAAGATTTCACACTGCAAGACACTTAGCGTGTGACGTCTCAGATCACTCCCCAGTGGTAGTCACACTAACAGGATCCACAAACGTCACCATTTTACCTCCAAGGATAGCCACATGGTACCTTAAAGATAGTAAACTTCAAGAGAAAATTACGGAGGGGAGGAAAGATATTTTCTGGAACACTTAGGGTCAGTGGATTCGGCTGGCACCCTCTGGGAAGCCTTCAAGGCGGTATTGAGGGGCCATACACAAGCAGTACTTGAGGAAGTAAACAAAGAGTAAGCAAATCAAATACGAGAGACTGAAGGGGGAGATCGCGAACTGGGCGACAACAATGACAATGGGCAAAGAGCTGACTCCAGACCAATGTCACCGGTTTCGGCTCAAACAACAAGAGCTCAAAGACTTGGCAGAAAATGTGGCTAGAAATCATGTGGTGTTGGTACAAGGACGACACTATGATGCGGGGGAAAAGTCTAGCAAATTGATAGCGTGGTTAGAGAAGAGAGATAAGGGTCGCAACTGGGTTGCAGAAATTCAGGATAAGGGGGGACAATGTTTACTTCGGGACAAGCAATAGCAGAGACATTTGCCTCTTACTATGAACAGATATACTCCTGTAGGACAGGACTGTGAAAAGCTCCTGGAAGACCTTCATCTTCAGGTTCTCTCAGAGAATGATAGAGCAGCACCAGACCATGACTTGACTGTTAAGGATGTACAAGGGGCCATTTGGGGATTACAATTTGGCAAGACGACGAGCCCTATCGGCCCACCGGTAGAACTGAACAAATGTGTTTCCATCATAGTGGCCCCGCACATGCTAGCCATGTTTCAAGAGGCCAGGAGGGTGGCAACCCTTCCATCAGACCAGAGTGAGGCCTCAGTTGTGGTAATACACAAAAAGGACAAAACTCGAACGGCTTGTAACTGCTACAGACCCATATCACTACCTCACCTAGAAGCTAAGCTACTGGCAAAAATCCTGAGTAAAAAGCTCCAGTTAATTATAACGAGCTTAGTGCATCCTGACCAGTCAAGTTTTATGCCGAACAGGAGTACCAAACTTAATCTTGGGGATTATAAAGGATTCTCTACACGACAAAGGCCCTTGACACAGACAAAGCCACAGTACTATTGTTAGATGCGAAAATGGCCTTTGATAGTTTAGAGTGGCCATTCCTCTTTGCACTCCTTACTAGATTAGGATTTGGCCCCCAGTTCTGCGCGTGGGTCCAGTTGCTGTATGAAGAATCAAGGGCAAGGGTTAGAGTAAATGGGGCAGTCTTGCACTCCTTTGCTCTTCACAGAGGTACAAGACAGGGCTGCCTACTGACTCCACTTTTATTTGCCTTAGTGATGGAACCACTAGCCGCATGGATACAAGACACCCTCATCTGTGGAATCCGAGAGGGCGACAGTTGGGAAGTTTGGATCTCCCTACTTATGTGCAGATGACATTCTTTTTTATGTCACAAAGCCCCGTCTTTCAATAGATAGAATATTACACATCCTACATACCTTTGGGAATTATTCAGAGTATCAAATAAACTGGGACAAATCCCAGGCCTCCTTGTTGACAGAGGGAGAAAAAATCTTTCCGACCCATCTAGAAAGGTCAAAAATATTATATGTAGGAATTGGCAGATGAGATGCTGAAATGTGATCCAGTTGTACGAAATGCAATTAGAGAGAGTTCCAAGATTAAATACAGAAAAGTTAGCTCCCTCAGAGATCGCTTAATTCATAGTAAATTTAGGGAGATTTTGAGCATTAACAGACCTCAGTTGAAAGGTTTTTTTCCATATAAAAAGTGTAAGGTGAGTAAGAACAGTGCATCCATTAACCACTAAAGGTGTGGGATAGTTAAGGTTGAGGGTGGAATTAGACCAGTGTTCCCTCAATTACCAGTACCGGTTGGGTAGAGGTTTGTGATGGAAAGAGAGAGATGTGTGAAGAGTGTTTCTAGGATGGGTGGCTGTGTTAAATAAGGGGGGAGTTCCTTTACGGACTAGGTGGTCTCACACACATAATAGTGTTTTGCTTCATCATTTGAACACCTAGCCCCACCCAAGTAAGATGATACTACTTGGGCGGACTCAACCTCTTTGTTAAAAGAACAAGAGGGAGTGCTGAAATTAATCTTACTGGATAAATATCAGGGATCCAGATAGGGTGAGAATAAAATTACCATACATGTCACCTATATCAATTAATTAAACTTTAATGGAGGTGCATGTTGGTAAGGTTAAAAACGGGGGAGAATAAGGCTCACTAGAGATTAATGTCTCTTAGAGTCTAAAAAAAAATATATATGTATGACCAAAATGTTTCTGCCCTCTCGGTGTGCTGGAAGGTCAGGGGCATTCGTCAGGGTCTAGGATCCCAGAGCACTACTACCAAGGGGTGTGCTCGTTAAGTAAAGTCTAAAGGCCTACCTGAACAGGTGATTCATAATAAGGTAGGTCTGTAAGGTATAATAAATAAGCTGCAGGTTACGATAAGGTGAGAAAAGGGTGGCACACCACTGCACACAACACAGCAAAGTATGGTGGTAACACACACGGTAAAAGTGAATAAAAACACTCAAACACACATGCAGTGATGACTTACCCCGGAAATAGGGGCAAATGGCCTCTGGTCTGGGTAATGCCAGGGGTGGGGTTTTCCCTTGTAGTCACACTCTTGAGGGGAGAGAAGAGAAAGGGATGGGGGGGAGGGGAGGGGAAATAGGGAGAGGGCGGAGAGAGGAGAGACGGCAGGGATGATCAGGTCAAGGTAGGAGAGGTAAGGGGAGGAAAAAGAAAGTGGAAAAAAAGAGAAAAAAGAAGAAAAAAGAAGAAAAGAAGAAACAAGGGTTGAGACAGAAAAAGAAGAGCCCAGCAGAATAATAAAAATAATATAAATAATGCTGGTATCCGGTGGGGTTGCCACAGGACCAGGGTGAAGGAAGGCTCCAAAATGCAGGAATAACCAGAATAAAAAACTTACCACTCCAAAGGGAATACCCGGTGAGAGTACCTACATGCCGGTGCCCGACCACTCTGATGTCGAGTAAGGGGTGGGCCCGGTATTCAAGGTAGCTATGGTAGTGCAAAAACCAATGCATGCTGGGCCGGCAGGTTCCGGCGTACATTAAACGTATTATGGCTGTCCCGGAAGTTTGGGTATGTCAAGGAGAGCCATTAGGCAGACGAGCTGAAATTAGAGGGCGTGTCTGGAAAGCCGGAGTGATCCGGGTGTGGTCGCTCCGACCGTGTCCCAAGTCTGGGACGCGGCGGGGCGCAAAAGAAAGACGCGCGGCGGGGTGTGCGGCGCGCATCCATGGCTCCACGGGACTCTGGGAAACCGAGTCCCGTGGAGCGCATCAGCCACGTCCTGTAGTTAGGACGTGGTGATGTGCTGAAGAGTACTCAGGCTCCATGGGAGTCCCGTGGGAACCTGGATAGGGTGGCGCACCGCGGGAGAGCGGAGCGTCAGAAAAAGGTTATAAAACACGGGGGGGAGGCAGAAAAAAAAACAAAGATGGAAAAAGGAGAAAAGGAAAAGAAAAAAAAATGGGAAAAAAGGAGAAGAAGAGAAGAAAAAAAGAAAAACAGAGGAAAAAAGAAAAACGGAAGAAAGAAACAGAAAAACAAAAGGGAGAAGGGGAAAAGAAAAGGGGGTAAAAAGGAGGAGGGGGACAAAAAAAGGGGGGGAGGAATGAGTGAAGAGGAAGAAACCAGCAGGGGAATAGAAGGAAAATGACAATAGGAAGATGTCTCGAAAAAAGTTGTTTCAAAAACGGGGACAGCCAGAGGTTGTCTACTCAAAGAAATCAATTTACACACGGGGGACTAAATAGCGGAAGGGATGGTAATCATGCTGAAAAATGATGGAATATATATATAGTCTATATATATTGTGATAGAATTTGGAAAAAGGGGTATGATATGGCCATTAGCCTAAGGCGGACCACTGGATGTTATCATTCAGTCCAAAAGTATTGGTATGCAATCTCCATACCCATCTCTGTTCATACAATAATAGCTTTTGTTTTAAGTTAGTCACTGTAGGTTTAAGTTGATCTAGTACCACCCATTTCATATGGTCGGGATGGTGATTGTTGGTGACGTAATGCTCTGTCAGTCTCGTGGCATCTCTTTTGCAGCGAATGGTGCTTCTGTGTTCGCAGGTGCGTGTGCCTACTCTTCTTGTTGTCACTCCGATGTATTTCAAATCACAGGGGCAAGTTATCATATAGACGACATTCTTGCTGTTGCAATTGGTCATCTGTCTTAGTTCCCATGGTGTTTGTAGACCCAAATCCACTGCAAGGGTTTTCTTGGTGAATGCACACATGCTACAGTTGCCACATGGGAAGTGTCCTTTTGGGGGTGTTAGGTCCCACAATGTTCCTTGTCTGTTTCTAACAGGACTATCCCGTGGGCGGGTGTGGACGATCATATCTCAAATGCTCTTGGCCTTTCTGTAGGCATTCATGGGTAACTGAAAAGGAAGTCCACCAGAAGTAAGAATTTTACAATCATCATTTATTATCTTTTTGATAACATTAGATGCTGGATTGAAAGTGGTCACACAAATTAGTGTGTCTTCCTTGCTGGTTCTGGTGGTGGGTTGTAGTAATGTTTCTCTGGGGCTGACGCGAGCACGTTTATCTGCTCTCCTCAAGAGGTTATCCGGGTATCCTCTTGCTCGGAGTTTGTTAGTCAGCTGATGAGCATGTCTCTTATAGTCTGTGGGTTCTGTACAGTTCTGCCGCAGGCGGAGAAACTGTCCACTGGTAGGTTCTCGCTAAGGGAACGTGGGTGGAAACTCTGAAATTGTAAAAGGTTATTTCTATCAGTTGGTTTGTAATATACCTCCGTTATGAGGGAGCCATTCTTTTAAGTTATTAGAAGGTCAAGAAAAGAAATGGCCGGGTCTCCCAAGGTGGCTGTAAATCTTAGAAAAGGGTTCAAGGCATTTAACCATATGACAAAGGTGGTAGCTTCCTCCTTCGTGCCTTTCCAGATAAGGAAGATGTCATCGATATATCTTTTCCATATTTTGATGTTGTTAAAGTAAGGATTGTCTTCTGTGAGCACCATTTCTTTTTCGAAATGGTCCACATATAAGCAAGCCAAACTCGGTGTGAATGTAATCCCCATTGAGGTACCCTGAATCTGTAAAAATAAATTTTTATCAAATTCGAAATAATTCCTGGTCAGGGCCAAATGGGCTAGATCTAGGACGAATTCTGGTGGAGTAATGAAATTCCAGTCGTTATTATTCAGTAGATCACTGATCACTTCTAGAGTTGCCTCCTGTGGGATGTTAGTATACAGTGACTCCACATCCAGAGTCATTAGTTGTTCTTTGTCCTTGTGGAACTCGAGATTGCTTAGTCTTGAAAGGACATCTTTAGTGTCTTTTAGATAGGTAGGAATCAGTTTCACAAATGGTTGGAGGAACCAGTCGCAAAATTGAGACAGTGGTTCCAATATGGAGCCAATCCCAGATACCATTGGTCTCCCTGGGGGTGGGTGTTTATTCTTATGGATCTTAGGTAAGATGTAGAAGTAGGGTATTTTAGGGTCGGTTTGGTTGAGGAAGGTTGTCTCATGTAAGAACAGTGAGCACATCAAAAAATATTCCATCCCTTATGGTAAGGGTAGGAAAGAAATCAAGCAATTCCTCAGTTATACCTCCAACTTTTTAATTTATGTTCCAGAATGTCTATGTAAGAAAGACTGTGTTGGTAGGACCACCCATTCAGTAAAAAACATGTTTTAGGACATATGACGGCAATTAAGAACAACAATAAACACTACCCAGTGACCAGACATTGGCGGTCATTCTGACCCTGGCGGTCAAAGACTGCCAGGGCGGAGGACCGCGGGAGCACCGCCGACAGGCCGGCGGTGCTCCAATGGGGATTCCGACCGCGGCGGTAAAGCCGCGGTCAGACCGGCAACACTGGCGGTCTCCCGCCAGTGTACCGCCGCCCCATTGAATCCTCCAAGGCGGCGCAGCTTGCTGCGCCGCTGAGGGGATTCCGACCCCCCCTACCGCCATCCAGATCCCGGCGGTCCGACCGCCGGGAACCGGATGGCGGTAGGGGGGGTTGCGGGGCCCCTGGGGGCCCCTGCAGTGCCCATGCCACTGGCATGGGCATTGCAGGGGCCCCCGTAAGAGGGCCCCTACAAGTATTTCACTGTCTGCTTGGCAGACAGTGAAATACGCGACGGGTGCAACTGCACCCGTCGCACAGCTTCCACTCCGCCGGCTCGATTCCGAGCCGGCTTCATCGTGGAAGCCTCTTTCCCACTGGGCTGGCGGGCGGCCTGAAGGCGGCCGCCCGCCAGCCCAGCGGGAATGTCAGAATTACCGCCGCGGTCTTTCGACCGCGGAACGGTAACCTGACGGCGGGACTTTGGCGGGCGGCCTCCGCCGCCCGCCAAGGTCAGAATGAGGGCCATTTTTCAGAAAGTCATTTATTAAGCAATAGGAATTTGCTTAAATATTTCACCATTGAACTAGTTAGATGGGGATCAAAAGGAGGTAATAGAACCCTTACATTGAGGAGGAAAGAATCAAGATACATCATAGACTTAGAAACAAAAAAAAACACGGGACCCAACATGGAAGAGGAATTGAGAATACACATAGGGGAGTAAAATCTTACATTGTGATTGGTATGAAGTGTAATATTGTTTCTTTTTCTGCAGGAAGACAGATTGATGATACATTGATTTCAACCCATATTCTTCCATTTTATGTTTCTTAGGAGGAAGAGGAAGGGTATTTTTGTTAAAGAAGCTGAGATGAACAGAGTCGGCTGATCCTCAACACCTTTCATAGAGGAAGCAAGACATCTTTTTCAGATAGATTCAGAAAATGAAAATTGGATAGTAATGGTATGTTAATCCCACCTCCTACTGAACCATTTATAGAGTTTAATACTGAGAACAAAATCATTGGTGCTGGTGCTCACTTGGTATCAACTACCCTAGTACCCAAGGGTATGTGGCCAACAATAAACCCATAGGGTCTATCAGACCACAGAAAGTACAAAAACGATACCGAAGCACTCCTAGAGTAGTCCACAAGATTCCAAAAGTGAGGTATGTAGAAGAACAATCCAAAAATGTTTATTCAAGAACAAGTTCACAGTAACTCCAATGGTCCATGTACGTGTAACAACAAGAGAAAGAGCCGACACGTGATTTGTCACTTACAGTGCAAGTTTAAAGGCACGTAGTATACTTGTTGTTGTTTCATGAAATTAGTAATAGTCCAAAGCCATCTGTAGTCAGTCAAGTAGACTGTGCATAGCATTAGTATTTAGCGATGTGCTATATGCCAATAGTTTTGGAATCGCACAACGCCAATGTCCTTCCCTTTAATAATCAGTCACAAGCTATAAGTCAGTCAATATGCCTGCAGGAAGCTCCATACTGTGTGGCATAGTCCCATTAATGAGGTCAAAGATTTCAAGTCATCATCATCCATTCATCAAAATACTTGATTCAGCTGTTATTGTGCCATAAAAGTCACATAAATCCAAAGTACATAAAATCATATGTTAAAATACAGTGAAGCAAAATACAATACAATAAACACATCATAAAAACCTAAACCGCCATGACCAGAAAAAGTTTTCCAAACACAAGATACATACAATCAGAGCGACAAAATGTACACATCATGCAAAGTGCATTGCACAAGGAGCCCTAAAGCTTAAAAGAAGCCTTATTATCTAGAATGCACCTTTAAGGCGCTAAATATAAAATTTGAACAGCATGGAAAACCCTTTGATTTCTCAGCTGTAACAAAAAAGCAAAAGCAGCAACATGTGACGTAGCGCCTAGAGCACCCAGAACTTGACTCACAAATTGCCGTCTTTGGGTGCACAGAAGGAACAGAGCTATACCAAGTGCAGTGTGCTTTGTTCTGCTGGGAGCTGACAGTGACAGTAAGGAAGAGAAGGGAACCAAGAACCCTTTTGGGGAAAAGCGACTGGGATATGGATTGTTTGAAGTGTAAACCGTGTCAATAAAAATGTGTGGTTTTCATTAGGAATAAGCTGTAAATAAAGTGTGGGTGCGGTGAGATGTCATAGGGGCAGCTGGCAGTCACTTCACTTATTGGGATTGAATGAACACCACCATTGCACTGATTAAAAAGTTCTTTAATCTGAATAGAGGAAATAGAAACTAATAGAAACTTCAAGACAAAGTCTAAAGCTGGGGCACAGGGGATGATGTGGAATGAGAGGGGCAGATGATGGAGAGAGAACAGAAGTGGCAACCTGAACTGCTGTGGGTGGGAGGAAAGTGAGGAGAAACAGCTGTACGGAGAGGAGAAGCACCGGGTAGTCAGCAGGCCACTTGTGGATAGAGCCCCATCCTGATAGCCCCATCCTGATAGCCCCATCCTGATAGCACCATCCTGATAGCCCCATCCTGATAGCCCCATCCTGATAGCACCATCCTGATAGCCCCATCCTGATAGCACCATCCTGATAACACCATCCTGATAGCACCATCCTGATAGCCTCATCCTGATAGCCCCATCCTGATAGCCTCATCCTGATAGCACCATCCTGATAGCCCCATCCTGATAGCCCCATCCTGATAGCCTCATCCTGATAGCCCCATCCTGATAGCACCATCCTGATAGCCCCATCCTGATAGCACCATCCTGATAGCACCATCCTGATAGCCTCATCCTGATAGCCCCATCCTGATAGCACCATTCTGATAGCCCCATCCTGATAGCACCATCCTGATAGCCTCATCCTGATAGCACCATCCTGATAGCACCATCCTGATGGCCCCATCCTGATAGCCCCATCCTGATAGCCTCATCCTGATAGCACCATCCTGATAGCACCATCCTGATAGCCCCATCCTGATAGCCCCATCCTGATAGCACCATCCTGATAGCCCCATCCTGATAGCCCCATCCTGATAGCACCATCCTGATAGCCCCATCCTGATAGCCT
Source organism: Pleurodeles waltl (assembly GCF_031143425.1). Lineage (NCBI taxonomy): Eukaryota > Metazoa > Chordata > Amphibia > Caudata > Salamandridae > Pleurodeles > Pleurodeles waltl. Next base: position 31,093,803 of record NC_090451.1, read on the forward strand.
CATCCTGATAGCCCCATCCTGATAGCACCATCCTGATAGCCTCATCCTGATAGCACCAACCTGATAGCACCATCCTGATAGCACCATCCTGATAGCCCCAACCTGATAGCACCATCCTGATAGCACCATCCTGATAGCCCCATCCTGATAGCACCAACCTGATAGCCTCATCCTGATAGCACCATCCTGATGGCCCCATCCTGATAGCCCCATCCTGATAGCACCATCCTGATAGCCCCATCCTGATAGCCCCATCCTGATAGCCTCATCCTGATAGCCTTATCCTGATAGCCCCATCCTGATAGCCCCATCCTGATAGCACCATCCTGATAGCCCCATCCTGATAGCCCCATCCTGATAGCACCATCCTGATAGCCTCATCCTGATAGCACCATCCTGATAGCCTCATCCTGATAGCCCCATCCTGATAGCACCATCCTGATAGCCTCATCCTGATAGCCCCATCCTGATAGCCCCATCCTGATAGCACCATCCTGATAGCCCCATCCTGATAGCCCTACAAAACAGACCTTGGGAGTGACTAGAGGTTCACACCTGGATGTGTCCCGTCCTCTACTATTTGTAAAGAGGGAGTGATCTGTCTCCCCTTCACAACCCAAGCCAAAGGAGAAGTAAAACCTCTAGTCAGCACAGGGACCGCAGATTTAGAGGGAGACAAGCATTGGCAATACCAATAGGAATTGCATTCAGCTGTACCACAGCTTATTGCTAATTCTGATTACAATCCGCAACAAGAAAAAAACCTATTGGCGATGCTGAAAAGAGGTGTAAATGTATACTCGTGGCTGCGTCGTCACACATCTGTGTTACCACACCTCAGTGGTCTTTTTTCTTTTTAATTTACCATTCTAAGATAGCGGACGCCTATCTTATATCTTATATCTTATATCCGTAAATTAAAAAAATTTAAAAAGTGTGTGAAAAAGCATTCATTAGAAAGCAGTGGCCCGACAGCAGATCCTAGCAGGTGAACCTTCTGACATAAGAAGAATAAAACAGGAAGGTCAGTGCTTAATTTGTGCTTGTTGTTTCCGGTGCTGAGCTCCGGCGCTTATTTTTGAGGGCCGGGGCTTATTCTTCTGCCTCAAGCATTTGCTGCGAGTGAAAGATACATATGGGAAAGACGGATGAAGGGAAAAACGAAAAAGCGGCACAAAGGGAGAAAGCAGAATGCTGCAACAGTGAGCTGAAGGGGCAGAGAGTGGCTTATATGGATTAAAGAGGCCCGAGATGGCTTGAGGATTACGCCGCCTCAGAATTCCGTGTTCACACATTTAATTGCAGCAGCCGCGTGTTTAGGAGGAGGGCTTTGAGCACCGGCACCTTTTTATTTACAAATTAAGCACTGAGGAAGGTAAGAGGCAGGGTGGCACCAGAACAGTGGCAAGCAGTGCAGTGGGGAGGAAGAGGAAGGGTGGGGAGCAGAGGCGATGCTGTGAGAGGGGTTAACATTAACTATGTCACTGGGAGTGTCACGGGGAGGATGCGTCACGCAGGGAGAGGGGGCGAGAGCAAGGACAAATATACACTCCCCTGGAGTACTCAAAGTAAAATAAAAGAGTAGTTCCGCAATATAAACAGTGGAAGGATTAAAGTCATCCAGACAAAGGATGGTAAAGAAGGAGAGAGACAAACACAAGAAAAAGCAGGCAAGACATTGAATCTGAAGCAAACA